>NW_006399761.1:31794587-31800035 GCF_000299155.1 Elephantulus edwardii
AACAACAACAACATGTTTATGAGATTTATTTTCTTACTTGTAGGTGGTGTTCAATATTGGAAAGGGAATCTGGGAATAGCAGAAATAAAAAAAATAGGACAGCAGACTTTTTCTGGGATTGTTGTTGTTGTTGTCACTGGTCAGCCCCTGGCTCTGGTGATCCTATGCATAGCGGGACAAGCTGCTCTCTGGCCTTGCATCACTCCCATGATCGGTTGTAGACTGGACCATTGTCCTCTACAAACTTTTCACTGGTGAATTCTCTCAAGCAGATTGCGAAGCCTTTCTTTCTTGTCTTCCTTAGTTTGGACACTGTTGACTTGCTTTACATGGATTTTTAGAGTCTTAGGGTTGGACTTTTTTTGTTAAAAGACAAAAACAACAGAAACCATACTCATTGCTGTTGCACCAAAACTGACAATAGCTCTTTTAGGTTCTCTGGTGCTGTAAGTTGCCTGGGAGGACATTGCACGTCTTTCTCTTGCAATCAAAAGGTAGTGTCCTCTGTATTAGCAGCACAATCCCCTACAGACTAGTCCATCAAAGGCCTCTGAACTGCATTTATTTCCACCATGGAAACTTGAATATCTTCTATATTCATGTAAATCACTAGTTTAATAGTCTTCCTTAAATCATCCAGAAAATGGTTTTTCTGATCCCTCTAACAGGTGGAATTTCGCAATCATCTATGACAACTTTTCATATACTTGGAGACAGTTCAAGGTTAAAAGCTAGCTGGTTTCCTCAGCAATGCCCCCAGAAGAGATGATATTTCATCCCTGTCATCCACACCCAAAGATGAGTATTCCATCCTTGTTACCATCCTTGGAACATGTTCCAGTCCATCTATGGTTTTGAGGGTTTCTAAACTCTATATAATTCCCTAGCTGCACAGAATCAGAGAGTATATAACATTTTCTAGCTTACTGTGAGCTAGATATTGCCTTAAACAATTTACATAACTTGTTCTATTCACTACAATCTTAAATAGGGGAAAATGGCTGCGAATATGTGTTTGATGGTACACAACAACAATCATTATCCCCATGTACTTGCTGTAGAAAATGAAGTTTAAAAGCTTTTTGGGGGAGAAGGGGTGGGTAGGAAGAAAAGTACAACAATGAATGAATGGAAACTCTAAATCTGTAAACTTTCATTAAAATTAATTTTTTTAGCTTTTTTAATTTTTATTTTAATTTAGTTTGTTTATTTTTCATTTCAATGAACTTCTACAGAGATTTTGGAATTCTATTCATTCATTGTTGCACCCTTCTCCCCACACAAACCCCTCCCCCTCCCCCCTAAAATTAATTTTAACTCTCCCCTCAAAATCCCAAATCATCAAAAAACACATTTAAAAAAAAAAGTTGTTCAGAGACATATTGGCACAAAGTGCCAGAGCTGGAGTTTGAACCTGGATCTTTGGACTCCAGAGCTCATAACTGTTGACTCTCCTGTTTCAATTTAGAATACCATGTTTCTCACATTGGACCGTATTACCCTTCTATTTATAAGGCCTACAATGACTTTAGTCTTTTTGACAGCCGACACTGAGATGCTGATTCACGGGGGTGCCTTCCTTACCCCAGGTTCTTAATCTTTCCCAACACATTTTATAAGTCTGGGCAGTTATTCTGCTTGAAAAGAGATAAATAACTACCTAACTCATTCTTGCTCATCATTTACTCTCCATTCAATTTAGTCCATTTTAATTTTTATTTGTCAGTAATGAAACTAAGGAAAAGTTTGACCGGTAGAGAGATAGTCTCACAAGTATTTCTACTTATCTTCTTAACACAATAGTCTTCCTTTTGGGCAAGTGGAGCTTTATATAGATGCCTTTGGTATTTTGAGATAAACAGCAGGTCTTTGGGGAAATGTACAACAATTCCATTTTGTGGTAGTTATAGTTGCTGACATCATGGATTAGGAGAGGAAAAGAACCTGCTCCTTCTCTTTTACAAAACCAAACACACTTCTACAGAGCCAACTCTTAGGGACCCTTGTTGGGTTGCTGATGGTTAACCTTTTCATGAGGTAATGACTAATTGTTCTTCCAAGAAGCAACTGGTGGATTAAAAATACATGACATTGTGGTTAGTAGCTCATTTTGTAATGCATTACACCACTTTGGCTGAGGTTGGTGCCATTGAGTTTGCTACAACTCATAGAGACCCTCCTATGACCAAGAGACCTGAACCATGCCCTACCATTTTCTCTCCCATTGCTGTAGTCACAATTTCAGTCCATCTCACTGAAGTCTTCCTGTATCTCATTGACCTTCTGTCTTTCCAAGCATGGTATCTTTTTCCAAGGACAGGCTCCTTCTGACAGTATGATCAAAGTATGGAAGAACATTTTACCATCCTTGCTTCAAAGAATAACTCGAGTTGCACTTCCCTCAAGATAGACTTGGCAGTCTGTGAAACATTCAATACTCTTCGACAACACCAATATTCAAAGGCATCAATTCTTTCCGTTTTCCTTACTCATTGTCCAACTTTCAGATGCATAGTAAGCAGTTGAAAAGATCATGGCTTGGTTCAGGCATGCCTTTAAAATGACATTATTGATCTTTAGCACTTTCAAGAGGTGCTCGACAGTAGATTTCCACAGGGCAGAATTTATTTTTCTTTCTACTTTTTAAAAATCTCATGACTACTGTTATTATGAGTGTTGATTCTGAATCCAAGTAAAACGAAATGATTGATAACTTCAATCTTCCCCCCCCCCCATCTATCATATATTCCCTATTGGTCATGTTCTTTGTTTTCTTCATGTTGAGATGTAACATCTACTGGAGACTGTAGTCTGTGATCTTTTTAGGAAGTCTTCACTTTCTGCAAGCAAGGTTGTATCATCTGCTTAATACAGATTGTTGATGACTTTCCATTCTGATGCCACATTCTTCCACCTTCTAGATGTCCACCTACTAGAATGATTTGCTCAGCACACAGTTTGAATAGGAAGGGAAAGAAGATACAGCCCTGAAACCTTTCCTGATTTTAAACCACACCGTGTTCCCTTGATCTGTTCAGAAAACTGCTTCTTAGTCTGTGTATAGGTTTCACAAGAGCACAATTAGATGTTGTAGGATTCTCAATGTTATTCATAATTTATTATAATCCACATAGTCAAATGCCTTTGAAAAGTCAATAAGACACAAGTAAATATCTTTCTGGTATTCTCTGCTTTCAGTCAAGATCAGTCAGCAATAATATCTCTCCTTTTACTGCTTCTTCTGAGTGAAACAAATTTCTGAAAGTTCCCTGTGAATGTATTATTTCAGCCATTTTTAAGTAACTTTTAACAAGGTTTTACTTGCATGTGGTGTGAATGATACTGTTCGGTAATTTTTACATTCTGCTGATCTCCTTTTTTTAGAATGGGAATAAATATGCATCTCTTCCAGCTGTTTGACCAGACAAGTGTCTTCCAAATTTCTTGGCATAGACTGATGAACATTCCTAGGGCTGCATCTGTTATTTGAAACACCTCAATTGGTATTCCACCAATTTCTGCGGTCTTACTTTTTTGCCAATGCATCCAGTGTTGGACTTCTTCCATCAGTACTATTGGTCATTGATCATTTGCTGTTTCTTGAACTGGTTCAATGTTGACCACTTCTCTTTGGTACGGTTACTATGCGTACGTACATCTTCTGTGGTGCTTCCTGTATCATTCATTATTTTGCCCAGGGAATCCTTCAGCACTGCAACTTGAGGCTGGAATTATTTTTTTTTTTTTAGTTCTTTCATCTTCCAAAACACCAAGCATGCTCTTTCCTTTTTATTTTCTCATTCCAGTTCTTTGCACTTTTGGTTACAAATATACTAACATATATAGTTTGCTTTATCTTCTCAAGCTACCCTTTGAAGCCTTCTTTTCATCTCTCTTACTTCAGAATGTATTCCCTTGATTTGATTTCTTTGTGTTTTATTTCAAGTTTCAGAGTCCTTTCTGATGTCCATTTTGGTCTTTTCTTTCTTCCTTGTCTTTGCAATGACCTTTTTTTCTTTCTTCATGGATGATGTCATTCCACAACTTGCCTGGTCTTTGGTTATTAGTATCCAATGAGTCCAATCCATTCTTGAGATGGGTTTTCAATTCGGTTGGGATAGACTCAAGGTCCTATTTTTGTTCTTATATGCTTGTTGTCATTTTTGTCACCTTCAATTTGAACTTACGTATGAGTAGTTGTGGTTTGTTCCATAGTCAGCTCCTGGCCTTATTTTGACTGCTTATATTGAGCATCTTCATCATCTTTTTTCACAGATGTGATCAATCCGAATTCTGTATAGTCCTTCAAGTGAGGTTCATGGGCATAGACAATATTTTTGCTTTTTTAAGAAATCTTTTTTTTTTTAAATGAGAATTTATTTTGCTATGCAAACTATCACCTAAAGCACAACAAAAGAATATAAACAAAAATAAAACCATGCTAATTCTTAGATCTAAATGCCTGAAAATGGTGCGTGCATGTACTTGTTAGCAATATCATCATGTAAGATAGCACAGAAGTCCACAGCCTCCACTTAGCACATGTATTACAATTCAGGATGATTCCCATCACGAGAGCTCTGGTGGCCTAGTGGCAAGAAGCTGTGCTGCAATCCCGATGGCATGCAGTTCAAATCCAGCAGATGCTCATCTGGAAAGGAGGGACAATCTTCTGCTGTGCCAGTTGGACCTGATTCGATGGCACGCAATAAGAAAAAGGGGGGGGATCCCAAAACACCTCTTGGCAATTAAAAAAAAAGTATTTGAATTGAATAAACTATTCCTTGCACAAAATTCTACCTTTCTATCTCCAGCCTCATTTCTGTCACAAAGACCATATTTTCCAAGTACAAATCCTTCTTCTTAATTCTGAACTTTTGCATTCCAGTCACCAATTATTATTAATGCTCTTTCATTGCATGTTTGATCAATTTCAGACTATAAAAGTTGGTAGAAATCTCAATTTCTTCAATCATGGCTTTAGTGATTGGTACATAAATTTGAAATATAGTTGTATCCCTTACAGCATTGTACTTCAGAATAGATCTTGAAATGTCCTTTTTTACTATTCCTCCTCAGTTTTCCTTTCACAGTATAAATGTCCAATTTAAAATGGTCAGTACCAGTTCATCTCAACTCACTAACGCCCAAGGTGTTAATCTTTGTGTGCTCCATTTTATTTTTGACAACTTTCAATTTCCTAGAGTACTTTGTATACTCCGTGTTCCAATTATTAGTGAATATTTGCAACTGTTTCTCTTCATTTTGAATCCTTTTTTTACTTCCAGTAAGTACAATATTTATTAAACATATCTTCAGTTTTGTTACATAGTGTGCAACAAATTACAATATTCTGCAGCCACAAATTATATGCAGAGTATGAAGAAACTATTAATCAGATAGTGTAATCTTTCCATTTTAACTCTACAAGGAAGAACTAGCAAATCA
>NW_006399761.1:31800766-31802256 GCF_000299155.1 Elephantulus edwardii
CTGTTTAACATTATTGAAGGATTCCTGATCTGTAACATCATATACGACTATGATGCCATGGGCTCCTCTGTAGTAACTGGAGGTGATTGCTCGAAATCTTTCCTGGCCTGCTGTGTCCCATATTTGAAGCTTGATTGTTTTCCCATCTAACTCTATAGTTCTTACTTTAAAATCCACACCAATTGTGCTGATGTAGCTTTCGGTGTATGTGTCATCTGCAAACCTAAGGAGGAGGCAAGACTTTCCAACCCCAGAGTCGCCAATCAGAAGTAACTTGAATAAATAATCATATTCGGGATTCATGCTGGACATGTCACTGCAGCTGCCGCAGCCGCCACCGCCGCCCTTGCTGCTGCAGCCGCCGCCCTGATTCTCTGCGCCACAGGTAGGGTCGTCAAAGGAAAGGGATGAGCTAGGCTGTGCCAGGAGAACAAACGGCTTCCCCTACTCTGTCCCCTCAGAACACAAGCAGCAGCCGCCGCCACTCAGCGATTGCTTCCACCCAAAAAAGTCCTTTTGAATCTTGTCTCATTAGCAAATGAAAGTCTTTCACTGTGTGAAAGCTCTACTCCATCTGTGTCATTAAGGTAGACTGTGCTCCTTCAGTCTCATTTTTAGTACCTTCCAACCTGAGAGGTTCATCTTCCAGAGGTCTATCCAACCATGGTCTTCTGTTCTTTGTGAGATTTTCAAAGACGTGTTATTTCAGAAGTGCATGAGCAGACTTGTTTCTTATTGTATCTTACTTTGGAACCTTCGCTGAAATCTGTCTACCACAGGTGACCTTGCTGTATTTGAAATACTGGTAGCATAGTCTCCTGTATTATAGCAGCATGCAAGCCATCTGGTAGGGCAGAGAGTCAGATAAGAGAAAGATGAGCAGTCAGCTTCCATGCAATTTATAGCCTCAGAAATCAAATGGTTGCTTGCTTCGGCAGCACATGTACTAAAATTGGAACTATACAGAGAAGATCAGCAGAAATCAAATGGAGGGCACTATGAGTCAGTTTCAACTCAATGGCAATTACAGAGTTAAAGATATACGTGTATATATTTGACTTCTTTTATTTTTAAAAGTTCTAGCTTGAATGGCAGCCCCCTTACTCCCCTGTATGCTGTTTTCCTAAACAGTTCAGCCAAACAAAAGTGGGTCACCTGCTTACACTTTGGCCAAATCTAGGATATTTACTAAGCCTTGCATATATCTATTGAGTAACTTTAGAAAACAACAATGTGCATTATTATTCCTAAGCTTCTGTTGTTCATTCCTTTGTTATCTTCTGTTTTCAACTTTAATCTACTTACTAGTACATTATATAATTGTAATTATAGCCATTTTTCTCACAACTTTACTTAGCAACTGGTGATATGATGGTGTGACAGCATATATGAATGTAGAATATGTGGCAGTCTAGAGTTTGAAAGAGTGATTTAATGCATTTAATATATACATTATGCATTTACATATTAATGCTTCATGTGATTTTTTT
>NW_006399761.1:31802416-31804536 GCF_000299155.1 Elephantulus edwardii
TTCTTTTTTTATTTATTAATTTTAATGAAAGTTTACAGAGACTTAGGATTTCCAGTCATTCATTGTTGCACTTTTCTCCCTGCCCACCCTTCCCTCCAAACCACTCTTCTCCTTGAAAAGAAACACTCTTTCATTTTGTTAGGCAATCCTTCCCCCCAAGTTCACTCCACTATGCAAGCCTTCATTTTGGACTTCTATAATGACAAGAATACCCATTCATATATCCCTTTCAAACAGATCTCTCCCTCATCTGTTTCTATGCAATACACATCATTCCTCCCCTCCTTTTCTGTCTTCCTTCAATCCTGATGTCAGTTCTGTTTTACAATAGTGGCCCTATGCAATATTTGTCCTTTTGTGACTGAGATATTTCACTCAGCATAGTGTCCACCAGGGTCATCCATTTCGCATAATATTTCAGGAGTTCCTTGTTTTTCAATGCTGCATAGCTTCTCTATCCATTTTTTGTTAATGGGAACTTACTTGGCTTGTTTCCAGCTCTTTTCTGCTGCGAACAAAGCTGCAATAAACATGAGGGTGCATATATCTGCTTGGGTCACAGTGATGGTTTCTTTAGGGTAATTCCCAGTACTGGGATTGCTGGGTCAAATGGTATTTCTATTTGCAACTTTTTGAGAAAACACCATACAGCCTTCCATAGTGGTTGAACCATTTTACACTCCCACCAACAGTGAACAAGAATTCCAGATTCTCCACAACCTCACCAGCATTTTATGTTTGCTGTTCTGTCAAATTTTGCTATTTGTACTGGGGTGAGATCATCCCTCACAGTATCATCTCACAGATTTGCTTTCTTCATGGGTGATATTCTAGATATCATGCCATAGCTCATCGATCTTTGATGTTCAATGCTTCAAAATTATTCTTAAGTTGATCTTGAAATTAAGATGGAATAGACTCATATCTTGATTCTTGTGAATTTTTGAAATTTTATTTGAGTCAATTTGAATTTGCATATTAGTAATTGATGTGCAACTGACCCACAGTCCACCTCTGACCTAGATTTGACTGTCAATATTGAGCTTCTTCAATGATTCTTTCCACAGATATAGTTGATCTGATTCCAAGGCAGCACATTAGGTGAGGTCCATGTATAAAGTCATCATTTGTGTTTTTTTAAAAAGGTATTTGCAATGACAAAGCAATTTAAAATACAAAATTCTATCATTCTATTTCCAGCCTCATTTCTATCACCCACATTTTCCAACTATTATTCCTTCTTCCACTCCAAACCTGTTCGATCTGTAGGCTGAGTAAATTATCTGAGAAGATGGACTCTATGAAGAGGAGAGTGGCATCAGGATTAGAGAGAGACTCATCAATAACCTGTGTTATACAGATTACAGAACGTTGCTTGTTGAGGAGCGTGTAAAGCACTTGTTGCAGAAGATCAAGGAATGCAGCCTTTGGTATGGATTGCATCTCAATGTCAAGAAAACAAAGATTCTTACTATTAGACTGATAGGCAACATTTAGATGGATGGAGAGGAAATTGAAACTATCAACAGCTTCATCATTTTTGGGCCCACTATTAACACTCTTGGTACCAGCAGTCAGGAAAATTGCTTTGGGAAAATCTGCTAGGGACCTTTCCAAATTATTAAGTTGCTGTTGTTTGTTGTTATGTGTCATCGAGTCACTTGTAATTTGTTATTGTTATGTGCCGTCGAGTCACTTGCCACTCATAGCAACCCTCTGTACAACAGCTCTAAACTCTGCTCTGTCCTGTGCCAATCTCATCGTCTCTGACACACTCATCCCAATTGCCCCAGTCACCGAATCAATCCACCTCCCAGAGGGCCTTCCCCTCCTGCACCTGCCCTCCATCCTCCCAAGCATGAGGTCCTTTTCCAAGGACCGGTCCCTCCTTACAACATGGCCAAAATATGTCAGACGAAGTCTCAGAATCATTGCCTCCAAGGAGCAGCCCGGTTTAACCCTCTCCAGGATGAATCTGTTTGTTTTCTTAGCAGTCCATGGTATCCTCAGCATTCTTCTCCAACACCAACGCTCAAAAGCATCAATTCTCCTTCTATCCTCCCTGGCCATTGTCCAGCTCTCTGATGCATAACAAGTGATTGCAAAGACCATGGCCTGTA
>NW_006399761.1:31806071-31823444 GCF_000299155.1 Elephantulus edwardii
TCTGGTACAGGCCATGGTCTTTGCAATCATTTGTTATGCATCACAGAGCTGGACAATGACCAGGGAGGATAGAAGGAGAATTGATGCTTTTGAGCGTTGGTGTTGGAGAAGAGTGCTGAGGGTACCATGGACTGCTAAGAAAACAAACAGATTCATCCTAGAGAAGGTAAAAGTGGGCTGCTCCTTGGAGGCAATGATTCTGAGACTTCGTCTGACATACTTTGGTCATGTTGTAAGGAGGGACCGGTGCTTGGAAAAGGACATCATGCTTGGGAGGATGGAGGACAGGCTCAGGAGGGGAAGGCCCTCTGGGAGGTGGATTGATTCGGTGACTGGGGCAATTCAGATGAGTGTGTCGAAGACAATGAGATTGGCACAGGACAGAGCAGAGTTTAGAGCTGTTGTACATAGGGTAGCTGTGAGTGGCAAGCAACTTGACAGCACATAAAAACAACCACAACAAACAACATCTTTTTCTCCTTTTTCCAGAACTTTCTATCATCTCCATTGGTGTGATTGGTAGTAGTCATTAAGCACCACCATCTAATTCTCCTGGTGTCAAGGCAGTGGAAGCTTTGATGTCATAACATATTTTTAAAGCCAATTATGTGAAACTTTCACAAGCCAATTCTATGAAACTACGAAATAATTTAGTTTAGTAAGAAAATATAGTATACAAAGAACCTCTACCCATGTCAGCTTTTCTTTGTTGTGATTTCAGGGCAGTGTGTTCAACACCTGGAAACCCATGTGGGTTGTATTGCTGGAAGATGGAATTGAATTCTATAAGAAGAAGAGTGACAACAGCCCCAAAGGAATGATCCCCTTGAAAGGAAGCACTCTGACGAGCCCTTGTCAGGACTTTGGCAAAAGAATGGTGAGTTGTTCTTTTGTGACTGAGGTATTTCACTCAGCATAATGTCCACCAGGGTGATCCATTTTGCATAGCATTTCATGAGTTCCTTGTTTTTCAATGCTGCATAGTATTCCATTGTGTGAATAAACCAGAGCTTCTCTATCCCTTTGTTTGTTGATGGGCACTTGGGTTGTTTCCAGCTCTTTGCTATTGTGAACAAAGCCACAAAAAACATGGGTGTGTGTGGGGGTCACAGTTACAGTTTCATGAGGGTAAAAATAGGGCCACTGTTGTAAAACGGGACTGACATCAGGGTTGAGGGAAGACAGAAAAGGAGGGGAGAAATGATGTATATTGCATTGAAATAGATGAGGGAGAGAATTGTTTAAAAGGGACATATGAATGGTATTCTTGTCATTACAGAAGTCAAGAGTGAAAGCTGCATAGTTGAGCGGACTTGGGGAAAGGGGTTGTATATCAATGAAAGAGTTTTTCTTTTACTTTTCAAGGAGAAGAGTGAATTGAGGGGGAGGAGGTGGGCAGGGATAAAAGTACAACAATGAATGACTGGAAATCCTAAGTCTCTGTAAACTTTCATTAAAATTAATAAAATACAAATACAAGCAAACAAAAAAAAAGAAAGAAAGAATGGTGAGTTGAACGGTGAGTTGGCCTTGCTGGCCACAGGGAAGACCTGGCCGGGCCCTGCCCTGACAAACCTGTGACATGATTGGTACTCTCTGAGCCAGTCCCTCCCACCACGCTCTAGTCTAGCATCATAGACTGACCGTTTTCAGAGTTAGCTGTTTCTGCCTCATAAGGGGCCTCAGTCTCTTCAAAGGCATTAATCTTAATGGATGTGCTTTGTTTTTCAGTTTGTGTTTAAGATCACCACTACCAAACAGCAAGACCACTTCTTTCAGGCAGCATTCCTGGAGGAGAGAGATGCCTGGGTTCGGGACACCAAGAAAGCCATTAAATGTATTGAAGGAGGACAGAAGTTTGCGAGGAAATCCACCAGGAGATCCATCAGACTTCCAGAAACCATAGACTTAAGGTGTTTGCTTCTGTTTGCTTCTCTCTGCCCTTTCCTTCCTTCCCCCATCTGCCTTCCCTCACTTTGAGGAAATCTCAGCACAGATCTGACTCCACAACTTGCTCCGGCCAATTTTGACAGCTGTACTCATTCTCTCTGATACTGGTCTTTTTCTTGGCCTTTCTGCTAAGGAAGGTAATGGAGAAAGTTTTGGGTAACTAGGGAAACTTACATTGAATTGGTGAATCACTCATGATATAATCTTGAAAAATGGAGAAGGAAAGACAAGTATTGTGTTCCTAAGCAAACAAGAAATCAAATTCAAGTGTTCACAACAGCAAGTTCCTGGTGGGGCCAATGATGATGATGATGATGATGGTGATGATAATAATACCCTGATATGGTTTAATGGCTTTGGTGTTGGTTTCCCCAGGATTCCCGGTTAAGAGTTGTATCCCAAAGGTAATCAGAAGCAAATAGGTGAATTCCATCTCTGATGGAGGTGGGGAGCAAGGTCCTTTATTTCTTGCTCATTTCATGTCTTATGTTTTCTCCTGTCATGTGAGCCTCTATTTCTAGAAACCTGTTTTGGGTTTTTTTTTTCCTGCTTGTTGTTATTTAATATCAAGCAAATGTGAAGCAGCAGCCTTGTTGGAGGAATCCCATACTGACTGCTTAACACGTCTAATGGGAATTTTCGTTAGGTGGTGGGGGTAGCTGCTGAGAGGGAACTGAAAACACCCTTTTTGTAAGCCTAACCCAGGACTCTGGTGTAGCTTGGGAACCTGATAAAGTCAGAGAATGGAACTTAGTGGGACTGAGCAGCTCTCCTCACCATAGAGGCTTTTATACCAAAGAATCAACCAAAAGCCAACACCTAGACTAGTTACATGTGCCAGCTGAGGATATTCCTGGCCACCGCCAGCAGAGCCAGGTGGAAGGACACTCTGGCTACCTGGCACCACAGGATCTACGTAAGTGGCATTCAATCCTCCTTCTTAGGAATACTCTGAGCAGGATATTTCTGATTTATCATTTCTAGGACAAAGTTTTGCCTTACCTCTTATTATCTTTAAGAGGTAAGCTTAGTTAAAACATTAATCTTGGGGAAATCCTCCATCCCATACACCAGGAGTTAAGTGACCAAGACATATAATAAATTCAGGATACATTTAGTACCTTCATTTTGCATTTTAATTTTGCTAAGTGCTATATAGGCCATAAAGTTAGGCATCTATAAACTCTGCCCTTTAACTACTTACGATGTGGTAAGAAGATTAGACTTGGGCTGCCTGGGGGACAGGGAGCTTGTGCTCATATCTGGCCTCCCCTTTATGGCGGCTCCCACTCAGACGTGCTCCCACTCATGTCTGCCTTTCCCACTCTGAAGCTCTCCTACTCACCTGTTTTCATCTTTGTGCAGTGCCTTGTACTTGTCCATGAAAGATACCGAAAAAGGAATAAAAGAACTGAATCTTGAGAAGGACAAGAAGATTTTTAATCACTGCTTCACAGGTAAAAAGGCCTTGCAAGCATGAAATGGGGATGCTGAGGAAGTTGATGCAGATTTCTGCTCGATCTTGAGTGTGAGCTTAGGAGGCATGGAGCATAGTGGAGGTACAGACTACAGACTTGAGAAATAAACTTTCTGTATGTGGAAAAAGAGAGAAGGATAGTCATGAATTTAACTGTTGAAGATAACATTTTGGAAGTTCTAAATGTAATAGTTGAAGGGCCAGTTTTCTTTAACAATGGCATTAGTTTGGAAATGGCTGAGAGCAGACACAGAATTGAGTAAGATGTGATTCCCTACCACCATAAATAGGGATTAAAACATAAAATAAGATGTAAACATCAATATTAGGCATGCCTAATAAAAATAAAAATATTAGGCATGACTGCTCCAGGTCAAGCATAAACTATTATGAGTTTAGGCAGTATAATATGTTGTTGTTAAGTACCACTGAGTACAACTAGTAGCGACACTATGGACAACAGACCTGAACCCTGTCCTATCCTGTGCCATCCTCATCACCTCTCATACACTTGATCCCATCACTGCAGTCACAATGTCAATCGGTCTTGCTAAAGGTCTTCTCTTTGGCCAACCCCCACTTTTCCAAGCCTAATGTCCCTCTGCAAGGAATAGCTTCTCCTAACAACATGTCCACAGTATGTGAGATGAAGCTTCACCATCTTTGCCTCCAAGTCTGTGAGCTGTAGTAGAGTGCAGTAGTTAAAAATATGCTTGATGAAGCCAGATGGCTTGGATTTATTTCTGACTCTTTAGTTTACTAGTTAGAAAACCTTGGACTAATTATGTAACCTTTTTGCTTCACTTTGCAAACTGCAAAATGGAGATAATGACTTGAATCTACTTTCTAGGCTTACTGTAATGTGCTTGTAATGGTGCCTGACACATAGTAAGTATGTATGATTTGGTGCAAGTACTTGGCATTTTTATTATGATTAAAGGTGCCACATGTGCATACAATCATTTTTAGGACTTTAGAAAAAGGGATGGAAAAGGGGTGATGCTTAGATGAGTAAAGTCTCATGAAGTGTGGAGATGATATCTGATGAAGAGACTAGGATGAACTGGTGTAGAAAAGGCTTTGTAGGTAGAGGAAGGCAGAATGTGTGTAGTGGTAAAGGAATTGGCCAGCCCCATAGGACTGATTTTTCATAAAATTCAGTTGCCCTCAATCCAGGTCTAACTCATGGTGACCTGTTTGTGTCCATGTACAACTATGCTCTGTATAATTTCCAGTGACTGAGTTTTTGGCATTAGATTGCCTGATCTTTCTTCCTTGGCATCCCTGGGTGGAAGACATTGACAGCTCTTCTGTTAGCAAACAAATGTGTTTACTATTTGTACCATTCATGGGCTCTAACAGTTCATTTTCTGGCTCATTACCATTGAGTCAATTTCAACTCATTTCTTGCATTCCACTAGATTCCTGAACGTATAAATTGCAGAGGAGGAGATTGCCCACCTAGTATATCGGCCTCCACACTGTATATATTTGTAGAGAACACACCACTTCTCTTACAAAGCTTGCTGGTAGCCTCCTGTACAATTCAGTTGATAGATCAACTTAATTTCATCCCCGTCACAGTTTCATCTTAAGGGAGTGGTTTAAGTAAATTGCTTCTCAAGCCCCTGTTAGCTCTCTGGACACTCTACTTCCAGTTATCTCCAGTCTAATTTTAATTTAAGACATACATGATATGTTGGAAGTCCCCAGCTGGTGCAAATGCTTAACACACTCAGTTGGTGAGCAAAATGTTGTCTACCCAGAGGCCTTTTGGAAAGAAGCCCTGACAGTCTCCTTCCAAAATGTTAACTATTGAAAACCCTGCAGAGCGCAGTTCTACATGGACACACGTGGGGGGCCACGAGTCTACCAACTTGACAGTAATGGATTTTCTTCATGATTGTGCTTTTCTCTGCTTAAAAACTTGCAATGGCTCCTCATTGCCAAATTTCTTAAGGTGTCACCAAATCCTTGTCACTGACCCTGTGCCTTCACCTCTCTCTTGCCCCCTTTTGCCTCCTTTTCAACGGCTCCTCCTCCTTCCCACATGGCTGCTTCCCGCCTGCATGCATCTGCTCACAGAGCTCCCCCCTCAGCCTGTGCTGCCTTTTTTGAGTGCTTGACTCATCTACTTGGAAACCACCTACCTACTCCTGTTTTAAACACTAACTCAGTGTCATTTCCTCTAAGAAGCTTTAACTGATAGGGTATGCAGAGTGTCTCTTCCCACCACTGTTCCCCACAATGGCTCTCTGCAGCTTTGACCCAGCAACTCCATTGCATCGATATAAAGCAGAACATGTATTATAACAGTTTCTTGTTTGTCATCCTTTTATAATCCTTAAATGCAGCATCCCTAAATCTATCACTGTGCTTAGCCCCTAGCAGATACTCATTATATCTTTGTTAAATAAAGGGATAAATGAATGTTGTTGCTGTGTGCCATCTAGTCAGAACTGACCCATATGTGACCCTCCAGTGGGTTTTCAGAGGCATTTAATCACACAGGAGGAGATTACCTATCCTCCTGTGGAACAGCTAGTGAATTCAAACTGTGTGCCTTTAGGATTGCAGCACAGATCCTTACCACCAGGCCACCAGAGCTCCCTATCAGAGGCTCTGTTTATCTCTGTTCACTAAAGGAAAAAATGAATAGGTTTGTAAAAACTATTTTTTCGTTGTATGCATCAGCCTCCTAAGTGCCATCTAAAACCAGTTAATGTGGAGTTGGCTGTGACTCCTATTGACCCCACAAGGACCTGAGCAGAATTGTGCTCCATGGGGTTTTCAGTGGCCAATTCTTCTGGAAATAGATTGACAGACTTTTCTTCTTAGACACCTTTGAATGAATTAAAACTGTCAATATTTTCATTAGTAGTTAAACATACTAATGGTTTGTATTACCCATAAGCAGTGTGTTTAGAAAACTCTTTATATAGTTGTTTTTGTTTACAGGTATATTTCTCAATGATTGTTCTCCTTTCTTGGAAAGATTGGGATGAGACAAATCAGACACATGTGTGCTGCCCTGGAGACAGTTCAAAGGTGATTGTCAGGGTCTTGCTCTTTTGTAAAGAAAGTTAACCTTTCCTTTGCTGGTCCTGTCCAGGTAACTGTGTCATTGACTGGCTGGTATCCAACAAGTCTATTCGGAATCGCCAGGAAGGCCTCATGATTGCCTCCTCGCTCCTCAGCGAGGGGTACCTGCAGCCTGCTGGAGACCTGTCCAAGAATGCAGTGGACAGTGCCACTGAAAACCCTTTTCTGGACAATGCTGATGCCTTCTACTACTTTGTAAGTGAGAAAGCTGCCTGTATCTTCCTTGATATAATTGGTCTTCTTTGGAAGATCCTAGATTGGTTTCTGTTCTCATCCACAAAACCCAAGACAGACCCAGCCTTACAGAGAGCTGTTAGAGAGAAGAGGGGCTTGAGAAACTCATCAGGGAGATAAATACACACACACACACACACACACACACACACACAAAACTCCTGAAGCCGCAAGGCCCTCTCAGAGCATCTATTACAGCAGACTTGACAGCTCACCTGACAGCTCTCTTCCTCAACACCCATAACATGCAAGCAAATAATTTTAAACAAAGTTATTAATCACTCAATCTTCTACTTAAATTGGCTTACCTATTAAATATGAATGTATTGATTCTTAGTCTATACAATAGTTCACTTATAAAACTTTATTAGGCCCTAGTAGATGTTAGAAATCGTGAGGAAGGTGCAGGATAGGACAGGGTTTAAATCTGCTGTTCACAGGGTCACTATGAGTTGTACTTGACTCATCAGCCCCTCAAAGCAGCAACAGTGCATGCCAATAAAGCCTTCCCAGTGGAGGGTCAGCTATGAGTTAGTTGTAACTCAATGATAATGAGTAAGTGTGTAATTACCAAAAGAGCCCTGAAGGCACTAAGTAAAGTACCAGGCTGATAACTGGAAGGTCAGTGGTTCAGACTCACTCAGTGGCTCCATGAGAGAAAGATGAGGCAGACAGCTCTCATAAAGATAAATAGTCCTGAGACCTTGATGGGCCAGGTCTACTCTGCCCTACAGGGTTGCTATGAGTCAGGGTTAACTCAATGGCACACAACAGTAACTCCTAACACATGCCAGGCATTTTCCTAGACAAAAATAACAACAGTGAAAAGACAACACAGTACAAGTTCAGGCTGGCATGAAGCTGCCCTTCTGAAAGAGGAGTCACAGAATCACAAGTGTGATATGCCAGTTGTATTTCCCCGAAGATACATTACAATTATACAACTGTTAAAACAAAAATTGTTCATCCAATGACCTCCTCCTGTTGTCTTGAATTCTTCTCCTGGCACAAGGAGCATTGAAAACATTTTGCTACACAACATCAACTCACAGCAGTAGATCTCTCAAGCGACCTTGATAGTTTAGATTCTATTCCAATTTAGAGAATGGAAGTGAGGAAACTGCTTAACAACCATCCTTTTTGACCACATCCAGTAAATTTCCCAGAGACTTTCATTTCTCATTTGGGTTGAAACTTTGATCAAGTTTTTTTATAGCCATTTAAGTGCAGATTCTAAAAATACCCACTACAGTGACTCCTTGTCTATAGCTGGCAGGCCCAGTTCCCTCTTGATCTCAGAGGACAAAGATGTCTGCTTCCAGTCTTTCCAAAGCAAGAGGTGGAAATTGAAACAGATTTATTTGCACAGATGCCTTATAAATTCACTCCCACTCTCCTGAAGGATCCAACTATGAGGCCCCAAGAGGGAAAAAGCTTTGAGAGATGAAATGTGCATCATGAGGAATTGTGTGCTAGTCTTAGAGCTTAGCATGAGTAGCCTATGAAAAGCAGAAAGATGGATGGGACAAATGTAAAAATAAAATAGAGGGAGAAAATGGCTGACAAAGCATAATCCTTAAAATTCAGAATGAGATATGCACATGATGGGGAATGAAAATTAGGAGATAAACATGGTGACTGGAGGATAGGGGAGAGAATGGAGTTGATACTGTCACATTACCCTGAAGACTGATAAAAGGAACTTTGTATTTGGTGTCTCAATAGCCAGACAGTGGCTTTTTCTGTGAGGAGAATTCCAGTGACGACGACATGATTCTGAAAGAAGAATTCAGAGGAGTCATTATTAAACAGGGATGTTTACTCAAGCAGGTGAGTGGCTGCCACCACTTCTGGGCTTCCTCCTATATTGTGTCCTCTTTACTCCTGAATTACCTAATGGTATTTAGTTTGTGTAACCAATGTTGTATTCTTAGTTACCAGCTTGACCTCATGCTGACCTAGTATATAATGGAACCAAATAAACCAATAATCAACCAGAGCTTGAAACCCACAGAGTGAAACATAGAAAAATTAAATAAATGATCTAATGATCAAAGTAGCATGAGGTCAGCAGAACTGAGGCACACAGAGAATAGGGAACCTCTTCTTTTGTCCACTTCATAGAAAAAAGAAGAATTTCAAATTAACGGACTACAATGCTAAATGGCTAATAGGCAGAGGTGTAACAGTGCACGTATTCCACTTTTGCCTATCCTTCCTCCTGGTAAATTAACCAAGATATAGACCAAGACAGCACTCAAAAGAGGAATACTGTACACAATTCTCAGCAAGGAAGTGGCATGTGGGCAGGGTGTGGCAACACCAAAACCAGGTGTGCTTGAGGTCAGCTGGGCAGGAGCACCAGGCAAAGGTCCGTTTCAGTCTGAGGACATGGGCTCCATCCTAGGCCAGGTCAGGAGGGCTTCAGTTGTCAGGGGTTCACAGCTGTATAGACTGTCAGTCTGGTAGGCACGAGTCAGAGTAAGAAGAGTCTAGTTAGTTACCAGGTGCTGAGGTGCACAACGTCAAGAGAGAAGATAATTCAAAGGCAAGAAATGAGAGAGGAAGCCAGGATCAGCACCTGCTTAGAGGAAGAAGTAGCAAGAAGACATGAGAACAATCAGTGTGAAAAGAATCGAGGGCACGTGGGCTGCTTCACAGGCCCAAGGACTTGCCCTCCTGGCAAAGCTATGTGCTGCATATAACAAAGAGAACATGGTTGCTGAAAGGACATTTTTCCACATCATCTTCAAGCACCATGGAACTATGATGGACACTTAGTTTCTGTCTCAGTGACTGATGAGATACACCTGGAAGGAAGAACCAAAACAGAGCAGATAATCACATTTAGAGAGACTGGACTAGTTATGGCTCAAGATAGATGTGGATAGATGTGGTTCTACTGGGGGATGAGAGACATTACTATAGAAAACTAATATAATTTCAGGTTTTATGAATCATGATACCACTTGGAAGGCACATGGTTCAAACCTACCAGCTGCTTTGTGGGAGAAGGTTGGACAATCTCCTCCCATGTGATTTACTGCCTCTGACAACCCACTGGAGTCAGTTCTAACTTGGTGGGACATAAACAAGAACATGGCAACAATTTAAAAAGAAATAATCATGGACATTATCTACTATCTTTTTATGACTGGGTGACCAGTAGACCAGGAGATTAAAGGGAAGCTTTAGGGACAAGGACAACATGTTGAATAGAGCATACTCCCGCGGTTTTTTCCTCTTACTGGTTCTGCGGTATATTTCTCCTTTCCTGACTCTGAGCGACAGATGCCGAAGGTGCCTGTAAGGCAAGGGTAACTGAAAGGGGGTTTCACTAGTTCCTTTCTTATTAATATTTTTACATTTCTATTAGTTGTTAATACCTTTTCTTGAATTAGTCAGGCAAGATCCAGTCTAGAACAACTGCTCTTAGAAAACTGAGCAGTTGGAAGGAGATTAAAACTGAGTTAGAAGGAGATTAAAGTCAAAGGTAGACTGAAGCTGGGGAAAGTTCCCAGTGGGAAGCCCTGGATCAGTGAAAATGGAGAGCAGTTGGTGCCTGACAACACGGAATGAGAGCACATTTCAGAGTTTTCCTGTAGCTTCTTTTACTTGACCTTTGATAGGTAGAATTCAACCTGAGCTAAACTGTAAAATGGAATCAGGAGTGGCATCCATTTCCTAAACAACATGCCTTTTCCTAAACAATGCGCCTCTGGAAACTCTGAGAAACGGCAATCGTTATAGAAAGCCTTCAGGTCTTTTGTTCACAGGGTCGCTATGAGTTGTGCTCTACTCTAAGGCAGTCAACAACAACAAGCTGTAAGAGGATGGTACAATGTTGCAGAGATCACGAGGAGGGCACAGGACAGGGCAAAATGCAGATCTAGTGTCCATGGGTTTGCTAGGAGTCATAGTTGACATGATGCTGCCAAATGACAACAGTTGGTTCACATCTGAATCCCTGGGAGCTGTCAAACTTGCAACCAGGTCAATAGAATCAAATCTCTGTAGAACTGAGGCAACTGTATTTTTCACAGCTTCTAAAGCAATATAATGGGTCCCTACAGTTGAAACATTTTTAGCAGTTTTTTAGAAGTTAATTTGTCCAAGTATTAAAAAAAGAGAAATATTTCAATAGTCACCATGATTAAGCTTTTTTTAACATAAAAAAGCAGAAATCTAAACATATATAGTAATTTCATTCTTCCTTTATATTCCAGAGAATTAAAATTTTTCTTTGAATTGATATTTCTTTTACTCTTTACTGCCTATTAGGGTACACAACAGCAATAACATTATACACATATAATGCTGACAGATCAGCATTATTTTTGGAAAATTAAGTCATACATACATTCCTTAAAATTCAGTATGATATGATCAGACACTCACTTACTATCATCCAGATCTTCTCCACATCATATTTTTATGCCAGTGAAGGTTTCCAGGGAATACGGGTTTGGGCAATGTGCTTGTGTCATATCTCCTATTCTCTTCCTCTTCAACAGACTCATAATAACTTGGTCATTGCACAGTAATTGAATAAATGATCATGAAATGCGTGTCTACACATGAGGAGGAAATGATGTAGGGTGAAAACTGATGTCCACATCCTATGGAAAACATGAGCTAAGACACAGAGCAGAAATGTATACTTTTTAAAAGTGCTGCTTTGTAAAAGTCGTTTTGGGCAAGATATGGCAAGTACAAATATTTTCTTTTCTTCCACATAATCCTAGAGGGAAGCTTCCTGGCTCTCTTGTTTATACAAGTAAAAGTCTCTTTGGAAAAGACCAAACATTTGGTATGATCATTTAGGCCTATTCTTGAAAGTTTCCTGTAAGCTCTTCTAACTTGGTAGTATTGATTACAATCCATTTTTTCACTGCTTTCTGCCCAAGTTCAATGAAAAATATTGCAAGATTTGTGAAAATGTTTGTGATTATGTGGTAGCTTAGAAATAACAAATTATATTAACATCCTTAGGACCAGCAGCCAGGAAATAAGGAAACACACTGCAGTTGGAAAACCTGCAGTTAGAGACATCTCCAAATTATTGCGGAGTAATGATGTCAGTTTAAGGACTAACATGTATCTGATTCAGGCCATGGTCTTTTTGGTCACTTGCTATGCATCTGAGAGCTGGACAATGAATAAAGATGACAGAAGAAGAATTGATGCCTTTGAGCTATGGTGTTGGAGAAGAACACTGAATATCCCATTGGTGGTCAAAGGAACAAACAAGTATGTCTTGAAGAGGGTGCAGCTGAAGTGCTTCACCTTACATACTTTGGGCATATTTCTAGGAAGGGTTTTTTTCTTGGAGAGGTACATGATGTTAGGAAGGGTGGAGGGTTGGTGAAGGAGAAGAAGACCCTCGACCAGGTGGATTGACACAGTGACTGCTGCAATGGGCACTTCTGTGTCATAAAGTGTGAGGATGGCACAGGATAGAACAGAGTTCACATCTTTTGTTCATAGGGTCTCTGTGAGTTGTACTTGACTCGATGGTACCTAACAACAACAACAACAACAAGTCTTCATGTTAACAAAGTGGAAGCTCTATATTTTTCAGTCTAATTTGTCTTTTGCTTTCTGGAATAACTTAAGTAATTTGAATTTTTGATGGGAAACAATAAGATCAGACTTTTAAAAAAAATGACTATAATTGAAATAGCTGGTAACTTCACAACTGCACACGATATTAAGCACTTTCCAGGTGGCAGGCACAATGCAGAGCACTGGGGAGCAAAGATAAAAAGATACAGTCTCTCCTCAACATGCCCAGTCTAGACAGTTGTCAGTGTTGAACGCTGTTGGGAAAGGCCTGTCCTTCTTTCAGTGATTCTGTCTGCCACAGTCACTATTTCTTCCCCTTTACATTGCTGTTACCTAAAGCTAGTTCTTAGCGTTTTATATGTGGATTGCTAGAATAACTTTCTAACAACTTCTTTTTCCACTTTGTTATCTTTCCTTTAAAGAAAGATTTCCAGCTAGGCAATCTTGAACAATGTTACCATAATAATCTATCTAAAATTAATAAATGCAGGTAGCAAGTATAAATGTTTGAGAGGATGTGGAGAGATAGGAACTCTGATACATTGTTGGTGGGATTGTAAAATGGTACATCTCTGGAATGCAGTTTGGCACTTCTTCAAAAAGCTGAACATAAAAATTCCTTATGACCTAGCTATTCCATTGCTTGGAATATACCCTGAGAATATGCAAACTGAGGCACATACAGACACTTGTACACCAATGTTCATGGCATCATTATTCACCATTGCAAGAACCTGGAAACAGCCCAAATGCCCAACTACAAAGGAATGGATTAAGAAATTATGGTACATTCACACAATGGAATACTACACAGCATGCAGGAGCAATGATTTGGTAAATTACTACCTAACATGGGAGGGATTGGAGAGCCACTATACTAAGTGAACTAACTCAGTCTCATAAGGACAAATACTGTATAAGGCCATTATTGTAGGATGAGAATGAGGATCCAAGGGGAGAGGGCACTTAATTAAAGGGTCACATAATTTGATGGGTGGAGGGATGGGTAAATTAAAGGGGAAAGATCTAGTGTGAAAAACAATATATATGAATTTTATGAACTTTGTAAACCAATATATTGTTGTTGTTTGGTGCCGTCGAGTCGTAGACGACTCATAGTGACCCTATAAACAAAGAGCCTGAGCACTGTTCGTACATAGAGTTTCCAGAGGCAAGTCATTTCAGAAGTGGATGCCACTCCTGCTTCCAGAAACCAATATAAAATTGAAAAAATTTTTAAAAAGGAAAAAATTAATAAATGCCACTTCTTAGGAAAAAATCCTCAACAAGCGCCCCCAATGTGTATTTTTTTTTCTAAGCTTCTGCATACTTTTCCAACCTTGCCTGCTGCTTTTCATTAACTCCATGTTCAAGCCAGATGGGTTTTGTATCAATATCTAAGTTTGTCTTGAGCATTCCCAATGTTTCTTTCTGATTATTGACTGTCTTCCCTCTTCTTTCTAAATCCTGTGTATCCTACAAAGTAAAAATCATTACTATCAAGTCAGAATCAACTTACAGCTGACTCTTTTCTGGGTTTCCAACTCTTTAAATCACAAAGCAAAGAATCACCCATCTTTTTCCTGAAGAGTTGCTAGTTGATTTCAACCACTGAAGAGGCTCAACTTTTGTGTACCAGCGTAACTCCCTGTGGACCATGCCATCAGGGCTCCCACCCATATGAATCGATGGAGGTCATTTTGAAGCTTTCTTTGACAACCAAAGCCTATAGTTACTTATCCCTCGTTTAATGCCTTTCACTCAACTATCTATACTGGTTGTTTTATTTTTTTGCATTTGCATTTTTGTATGTGTAATTAGATTATGAACGCTTCAAAGAGAAAGACCGTATTTTAAGCTTCTCTGTATTCCTTACTTTATCACACGTACATCATTGTACATAACCAGTAAGCAATTGACTTTAAGTCATTCTGACCCAAGGTGACAACTGTGTCACAGTAGAACTATATATTTTCAGTGAGAAGATTCAAATCTTATGGATAGCAGCCTAGTATGTTAACCATTTTTGTCACTTGTGGACTCTTGTACATAGGGTAGGAACAGCTTGATTCTCCTAGCCTTATATTTATCTTTTCCTTTCCCCCCCTCCAATTCAGCAAATAATATTATGCAGCTACCATTGTACAATTATCCAAAAACGTTTGGAACAATATGTTGACAGAGAACTGCCAGATGTACAGTCTGGATTTAGAAAAGGTCATGGTACTAGGGATATTATAGCTAATGTTAGATGGATCTTGGCAGAAAGCAAAGAATACCAGAAGAATGTCTATCTGTGCTTCATTAACTATGCAAAGGCTTTTGACTGTGTGGATCACAGCAAGCTGTGGCTGACTCTGAGAAGAATGGGAATCCCAGAACATTTGATTGTGCTAATGCGAAACCTATACTTGGACCAAGAGGCAGTCGTCAGAACAGAGCAAGGAGACACTACA
Organism: Elephantulus edwardii; assembly: GCF_000299155.1. Lineage (NCBI taxonomy): Eukaryota > Metazoa > Chordata > Mammalia > Macroscelidea > Macroscelididae > Elephantulus > Elephantulus edwardii. The sequence continues at coordinate 31,820,856 of NW_006399761.1, forward strand.
TGGTTCAAAATCAAGAAAGGGGTCTATCAGGGATGTATTCTGTCTCCATAGCTTTTCAATTTGTATGCAGAACAGATCGCCTGAGACACTGGGCTGTACGAAGAGGAATGTGGCATCAGGATTGCTGGAAGAGTCATCAACAACATGCATTATGCAGATGACACAACCCTGCTTACTGAAACTGAGGAGGACCTGAAGCACTTGCTGCAGAAGGTCAAGGACTGCAGCCTCCTGTATGGATTGAAGCTCAACATCAAGAAAACAAAGATTCTCACCACTGGGCCAATTGGCAGCATCAGTATGGATGGTGAAGAGATTGAGATAGTTAACAGTTTTAGTTTGCTTGGCCCCACAATCAACACTCTTGGTAACAGCAGCCAGGAAATCAAGAGATGAATTGCATTGGGAAAGTCAGCTGTGAGGGACCGCTCAAGAGTACTGAAGAGCAACAACGTCAGGCTAGAGACTAAGGTGAGCCTGATCTGGGCTATAGTCTTCGCAATTACGTGCTATGTATGTATCAGAGAGCTGGACAGTGAATAGGGTTGATAGAAGGAGAATTGATGCCTTTGAGCTGTGGTGCTGGAGAAGAGTGTTGAATATACCATGGACTTCTAGGAGAACAAACAGGTTTTATTGCCAAGGTGAAGCCGGAGTGCTCCTTGGAGGCAAGGATGATTCTGAAGCTTCTTCTGACATACTTTGGGCATGTTCCAAGGAGGGACTGATTCTTGGAGAGGGACATCATGTTTGGCAGAGTGGAGGGGCGGCGAAGGAGAGGAAGACCTTCGATGAGATGGATCGATTCTGTGACTGGAGTGGTGGGAATAAGTGCGTTTGGGATGGCGAGGTTGGCACAGGATAGAACAGCATTTAGAGCTCTTCTTGTACAAAGGGTCGCTATGAGTCGCAAACAACTCGATGGCACATAACAACAACCACCATTGTACAAAGTGTAATATTATGCAGCTACCACTGTACAAACTTATGCCAAGGACTCATCTTTTCTTTTGTTGATCTTGGAAACAGGGGCACAGGAGGAAAAACTGGAAAGTGAGAAAGTTTGTTCTGAGAGAAGACCCTGCGTACCTACACTACTATGATCCTGCTGGGGTGAGAGTCTGTGGTCAACGAACTCTTTCAACTGGAAACTGTGTTTATTAACTGGGCTGTCCATTCTCCTTTCTGCTCTGTTGATATCCTTTTTCTCTTGTCACACTTTCATTTCCTGATTCTCCCCGCCTTTAGTCTACCATTGCAATAAGCTGAGATTATTGCCAAGTTGGATTTTGAAGGCCAACAAGAATGAAAAAGAACATCATTGTATTATTATTTCTTTAGTCAATGTGATGCAATGTTGTGTCTTCCCCTAATCTGGTATTTACAGAGATAACTGTAGCTGCCCAACACTTTACTTTTAGTTTAATATGCAAAAAAGTGGTTAATTCCACTCTCAGGTCATTTTGAATGTAAACTTGCGTTAGCCTGACATTTGTATTTTGGTTGTTTAGGAGCAGGATTTTGCTCAACAAAATAAGTTTGCCTGAGTTGTATTCTCACTCTCTGCTCATAGTGCAGGGTTCTTTAATTCCCTCCTGGAAGATACTAGATGAGTTGGATCAGAGTGAGTTCTTGGGAGACATACTATTCTTTAATAGCATAATAGGGTGCTGATCACAGCTTCTCCTCCTCCGCCACTACTTCCTAAAGCTTGGAAGCTCCTACATCCCTGAGCCCACTAAATTTCTGGGTTCAGGATCTGGAAGAGCCACTGCTCTAGAGCAGGCTTCCTTTAACCTCCTTCTGCCCTTACTTATCCTGGGGTCTAATCGATACCAGAATGGGTCTATGTGACTTCTGTGCCTGCAACATGAGACATGTCCATGCACTGTATACTGGAAGTGTGAGGAACAACACTCTGTCCTCTAGGGGGAAGATCCACTGGGAGCAATTCACCTAAGAGGCTGTGTGGTGACTTCGGTGGAGAGCAGCTCAGATGGTAAGAATAAATTTTTATGTAAGAGGTGTCTACTTTCTTTTGCACATGAGAATCCTGGGTCAACAACAATCAATCAGGCCATCAGTGTGAACAACTTTACTGTCTGAAGACCTTGACGATACTAAGATCAATGAGCTCAAGTATATCAGAGAGGAGTGACATCCACTTCCTAAACAATATGCCTCTGGAAACTCTATGAATTTTGAAAACTGTCGATAGCTATAGAGGGGCTTCAGGCCTTTTGTTCATAAGGGTCACTATGAGTCATGCTCAACTTGAAGGCAATCAACAACAACAACAACATCATATATTTAAATGAGTATGTGTGTGTGCATGTATGTATGTGTGAGTGTGTGTGTGTGTGTACATATATATATATACACATACATATATTTGAGTATATATGTATATACAATGAGTTGTTATTATTGTTATATACCATCAAGTCAGAACTGACCCATAGCTGACCCTCCGATGGGTTTTCAGAGGCAGTTAACTGCATGGAAGGAGACTGTCCATCCTTCTCCTATGGGGTAGCTAGGACCTTCTGCCTCTAGGCCAACATAATGAGTATATATATATATATATAT
>NW_006399761.1:31824184-31827637 GCF_000299155.1 Elephantulus edwardii
ACACACACACACACACTCATACAACAGACGTCATATCATTTTAGTACATTGGCTGGGTTTCCCCCCCCGTTGCATACTTTTTCTTTTTATCAAAGTGCCTAAAACATGCATAAAATAGTACGTATTACAACAGTATGTCTTCATAAATATTTATAAAGTGAACATACTTGTATAATAACCATGTCTAGCAGGACAAGAAATAGTATCCATAATAATAATAAAGTGCCCCTTTTGGTTCCTTCTGCAACCACCATCCCTCCTTCTGACACTTAACATCATAGGGGCATTCTGTTCATTTTGATCTTTCCAACAATGCAGTATATGCTTTAGAAAACCACATATTTAATTTTCTGGCAATGCTCGGAAAGCCAGGATTTAATTACTCACAGCAAGAGGGTGGACTCATTGGCCCCTCAGGCACCCATGGACAATGTTATTCACGATCTCTCTCACTAGGCCGGAGGAGTGAGGAAGAGAACCTTTTTGAGATCATCACAGCTGATGAGGTGCACTATTTCTTGCAAGCAGCCACCCCCAAGGAGCGCACTGAGTGGATAAAAGCCATCCAGGTGGTCTCCCGGACTGGAAAGTGACCACACACCTGCAGCTTCTCTTCACTCTCCCCCAAGAACTCTGCAGATATGCTCAGTCCACAGCTGTCCACTTCAGTGGCAAATCAACAAGAAAGGGCCTGGGACTGGGGGTCAGCATGAGGGGGATTCTGAATTAGCCACATGCTTGATGTTCACCTGCACAGCGTCACTCACTAAAACCTCTTTACCCTTCCATGTGCCCCAGCAGATGTAGCAAACTGTACCTTCTGGGTGGGCTGTCACCCTGTCCAGGCAGCAGGACCCTCCTTGGAAAAATGTAGTTGCATTAGGAAATCTCTGAAGTCCTTCCAACTTTAAATGTCCTGTGATACTAATATTCATGGAGATGAGAGTGCCTACAGTTGTTCTGACCGAGTCCTTCTTTGACTATGTTTTGGCCTTTAAATTTCTCTAGAAGTGCCAGGACACATTTTCAGTCTAGTGAATTATCACTATAGGCTAGTTTATGGCCTCTTGAGTTGCAGCAGAGACTCTGACTTAGCCCCTGATCAGTTCAGACGGGACCAGTAGTGGGCCTTTTCCCAGTAAGTTAGGGCTACAAATCGGGACTGAAGGTACTGGGCATATAGACTCCTTTTGTTCTTTTTCTTGCTCTTCCTTGCTCTTATCTACACGATTAAGTAACAAAGTAAAAGTGAGCTCCTTTCTTCCTTCCTGGTGTCATCTCTCTAGAAACTCCTTAATAGCCAGTACTAAAGTTGTGGTTCTAGCTTTAAGACTTTGATCACAAGGTACTACAACCAGAAAAGTCCTGCTTAAGAGAAAAAGGCCCAAGGATGGTGGGAGAGTCTTTTTCCATGTCTGGAAGTCACTGTGTATTCATTTCCATTAAGGATGATTGAGACGAGGCTCTCTGTTGGAAACATTCCTCTACTGTTTACTGTCATTAGAAGAAGAGACCTATTTTGTGTCCTTAGGGAAAAAACTAACTAGATGGAATTCTCTCAGTGCATGAGTGGGCTAAGAAACTGGGTAGCTGAGATGCTCCCTGAACTTTAGAAGATGGAGGGCAGATGATTGGATGATGAATCATAAAAAGATGGTCCTGAAGGGGCCCTGATCTAGATAGAGCTCACAGTGGTGGCTGCCTATCTATGGTGTACCATCAACCTCCAGGTGTGGTGTGGTCTGTACTTGAACTCTTAAGCACAACCATAGCGACTCCTTCTTGGGTTCTGAGGGGCCTGATGGTCCCGTTGTCAGTCACAGGAGTGACCTAGATTCAGATACAGAACTTAACTTCCAATGTTTGCCCTTATCCGCTAACCAGTGATCTTTCTCCAAAATGAAGGAAGGGGTTACTCACACCACCAGTGATGTATGTGAAGGTGTACTATTCAACTCTAAATGTAAGCATGTTAAGGCCTCAGTGAGGAAAACAAAGCAGCTGCCAGTGAGTCGGCCCCCGCTCATGGTAAGCACACATGCATCAGAGTAGACACACAGGGTCTCCATAGGGTCTTCAAGGCTGATTTTTGGAAATCGATTGACAAGACTTTCTTTGGGGTGTCCTTGAGTGACTTCAAACCTCTAGCCTCTTGATTAGTGGGTGAGTACTGAACCATTTGAATCACCCCCAGATAAAATTCCTCTCTTTTGCTCTCTCAGTTCCACACAACATTTCTACGATTATTCCTACTTAGGTTATTTTTATCAGTGGCCTAGAGATACAAGAGGACCTTTTCCCCTCTGGTTCTTTAGTAAATTGCTTTGTTACAACATTCACAGAATCTTACCACCTTCAGTGTTGAAAGTATTTATTAGCATGGATTCAACTTTATGTTTTGAAATAAAGACAACTGGTATTGGTGTCTTTTTGATGTGATTACTGATTCTTTGCCTCCCACTAATGACTCATCTTTTCTACAACTCACATTTACAGAGAATAACATCACTGGCTCTCTCGTCTCTTGAATCATCCCTGTGATTTTTTTTATGACAAAGTCAATCTATTCTAGGAAAAAGTAGAAACCACAGGGGGAAATGAAGAATAGGGCTAAGGGGATATTTTGAAAAAAATTAAGAAAGCATATGCAAAAGAGGAAAATATTTTCTTGTCTCATATGACTGGAAGTAAACTGGCAAAATAAGACTTTCAATCTGAGAAGGATTAACATCCTGTGGGGGAGGGAGGTAATAGAGAAAGCGGTATGCACGAAGTTTAGAATCTTACACAAAGTAGGGAACACAGTACAGATGGTAACACAAAAGGGAGCCCTGGTGGCACTGAGTCTGAGGTAAATGATTTGAATCCATCAGTCACTACGGTAAAGCTTTATGGGAAGGTTGCCTCAAGAGCAGTGGAACTTTACTGTTTTGTTTGGTTAACACATATATACACCCAGTAGTTAAAATTCTACTATTGTGAACTCTCATAAAGACGTTGCTCACAGTTTCTCAGTCGTGTTTGTTAATTGTCAGCAGAAAAGGCAGAGGTCAACCCTCATTTCCTCTGGATTCTGTGTAAAGACACAGAAGGAGATAGAGACAAACCCTTCCCAGATGCTGTCACAAATGCTTGAGTGTAAGAAGAAAAGAATGAAAGGAATTATTCAACATTTAGGTTCTATCTTGTGTTCTGGTTAGAATAAGGAGGTGGGTTTTTTTTTGTTTGTTTGTTTTTTTAATTAATTTAGGTTGTTTATTTTTCATTTCAATGAACATCTACAGAGATTTTGGAATTCCATTCATTCATTGTTGCACCCTTCTCCCCGCATTGAATAAGGAGTTTTTAAGAAGTGGAGGTTGGAGGTCATTATGCTGAGTGAGGTATCTCAGTCACAAAGGGACAAATGCTATATGGTGCCACTGTTGTAGAATGAGGCTGGCATTGGGGTGG
>NW_006399761.1:31827961-31830541 GCF_000299155.1 Elephantulus edwardii
GGAGGTTGGATAAAAAGTTGGAAGACGCTCTTTGCCTGTGATCGCGGTCTGCGCCCAGGCGCAGACGGGCAAGCGGGGCCAGCATGCCGGTGGCCAGGAGCTGGGTTTGTCGGAAAACTTACGTGACCCCGCAGAGACCCTTCGAGAAGTCCCATCTCAACCAAGAGCTGAAGCTTATTGGCGAATATGGGCTCCGGAACAAACGTGAAGTCTGGAGGGTCAAGTTTACTCTGGCCAAGATCCGCAAAGCTGCCCGAGAGTTGCTGACGCTGGACGAGAAGGACCCACGGCGACTGTTTGAAGGCAATGCGCTGCTTCGGCGACTGGTCCGCACTGGTGTGCTGGACGAGGGCAAGATGAAGCTGGATTACATCCTGGGCTTGAAGATCGAGGATTTCTTGGAGAGGCATCTGCAGATCCAGGTGTTCAAGCTCGGTTTGGCCAAGTCCATCCACCACGCCCGCGTGCTGATCCGCCAGCGCCATATCAGGGTCCGAAAGCAAGTGGTGAACATCCCGTCCTTCATTGTCCGCCTGGACTCCCAGAAGCACATCGACTTCTGCCTGGGGCCTCCATACGGTGGGGGCCGCCCAGGCCGCGTGAAGAGGAAGAACGCCAAGAAGGGCCAGGGTGGGGCTGGAGCCAGCGATGAGGAGGAGGAAGATTAGGCTCACCAGGGCCCTCCTGGGTGGGAAACGGTCTAGTGTACCAGCCAGGTGATACAATTAATTCTTGAATGATAATTAATAAATCAATTAACTAATGGGGGAAAAGGAAAAAAGAAAAAAGTTGGAAGACAAAGGATAGGAGAATGAGAATGTTATTTAGCTTGTTTGAAAAACAAATAGTTCAAAGTTACAGTGCTCTATGGTTATAACTAAAGTTATAACTGAAGTCAAGTTGTTGTGTACCATAGAGTCAGAACGGACACACAGCAAAGTAAAGAGAAATACAATTTAAAAGTCACTAGAGATGACAAGTTTTATGAGACCATATTTGTTATCTTTCCATTGAATGGGAATGAAGTGTCTTAGAGCCTCAGATCTGAGTTTGTGGCTTAATTATATTAATGACATCTTTATCTAAAAAAAATTAAGCTCATTTTTTGGTAGAGTTATTATGAAATCATGCCTCTAAGTCATGGTGCATGGGTACACAGACACTTAACAAATTAGTACATTTCCTCAAAAGCTCTGGTTTGTAGCCAAGGAAGGCTCAAACTTAGGCCTGCTTCACTTCTCTATACTCTCTAGTGCTCTATCCTGTTGTAACTGTGTTTGGTTCTAACCACCTTTTGTTGCCATGGAAACACTCAGATTACTGTCCTCTACTATTAGTGGCTACCCCATTTCCTGTTAGACCACAGTACTAAGTGTGACAGAGGCCATAGCCTTTTATTTAAGGAACATGTCTATGGTCAGATAATGCTGTGTGCATAGCTCTACCTGCTCATATTGGTTTTGAGGCCTCTGCAGGCTTTTATTTTCTAGAGGCCTCATTGCACTGTCCAGCCAAAGGTAGGTGATGTGATCTGCTCGCTGTTTCAAAGGAGAAGTGCAGGCAATCTCCTCCTGATATTTACAATATCTAAAAATAGAGGGAGGGTCAGTTTCCACTTCAGTGGCAGTGGGTGAGGACCTTGTCACAAAGTATCTTTTGAATCCAATTAGTGTACATCTGTATGCATACATATGTTGTTGTTTCTATATGCTGTCTTAGTGACCTTCTGAACTATAGCTCTGAACTTTGCCCTATCGTGAGCCAACCTTACTGACACACCTGGCCCCATTGCCACAGTCACTATATCTCACCCAGGGTCTTCCGATCCTGTGCTGACCCGCCACCCTTTCATGCATGATGTCCCTCTCCAGGGACTTGTCTCTCCTGGTAACATGCTCAAAGTATGTGAGATGGAGCATCAAAATCTTTGCCTCCAAGGAGCAACCTGGTTTCACTCTCTCCAAGATAGCCCTATTTGTTCCCTTGGCAGTCCATAGTATGTTCAATACTCTTCTCTAGCACCACAACTCAGAGGTGTACATTCTACCTCTGTCATTCTTAGTCATGGTGCAACTCTCAGATGCACAGCAAGCAATTGAGAAGACCATGGCCTGGATCAAGCACACCTGTCTCTAAATTGACATCACTGCTCTTTAGTTACATAATATTAATGATGTTGTTAGGTGCTGTGAAGTTAATCAACTTGTCGTGACTGTATACATACTCATATTAATGATGCAAATGTTGGAAGTGCTTGATTGATAAGTGAAAAGTTAGAATCTATTAGAGTTCACCTAGAGGAGCCTCAAAAGAAAGGGCCGGCGATATTTCTGAAAAATTACCCCTTAAAAACTGCATGAAGAAGAATTTTACTCTGATACGGAGGAGGTTGCCATCAGATCGAGGTGAGTCGATGGCTGCTACATAATTGATCATACACACATTCACTTACAAACCCACATGCCATACCTACTTATCCTTGTGCACTTGTATATATTTTTAAAATGTTTCTAACATTAATCGTAATAAGCATACTAAGTACATGTTGTTGTTGTTGTTATCTGCTGTCGAGTCGTTTCC
>NW_006399761.1:31833532-31835156 GCF_000299155.1 Elephantulus edwardii
CACCCTCCACCAGGATAACCCTTCTCATCTACCAAGTCCCTTCAGAAAATATCTTCCATTGTCCAACCCATGATCTGACAGTTTGTATCTTAAGCTTTCTTGGCTTCTGTAATTCTAAAAACATCGACTGCTGACATTTTCCTTTTGACCAGTGTCTCTTGAGTGTAGTTGAGCTGTCTCCAAGGGAAGGTGACGTGTCCTGTAGATCTCCTGAGTGGATTATGTTTCCATTCCGCCCAGGAGCACGCCGGAAATCCTGGGTACCTCTGGAAAACGCCTCTTCGTCTCTTATGTGGGCTGGCTTCCCTTGTGCCCGCTCTCAAGCCGCCCTTCCGCCCAGGAGCATGCCGGAAATCCTGGGTACCTCTCTGGAAAACACCTCTTCCTCTCTCTGGAAAACGCCTCTTCGTCTCTTATGTGGGCTGGCTTCCCTTGTGCCCGCTCTCAAGTCACCCTTCCGCCCAGGAGCACGCCCAAAATCCTGGGTACCTCTCTCTGGAAAACGCCTCTTCGTCTCTCTCTGGAAAACGCCTCTTTGTCTCTTATGTGGGCTGGCTTCCCTTGTGTCCGCTCTCAAGCCGCCCTTCCGCCCAGGAGCACGCCGAAAATCCTGGGTACCTCTGGAAAATGCCTCTCTCTCTGGAAAACGCCTCTTCGTCTCTGATGTGGGCTGGCTTCCCTTGTACCCGCTCTCAAGCCGCCCTTCCCCCCAGGAGCACGCCGGAAATCCTGGGTACCTCTCTCTCTGGAAAACGCCTCTTCGTCTCTTATGTGGGCTGGCTTCCCTTGTGCCCGCTCTTAAGTCGCCCTTCCGCCCAGGAGCATGCCGGAAATCCTGGGTTCCTCTCTGGAAAACGCCTCTTCGTCTCTTATGTGGGCTGGCTTCCCTTGTGCCCGCTCTCAAGCCGCCCTTCCACCCAGGAGCACGCCAGAAATCCTGGGTACCTCTCTCTGGAAATATCTGTATTTTGTCAATAAAAGCAAAACAAAATAAAAAAGCCATATTTTAAAAAGATATCTTAGCAAAATATGGATAGCAAACACATAAAAAGATAGCAATTTCCTTAGTCATTAGGGAGCTACAAACTCAGATTACAATGAGATACCACTTCTCACCTATAACAGTGCTCCAAATTATAAAAGTTGACCAGTCTAAGAGCTTTCTAGGAGGAATACAAGAAATAGAAAGTCTTACACACAGCTGGTGGAAAAATAAAATGTTACAACCATTTTTTTTCACTTGTTAACATTTTTTAAAATTTATTTTCTACTAGTTTATTTATAAAATTTGTATACAAATTTAAACAAATTCTTTCAATTTCCGTTACCATGTTTGGTAATATTTCTAAAAAATGTTAAACATACACCAACCATTTTAGTCCTAAATATTTACCAAAGGTAAATAATAACATATATCCTTACTAAGACTCATGTAAAATCTTTTTTATTGTCATAGTATGTTTGAGGCCTTGAAAACTAATGAAAGAAGACCAGATGAGTTATGGGAAGATACCAAGAGTATTGTTCATGAAGGAATGGTAAGAGTCATTACAAAGAAGGAGGAAGAAGAAAAGATCAAAATGGATGTCAGAAGAGATCCTGAATATTGCACTAGAGTGCTGTG
>NW_006399761.1:31835616-31836964 GCF_000299155.1 Elephantulus edwardii
ATTATGACCCTCTACAGACTTCTGTTTATTAATAATTGAACAGTTAAACAGTTGATGACTGGTCTTCAGTGAGGATTGAGGCTCAACAACAGGAATTCAAGGAATTCCAAGGAAGAATGGGTGAGTGCCACAGCTCCCAATTCCCTCCCGCAGAGCCTGCACTGCCCCTCACCACAGCTGCAGCTCCATGAAGCTCCCACAGCCGGAACCTATGAAATCCTTCGCCCAGGATGGAGGGTGGGCATCAGGCCCCCCAGGACTGGTGCGGTGGAGCCGCCGCACTGCAGCAAAGTGTACTTGTTCTGAGGAAAATTTTTGGAGCCACGATGGCTGCGGCAGGGGAATTGGGCGGACACTGGCCTCCCGCGTGCAGGATGAAGCGCAACCGCCAGCTGCCTGTGTGGGAGATGATGTGCAGGAGATGGCTTGCGCTCGCTGGCCACCCACATGGAAGATGGAACTCGCCCAGTGGCCGCCTGCATGGGGGATGGTGTGCGCCCGCCAGCTTCCCACACACGGGATGGCACATGCCCACCAGCCGCCCGCACGCGAGATGGCAGGGGCCCACCGGCCACCCGCAATGGAGAATGGCATGCACCCACCAGTCGCAGGTGTGGAAGATGGCACACGCCTGCTGGCCGCTCTGTGCTGGGGGATGGTGCGCACCCGCTGGCTGCCTGTGCACGAGATGGCGAACGCACGCGGAGAGATGAAGTGTGCCTGCAGGCCGGCCATGAGGAGGGATGGAGTGCACCCACCCCCAACAGACGCCTGCCTGCCGAGAGATGACATGTGCCCGCAGGTCGCCTGCGCACAAGATGACGTGCGCCCACCAGTCGTCCATATAGGAGATGATACTTGGGAGATGGCTCACACCCACCAGCCACCCGCGTGGAAGATGGCATGCACCTGGTGGCCGCCCACACAGGAAAATGGCACGTGCCCACCAGTCGCCTGTGTGGGGGATGGTGGGTGCCTGCTGGTCCACTGGCTGCCTGCGCACGAGATAACGCGAGCACTCCGAGAGATGACACACGCGCCGAGAGATGATGCGAGCCCTCCGGTCACCTGCATGCAAGATGATGTGTGCCCGCCAGCTGCCCGCACTGGGGGATGATGTGCACCTACCCCCACCGGCTGCCCATGCATGAGATGACGCACGCCCGCTGAGAGAGGACGCGTGCTCGCGGGTCACCCGCGCACAAGATGATACATGCCCGCCGGCCACCTGCGTGGGAGATGACAAGCGGGAGAAGGTGAGCGCCTGCCAGTCACCTGCGCTGGGGGATGGTGCATGCCCGCCAGCCACCGGCACAGAAGATACGACGTGCGCCCCACCGCCCATGGG
>NW_006399761.1:31838059-31839827 GCF_000299155.1 Elephantulus edwardii
ATTGGAAAATGCTTGTCATTTTCCTGTAGCATCTGGTCCCCACTGGATCACTTTAATTTCCTTCACCTGCTCCCCCCACCAACCAATTTCTGCAGCTCTGCAACTGCATCCCTGCCCATCCTCACCCTTCTGCCCCCAACCCTCACCTCCTTGTACCCCCAATTTGTTTTTTCCCAATAAAAATTTAAAAAAAAATTGATGGAATACCAATTGATGTATTTCAACAAACATGCTTCTCTGGATGTGCTCACCAAGTTGTGTCAAGAAATCTGGAAGACAAGTAATTGGCCAGCTGACTGAAAAAAGAAAAATCCATATTTCTTCCCATTCCAAAACAAGGTAACCCAACAGAGTGGAAAGTATCGAACAATATCATTAATATCACACACCAACAAAATCCTGCTGAAGATTATCCAGAAATGACTGGAATAGTACATTGACAGAGAACTACCAGAAATACAAGATGATTTTAGAAGAGGTCATGGCACTAGGGACATTATTGCCAATGTCAGGTGGATCTTGGCAAAAAGAAAAGAGTACCAGAAGAATGTCTTTTTGTGTTTCATTGACTATGCAAAGGCATTTGGCTGTGTGGATCACAACAAATTATGGCTAATCTTGAGGAAAGTGGGAATCCCAGAACACTTAACTGTACTTATGCATAACCTATACTTGGCCCAGGAAGCAGTCCTCAGAACAGAGCAGGAAAACACTCCATGGTTCAAAATCAGAAAAGGAGTGCATCAGGGATGCGTCCTGTCTCAGTACCTTTTCAATTTATATGCAGAACAGATAGTTCAAGAAGCAGGAATTTATGAGGATTGGAGGAAGACTCATCAACAACCTATGATATGCAGACAACACAACCTTGCTTGCTGAAACTGAAGATGACCTGAAGCACTTGATGCAGAAGGTCAAGTACTGTAGTCTCAATATGGATTGAAACTTAACATGAAGAAGACAAAGATTCTCACCACTGGGCCAGTTGGCAGCATCATGACAGATGGAGAAGAATCTGAGGTTGTTAACAATTACAGCTTGCTCGGCTCTACAATCAACACTCTGAACACCAACAGTCAGGAAATCAAAAGATGAATTGGACCTCTCCAGAGTGCTGAAAAGCAACAATGTCAGTCTAGAGACTAAGGTGTGCCTAATGCAGGCCACAGTCTTCACAATTACTTGTTATGCTTCAGAGAGCTAGACAATGACTAAGGATGGCAGAATAAGAACTGATGCCTTCAAATTGTGTTGCTGGAGAAGAGTTTTGAACATACAATGGACTGCCAAGAAATACATAGGTCTGTCTTGGAGAGGGTGAAATCAAGTTTCTCCTTGGAGGCTAGGATTTTGAAGCTCTGTCTAACATACTTAGAGCACATGGCCAGAAGAGACTGGTCCTTGGAGAAGGACATCATGTTTGGAAGGGTGGAGGGACAGTGCAGGACAGGAAGAACCCAGATAGGATGGATTGATATTGACTGGGCAAAGGGGGGTTGATGTGCTGGAATTAGTGAGACTGGCTCAGGACAGGGCAGGGTTCAGAGCTGCTGTACATAGGGTCAATATGGGTTGCAGGCGACTTGAGTGCACATAAAAACCAACAATAGTTAGAAGTTATAAATAATCCAAACACAGGTGAATAGATGAGAAAACTATGTAATCCTGTAATTAAACATTATTCTGCAATAAAAAGAATTAAGTATTAATAGTTGTAATGTAAATGGATTTTAAAATAAGTGTGCTGAGTGAAATAAACCAAGATTTT
>NW_006399761.1:31841349-31862967 GCF_000299155.1 Elephantulus edwardii
TTTTTGGATAATCTTCAGTAGAATCTTGCTTGCATGTGAAATCAATGACATTATTCTGTAGTTTCCACACTCAGTTGGGTCGCCCTTGAACAAGGGTTCCAATTTCTCCACGACCTCACCAGCATTTGTTGCTTGTCATTGTGATTTTTTAAAAAGGTTTTGTTATATGCATTGTCTATGTGTAATGCATACCCAAAACCTTTTTTAAAAACATCACAATGACAAGCAACAAATGCTAGCGAGGTCGTGGAGAAATTGGAACCCTTGTTCACTGTTGGTGGGGGTGTAAAATGCTATATTTTAATTATCGAGGACACTATGGCACTTTCTTAAAAAGTTGGAAATAGAAATATCATTTGACTCAGCAATTCCACTACTGGAAATACATCCTAAAGAAACTAGAACTGCCACCCAAACAGGTATAAGCAAACTCATGTTTATTGTTACATTGTTCACAATAGCAAAGAGATGGAAGCAACCAAAGTGCCCAACAACAAATGAATGGAGAAGCTGTGGTATAGTCACACAATGGAATATTATGCTACACTGAAAAATAAGGAACTCATGAAATATTATACAAAATGGATGACTTTGGAAGACATTATTCTGAGTGAAATATCTCAGTCACAAAAGGACAAATACTGCATAATGAAACTGTTATAAAATAGGACTGACATGGGAGTTGGGGAGGAAACTAAGAGGGAGTAAATATTGAACACTGCATTGGGAAAGAACTGTTTAACGTGAATATATGATTAGGTATTAGTTGCATGACAATGGTCCAGAATAAGAGGTGCATAGCAAAGTGTACTGGGGTGTGTGGGGGGAATTGTGCAACAATGAATGAATTTTTTAAAGAGAAAAGTGAACTAGGAGGCTTAGGAAGCAAAATGTACAATAATGAATGAATGGAAACCCAAGTTTTCTGTAAATTTTCATTAAAACCACAATAAAATTATTTTTTAAAAAATCACAATGGGCAAATCTTCTGAAAAATATCTCTTAAATGTTAAAAAATCAAAAGTATCCATTTGAGGGTTAAAACGTAAGTGATCCAAGCCATAATATGTTCATTCATTTCATATGCCTGTGAAAGTTGAATGATAACAAAGACCAAAGAATTGACACATTTGAATTGTGGTGTTAGCAAAGAATATTGAATGTCCTATGGATTGCCAAAAGAACAAAAAAAAGTATACTAGAAGAAGTGCAGTCAAAATTCTCCTTTGAAGAAAATATGCGAAGACTTCTCACAAATCATCAGAAAGCACCAGACTCAGGAGAAAAACATCATGCTTGATAAAGTAGAAGGTCAGTGAAAAGGAAGATGGATTGATACCTTGGCTGCAGTATTAGGCTCAAACCCAGAAATGATTGTGAATATGATGCAGGACAAGACAATGTCTAGTTCTCTTGTTTATAGGATCACTGTGAGTCAGCACTGATTTGAAAGCATCAGTGGCATCGCCTTCCGAAATAGCTTGCCTCCAGGAAATCTATGAACTTAGAGAAACAATGAAAGTTAAACAAGTGTTCACGTCTTTTGTTCATAGGGTTGCTATGAGTTGTCTACGACTCGAGGGCACTTAACAACAGTTAAGGTTCCAGTCCTTGGGAAATGACATCATGCTGAAAGAAGTGGAAGGTCAGTGAAGAAAAGAAGATCCTCGATACGATGCATTGATATGGTGACTATAACAATGGGCTCGAGCATGTCTCGGATTATGAGGATAGTGCAGGATAGGGCAACTGTTAGTTCTGTTGTTCATAGAATTGCTGTGAGTCATAGAGCAAACTCTTTGGCCTAGTTGATAGATAGTTATGCTACCAAGCCAATGGTGGGTAATTTTAATCTGCGACCTGGTTTTGTTTTTGGTCAAACATTCTTCTAAGTGGTATAGCACTGGTCTGTCCAGAGGTAACTCGTGGTTGCTGTGAAGCTAAACACTGTGTGTCAAATGAAATAATGGTCAGCCATGGTGGACAGTGCTTAGTGGAGCTCCCCTATTAAAACAGACTTGGAAGGAGGAGTAGCATCCACTTCTGAAATAGCATACTATTTCTGGAAACTCTACGAACTTAGAGAAACAATGAAAGTTATACAAGTGTTCAGGTTTAGTTCATAGGGTTACTATGAGTCATCTACAACTCAATGGCACTTAAGAACAACAACAACAACAGATAGTTATATTAGTTAATAAACCACAAATAAACATTCTTCTGATACTCTCTACTTTCATCCAAGATTCATCTGATATCAGCAATGATATCCCTGGTGCCACAGCTTCTTCTAAATCCACCTTTGAACTTCTGGAAGATCTCTGTCTATGTACTTTTTCTAGCCATTTTTGAATGATCTTAAGCAATAATTTGCTTGTATATGATGTTAATGATACTGTATGATAATTTATACATTCTGTTGGGTCACCTTATTTGGGGATAGAAACAAATATGGGTCACTTCCAATCAGTTGGCTATGTAACTGTGCTCCAAATTTCCTAGCATAGACTGATGAGTACATCCAGGGCTGCATTTGTTCGTTGTAACATGACAGTTGATATTACATCTATTCCTAGACCTTTCTTTTTTGCCAATGCTTTCACTGAAGCTTGAACTTCATTAGTATTGGCTCCTTATCATTTCAGTGTTGACAAATTCTTTTGGTATAATGACTCTGGATATTCTTTTCATCTTCTTATGATGCTTCCTGAATCATTTAAGAGTTTGCCCATAGTATATCTCAGTATTGCAACTTGCGGCTTGAATTTGTTGTCTGTTCTTTCAACTTGAGAAATGCCAAGTGAGTTCTTTCTTTTCTAGTCTCCAACTCCAACTCTTCATGCATTCCATTACAATACTTTGCTATGTCTTCTCAAGTTGGCCTTTGAAATCTTCTGATCAACTTTTTTACTTCAGCATTCCTTCCTTCTGTTTTGGCTTCTTGACACTCTAATGCAGTTTTCAATCTCTTCTGACATCCATTTTGGATTTTTTCTTTTCTCTTCTGTCTCTATAATGACCTTTTTATTTCTTCATAACAAACTAAGGCTATCATTGAGAACAATAGGAATCCCAGGACAGTTAATTATGCTTATATGAAGCTCTGCCTAGACTCAGAAGCTGTTGTCTGAACAAAGTAATGAACCACTGCATGGTTTAAAATGAAGAAAGATGTGCATCAGTGTTGTATCCTTTTCCCATATTTATTCAATCTGTGTTCTAAGCAAATAATTCAAGAAGCTAAACTTTATAAATAGCTTGCCTCTGGAAACTCTGTGAACTTGGAGAAATGATGAAAATTATACAAGTGTCCAGGTCTTTCGTTCATAGGGTTGCTATGAGTCATCTACAACTCAACAACACTTAACAACAACAACAACATAGAGAGAGCTCTGTTGGCCTAGTGGATAGAAAGTGATGCTACAAAGCCAAAGGTGGGTGATTTTAATCTGTGGCCCTAGGCGTGGTTTTAATTAGTTTTGGTCAAACATTCTTCTAAGTGATATAGCACTGGTCTGTCCATTTGCTGTACAGAGGTAACTCGTGGTTGCTGTGATGCCAAACACTGTGACACTGATGTGTCAAATGCGATAATGGTCAGCCATGGTGGACAATGCTTGGTGGAGCTCCCCAATTAAAATATGCTTGGAAGCAGGGGTGGCATCCACTTCCAAAATAGCTTGCCTCTGGAAATCCTATGAACTTGGAGAAATGATGAAAGTTATACAAGTGCTCAGGTCTTTTGTTCAAAGTGTAGCTATGAGTCTTCTATGACTCGATGGCACCTAACAACAACAACAACACTCTGATGGATTAGTCACTAAGAGGTGGAACAGAACCCTATACACACACACACATACAAATTTAAAAAAGGGAATAGAGAGTAGAAGTAAATTTCCTATTCTATCCTCTGAAATCTTGATGAATTATTCTTTTAGACTCCTCATGTCTATTGCTCAACAATGAGAAATGCCAGAATCTGTCAAGATCTTACCTCTCTTCACTTGTCCTAATAGACTATGATCTAACAATAACTAAAGGAGAATGACAAATTCAGTATTACAGGATAGAGTTTTCTTTTATTGTCAGTGTCTTAATAGATAACTTTCTGGGTTGGTTGACTTCTGTGGGTTAGCAAATAAGGCTGATGTGAAAACTCACTGCCCCACTTTGATCGTATCTTTCCTGTCATAGTGAGTGACCTCATTGGATAAACAGCTTACTTCATTGAGCTTCACTTTCTGTTTGCTGCTAACCTTTCAAAGCTGTGAAGTACTTGGACTGTAGCAGCAGATGCTATTTCCATTTGAGGATGTCCTTAGCCAAAATAATTTTTTTTTAACTTTGAATCATGTTTTATTTGAAACATCTGCATAGAGAATTTGCTCTTACTTCTTAAGCTTTATTGTTTCAACAAAGAAACAAATCATATGAAAAGACACTGTTATTGTTGGGGGTCATCAAGCCAACTACAACTCATCACAACACTATGAACAACATATCTGAACCTCATCTTTTTTTTTCTTTTTTTTTTATTTTATCCTGTGACATTCTCATTTTCTCTGTCATACTCAAGCCCATTGTGGTAGTCCTGTGTCAATCCATCTTGTTGGAAGTCTTCTCTTTCATTGACCCTCCGCGTTTCTTAGCATGATGCTTCTTTCCTCCTAAAAATATGCCTGAAAAGAGTAAAATGAGATTTCCTCTAAGAAGCACCCTAATTGCACTCCCTCCAAGACAGGCTTGTTTGCTCTTTGGCTTTTCATGTTATTTTCAATACTCTTCATCAACACCACAATTCAAAGACATTGATTCTTCATCTGCCATATTTTCTAATGCACAGGAAGCAATTGAAGATGATGACTTGGATCACTTGTACTTTAGTCTCTAAAGTGACATACTAGCTCTTTAGCACTTTGGAAAGGTTCCTGAAATCATATTTCTCCAATGCAATGCACTTGTTGGATTTTGAGTGCTGCTTTCATGGATGCTAATTGCATATTCAAGTAAAAGGAAGTCATTGATTATTTCAATAATTTCCCCATCTATTGATGTTGCCAAGTGGTGAGGATTTTTGTTTTCCTAATGTTGCAGTGTAACCGATATTGAAGGCTATATAGTCTTTGATCTTCTGCAGTAAGTCCTTCAAGCCTTATTCACTTTCTATAAGCAACATTGTTTCATCTGCAGAAAGCAGATTATTGATGAGTCTTCCTCCAAACTTGATGCTACATTCTTCTTCATATAGTCCAGCTTCTCTAATAATTTGTTCAAAAAACAGATTGAGTAGGTATATGGGAAGATGTTAGGTGTGGTAAAGGTACAAAAATGCCTTTTGTTCATTTGTTAGCTGCTGTAGGATCAGCCTCCAAATCACGGGAAACCAGGCATAATGAAGTAAAATAGGGAAATTCCCTGTCCAGCATCCCCCACAATTTGTCATGGATCAGACTGTTATTTCTGGTCCATTTTCAAGTAAGTAAATCTCCAGACCTTTGCTTTTAGTCTGGAAGTGCAGCTGAAATCTGTTCCACCTCACAGAAACATGTAAACCTCCACTGACAAGAAGACAGGTGGTAGTGACACTGGGAATGGAACTACATCTCCTGTATGGCAAGTCAGAATTCTACCACTGAACCCTACAGCCTGATCCCTAGGCTTGATGCTTAAGAAATTTGGCATAAATTACAACTTCAGCAATCTGTTTTCTGACTCAATTTGAAAGATCTTTGGATGGATTTGCTGGATTGGCACCTCTAGTTTCACATAAGACCTGGTGGTAAGCAGACTCTGCCACAATATTAACCACCTCCATGGTGTTGGGCTCATCTCTTACTCTCTGGCCCCTCTATGATATCCATATTAGAACTTTACAACTCATTGTAGAGGGAGTTTGAAGCCAGATACACGTGGCAGAGCAACAGTATTCAGACCTATTGCAATGCAGGTAAGAGAGATTATAGGGCTTCAATTACAGCCATGAAGGATTGTTGCTGCTGTTGTTAGGTGCCATTAAGTATCATTCAAACCCTAAGGAGAGTCGAAACCCTATCTTATCCTGCGCTATTTCTAACTGTGATATACTTTTGCTGCAGTCACCGTGCCAAACCATCTGATTGAGGATTTTCCTCTCCTTTGCTCCTTTCCTCTACCTTTCCAAGCATGATGTTCCTCTTTAAGAAATAGCCCCTCCTAACAGTATGTCAAAGTATGTGGGATGAAGCTTTGTCATCCTTGCCTCCAAAGAGCACTCTCTCTACACTTCTTCCAACACTTATCTTTTCTTTCTTTTCACAGTCCATGAGATAGTAAGTACTTTTCTCCAATACCACAACTCAAAGGCATTGACTCATCCTCTGTCATCTTTATTCATTGTCCAGCTCTCAAATGCATAGCAAGTGATTGAAAAGACCAAGGCCTGAATCAGACACATCTTAGGCAAATTAAAGTCAGGCTCAATCAATAATCCAGCAAAGCCCTACAGAAGGTACACATTCTGTATCTTCTATGTCAGAAATTATGCTGGAATGAAAGGAATCTATTTTACTGTCTGTATTTGAGGAACGAAAGGAATCTATTTTATTATTGTCTGTATTCAAAGACCACTTCATCTTCTGGGGAGAAAAAGTCCTAAGCTGATGATTTAATCCCCTGTGGTTGCAGAAAAAGAAGGGTAACTAGGCTGTGTAGAGAAAGCTACTTAAAGGTAGTATTAGCTGAAGGAAACCTTAAAGGATAGATAGGATTTGCCAGAATAGGACACAGCTTTGAAAGCCATCTAGAAGAAAGACTAAAGAAGTGAAGGATACAAACTTTATGAACTTGGTTAGCAAACCAGTATACATTTTAAAAGATTTTTTTAAAAAAAATTATAGAGTCAGACTTCAAACAAGCTATCTTCTCCAGGGTTTGGACAATGACCATTGTATTGCACTGTCTTGCAGACTCCCAGGCTCTGTGGCCACACAACACTCAGTCTAGTTAGAAAGGAACATTTTATCCATTAATAGATTTCATCTGCATAATAATAAACACCACCAACAAAAAGAGGCAAAGGAGTCTAAGATGATTTCTAGTTTGTAACATGGTATCCTGGAAGATTACTACTTCATTAATTACTTTAAGAAACCCCAATAGAATATCCTAATTAGTACAAAATCTTATGTGCTTAGAGAAAGACTGAGTTTAAAATTCTAGTAGTCAATGCTTAAGATTAGTTAGAGCTCCAATGGAGTTTTCGATTTAGAAATGAGCACTTTTGTGCTATCTGGAGTTTTAAGAATGAATAAAAATACCCAGAGAAAACAATGTGCCCATTGTTGTTTTTAAGTTGTTAAATGCCATCGAGTTGCTTAAGACTCATAGCCACCCTATGTACAACAGCCCTAAACTCTCATTGTCTCTAACACACTCATCCTGATTGCCCCAGTCACTGAATCAATCCATCTCCTAGAGGGCCTTCTCCTCCTGCACCTGCCCTCTACCCTCCCAAGCATGATGTCCAAGGACCAGTCTCTCCTTACAACATGACCAAAGTATGTCAGACGAAGCCTCAGAATCCTTGCCTCCAAAGAGCAGCCCAGTTTAAGCCTCTCCAAGATGAATCTGTTCATTCGTTTATCCATTCAGTGTTTGCTGAAGGCCTTAACTCTTTACCTTAAAACTTAATTTAGTGATTCCACATGTGACAGAGTTAAATTGTGCTCCATAGCTTTCAATGGTCGATATTTCAGAAGTAGATTGTGTTGTTGATTGCCATTGAGTCAAGCATGACTCACAGTGACCCTATAAACAAAAAGCCTGAAGCCTTTCTATAACTATTGCCATTTATCAAAGTTCAGAAGTAGATTACCAGGCTTTTTTTCCTGAAAAAACCTGTTAGACAGGTTTGAACCATCAGCCTTTAAAGTTAACAGTTTAACTGCTTAAACTACTGTTTGTAGAACCCTGGGACATAGATAATAAAGATAGGAAAATAAAGATTGGAGGAAGACATACCAACAGCCTGCATGATGCAGATGATGTAACTTTGTTGGCTTTAAGTAAGGAGGACTTAAAAAGTCAGAGGATCATGGATTGAATCTCAACATCAAGACAAAAATCTTCACCATTGGACCAATAGACAACATCATAATGTTGTTATTGTTGTTGTTATGTGCCATCGAATCACTTGTGACTCATAGCGACCCTATGTACAACAGCTCTAAACTCTGCTCAGTCCTGTGCCAGTCTCACTGTCTCAGACACACTCATCCCGATTGTCCCAGTCACTGAATCAATCCATCTCCCAGAGAGCCTTCCCCTCCTGCGCCTGCCCTCCACCCTCCCAAGCATGATGTCTTTCTCCAAGGACCAATCATGATAGATGGAGGAAAGACTGAAATTGTCAATAATTTTGCGAGGACTATACAGACTCCATATTGTGCCTGGCCTCCATCTTAACCATAAAAAGTCATCAATTCCATACTACGCTGCTTTGAAAAACAAGGAACTCATGCAATATTATTCAAAATGGGTGACCCTGGAGGACATTATACTGAGTGAAATATCTGTCACAAAGGGGCAAAGATTATATGGTGCCACTGTTGTAGAATGAGGCTGACATTGGGGTGGGGTAAGAGTGAGAAAAACTGGATAAATTATGTTTACTGCGTTGAAGCCGATGAGGGATAGAATACTTTAAAATGAATATATTTTAGGGCATTATGAGTATCGTAAGAGTCCAGAATGAGGGTTGCAGAGTGGAGTATACTTGGGGTGGGAGTGGGGATGTGCGGGGGTGGGGGGCGGTTGTGAACCAATGAAGGAGTTTTTCTTTTGTTTTTTAAGGAGAGGAGCGAACTGGGGGTGGGAGTGAGTGGGTGGGGAGAAATGTGCAACAATGAATGAATGGAATTCCAAAATCTTTGTAGACGGTCATTGAAATTAATAATAACAATTAAAAAAAATTTTTTTAAAAGTCATCAATTCCAGAAGCAGGCCATAAAATTTCTTTGTCCAAGAGGCAGCCAATCAGGAGAGAAAGTAACCACAGGTGTACCAGAAGGTCTCAAGGTTAGCCATCTGTGCCTGATGTCCTTGTAAAGTTTAAAATTGTTTAAGTAACTAGCCCTGAGGTTTAACGTATGTTAAAGAATGTGATTATGTGACACAAGAAAGTGCATATGTAATACAAGAGTGTGCTGTTGGCTGCATAGGCACAAGCCAATCACAAACTGACCCATGTAACTGTTCCCCTTGACCACCAACAATATTCCCAATTACCTCACCCTGCAGACAGCCCATAAAAAGGCCTGCATGCCCACACCCAAGATTGCCATTTTCTATTGAATGGTACACCCCTGCATGCTGGAATTTGTTCTGCAGAATTAAATACTCTTGCTGTTTGCATACGTGAGTTGGTGGTCTTTCGGGCAGCAGTCTATGGACCCAACATCTGGGCGCTCATCTGGGATAGTCCCCCCCAAAGACCCTCACCATGTTGAATGCCTGGATCCCTGGCTGGTAAGCGAGTGCTCCATGTCTGTGTGTCTTAGTGTCTCCAGTGTCTCTGTTTTTGTGCCTGATGGTTCGAACCATTTATCTGGGGCCTGGGAGGTCCAGGTGGATGTGCTAGTGGACACTGTGCCAAGGGACCCAAGAGACATCTTGTCCCCCTCTGGATGGGACTCGGTCCCCCTGGTAGGTTTGGAGGAACATGGCAGGTCACTTCTGCCTCACAGAGCCCACTTGTGGGACAGGCCATCATTACACTTTCTGTTTCTTTTTCATGTACCGTACCGGTACTTTTTTGTGCCTTTGTCTTACTTTGTGTGAGTCCGTTTGTCTTTATTCTCGTCCTAGAAATGGGTCTGATCAAGTCAACACATCTGAGTCTCGTCTTAGATCATTTCAGGGAGGTTTGCAATGTGACAGCCAGTCAAGTGCTACACGATGTGAAAAATAAAATGTTCCTTTTTTGCGGGAATGAATGGCCCACCTTCAATGTCGAGTGGCTTGAAGAAGGCACTTTCCACTTGCCCACCATCTACAGGGTCAAGGATATTATTTTTTTAAAAACTGGGCCACCCGGACCAGGTTGCAGGCATAGTTACTTGGCAGGTCCTAGTAGAGGAGACACCTTCATGGTTAAAGCCCCCTACAGGAGCAGCTTTGGCCGTAACTACTGCCAAAAAGGAACTAGGGCAGGAGAAGGAACTCAAACCTGCTACTCCATTATACCCTGTCCTGCCTCCTTCCATGGCTGTAGAGGAAGAAATCTTCCCCACCTCCCCACCCCCTGCCCTACCAACTCCTGGTCAATGTAGAGGAGGAAGGGGCAGAGAGAGGGAACCTGGGGAGCCCATCCCAAACCCAGGCCCATGCTTGGCGAGAACAACCCTTCAAGCCAGACTCCACCATCCTTCCCTTACGTGCTGTGGGCCCACTAGACACTCAAAGTAGACAACAACTGGTCCATTAGCCGTCTTCTACCAGTGATTTTTTATAACTGGAAAATGCAAAACTCTAAATTCTCTGAGAAACCCGCAGTTCTTACTGACTTGTTAGATTCTGTCCTTTTCACCCACCAGCCCACTTGGGAGGTCTGTTGTCAGTTACTACAGGTCCTTTTCACTATGGAAGAGAGAGAGAGGATTCTCACTGGGGTCCGGAAGTTGGTTCCAGGCCCAGATGGAGAACCCACCACAAATCAGGATATCATCAATACCGGGTTTCCTCTGACCTGGCCTGACTGGGACTTCAACACAGAGGAAAGTAAGGAGAGGTTAAAAGTCTACTGCCAGACTCTTATGAAGGGCCTCTGGGCAGCAGCCAGACAGCCCACAAATTTATCTAAAGTAAACCAGGTAATTCAGGGAAAAGACAAGTCACCTGGGGCCTTTTTGGATTTTAAAAGCTTACCATACCTACACCCCATTGGACCCAGAAGCACTGATGAACTACTCAGCTGTTAGCCTGGTCTTCGTGAATCATTCAGTGCCAGACATTCGGTGCAAGTCACAGAGACCGGACAGATTTGAAGGTAAGAGAATGGCCGAATTAATGGCAGTGACATAAAAGGTTTACAACAATAGAGAAACTCCAGAAGAAAAGCAGACAAGGGGTTTAGCAAAGATCCTTCTCACTGCCTCAGCAGGGGAGGGAGAAGAGAAGGGAGAGCTGAAAATGTTACCCTATGGAAATCACAGAAGAGGGTAGAGTAGGCGTGGCTTACAAAAGGATCAGCGTGCCTACTGCAAGAAAATAGGACACTGGAAAAACGAGTGTCTGGAGTGAAAGACAGATGAAACTAGATGGAATATATGAATAGATGGGGCTTGGAACCCCATCGCGAGCCTTGGGTAACTTCAAAAGTGGAGGGGAAGCCTATCAAATTTCTGGTGGACACTGGGGCTCAACACTCTTATCCTAAAGCAACCCCTGGGACTGATGTTGGGAAGGTGGACTTGGGTTCAAGGGGCTACAGGGATGGACCGTTATTCATGGACTACCCAAAGAATGGTGGACCTATGGAAGGGCAGGGTATCCCACTCCTTCATGATCATTTCTAACTGCCCGTACCCCCTAATAGGCTGGGATCTACTGACTAAAGTGGGAGCTCATATCTACTTTGGGCTAGAAGGAGTCTCAGTAACAGACAATGAAGGGGGTGCCATCCATATCTTGACTGTGACTCTTGTAGATGAATATAAGCTGTTGGTTGGCAGAATGTATCAAGGGATCCAGAAGGACCAGGTAGTGCTAATAGAGCCTTGGTTAGAAAGTAACCCAGAAGTCTAGGCAGAGACTGGGCAGCCAGAGTTTGCTGAGCATTGACCCCGTTATAGTACAGTTAAAGGCCACTGCTACTCCAGTATGAGTGAAACAGTACCCTATGCCCAGGGAAGCCAAATTAGGGATTACTCCACACATCCGACACCTGAGAAATTTGGGTATCCTGACCCCCTGCCATTCGGCCTGGAACACCCCCTTATTGCCTGTAAAAAAACCTAATTCTGAAGTTACAGGCCAGTACAAGATATCAGGGAGGTCAACAAGTGGGTGGAGAATATCCACCCTACGGTCCCTAACCCATTCGCTCTCCTCAGTGCCCTATCTCCCGAGAGGTTCTGCTACACCATGCTAGACCTCAAGTATGCCTTCTTCTGATTGCCCCTTGTGAAGGATAGTCAGCCGTTCTTCACCTTTGAATGGACAGACCCAATGACGGATTCAATGGACAGTTGACCTGGACCTGACTTCCCTCAGGGTTCAAAAACTACCCACCATTTTGGATGAAACCCTTCACAAAGATTTGGATGAGTACCATCACACTTACCCGAATGCCAGTCTACTACAGTATGTGGATGACCTACTGGTTGCCATGAAAACTTGGGAGAAGTGCCAGACAGCAACCAAGAATCTTCTCAAACTATTGGGAAAGCTGGGGTATTGGGTGTCTGCAAAAAAGCACAACTGTGTCAACCAGAGGTAACCTATCTCGGATACATACTCAAGGGGGGCCAAAGATGGCTGACACAGGCTCGAAAAGAGACAATTCTACGGATCCCTGGCCGACCAGCCATTGGGAAGTGAGAAAATTTTTGGGGTCAGCTGGGTTCTGCAGATTGCAGATCCCAGGGTTTGCAAAGATGGCACAGCCCTCTATGCAGCGACCAGAAGAGAAAAGACTCCCTTGCAATGGACTGAACAGATGGAATGGGCCTTTACAAACATCAAGACTGCCCTCCTAAAAGCCCCCCTAATTTTGCCTGGTGTTACCAAGGCTTTCCACTTGTTTGTGGATGAAAGAAAGGGAGTAGCAAAGGGGGTCCTGACCCAGGACCTGGGGCTGTAGTGGTAGGGTGGCTGCCATGCCTCTGGATCATTGCAGTCACTGCCCTTTAGCTCAAGAATTTGTGGGTGGACACAAGGGGTTAAGCCTGTGGTGCCTGAGAACCAAGTTGCATTAAGGAGTACGAGGTAAGAATTGCTGGCATTTGCTGTAATGGTATGGTTGCAGGATGGTTAAGGAGAGGGAAGCTCAATTGTGTACTGTAGAGTCAGAACCAATGGGTTTTTAATTGCCCATCCTTCTCCTGTGGAGCAACTAGTGGCCTCTAATGATGTACCTTTGTGATTATAGTGTAACTTCTTGCCTCTAGAACACAAGAGACCCCTAATAATAGGCATAGATTAATAGCGTTTGACTGTGTGGATCATAACAAACTGTGGCTGACTCTGAGAAGAATGGGAATCCCAGAACACTTGATCATGCTAATGAGAAACCTACACTTGAATGAAGAGACAGTCGTCAGAACAGAGCAAGGAAACACTGCATGGTTCAAAATTAGGAAGGGTGTATGCCAGGGATGTCCTGTCTCCATACCTTTTCAACCTGTATACAGATCAGATTATCTGGGAGGCTGGGCTCTATGAGGAGAAATGTGGGGTCAAGATTTGTGGAAGATCTATCAACAATCTGCAATATGCTGATAACACAACTATGCTTGCTGAAAGTAAGGAGGACCTGAAGTGCTTGCTGCAGAGGGTCAAGGACTGCAGCCTCCAATATGGATTGAGGCTCAATATCAAGAAGACAACAATTCTCACCACTGGGCCAATTGGCAGCATCAGGATGGATGGTGAAGAGATTGAGATAGTTCACAGCTTTAGTTTACTTGGCTCCACAGTCAACACTCTAGGCACCAGTAGCCAGCAAATTAAAAGACGTATTGCCATGGGAAAGTCTGCTGTTAGGGACCTCTCTAAAGTACTGAAGAGCAATGTAGTCTCTCTGGAGTCTAAAGTGCATCTGATATAGGCCATGGTCTTTGCGATCACTTGTTATGCATCAGAGAGTTGGACAATGACTAAGGAGGATAGAAGGAGAATTGATGCCTTTGAGCTTTGGTGCTGGAGAAGAATATTGAGGGTACCATGGACTGCTAGGAAAACAGATTCATCCTGAAAAGGGTTAAACTGGGCAGCTCCTTGGAGGCAAGGATTCTGAGGCTCCGTCTAACATACTTTGGACATGTTGTAAGGAGGGACCGGTCCTTGGAGAGGGACATCATGCTTGGTAGGGTGGAGGGACAGTGTAGGAGGGGAAGACCCTCTATGAGGTGGATTGATTCAGTGATTGGGGTAATCAGGATGGGTGTGTCAGAGACATTGCGATTGGCACTGGACAGAACAGAGTTTAGGGCTGTTGCACATAGGGTCGCTATGAGTGGCAAGCAACTCGATGGCACATAACAACAACAACAACAACATATTGATGTCGTACATAGGGTTTTCAAAGGCCCGCTAGACTAGCAGATATGACAACTGAGGAACATGGAATGTGAGAACCATGTTTGAAACTGGAGTTTGAAATGTATGGAATGTAGGAAAGTTGGATATTGTTAAGAAAGAAATGGAACACATAAAAATATTGACATACTAGGTATTGGCAAAATGAGATGGATTGGCATGGGACATTTTGAGTCAGATCATATGATCCACTATGCTGGAGATGAAATGGTGAGGAAAAATGGGGTTGCTTCCATAGTTTTAAAAAAGTCATTTTTAGATCCATCTTGAAATACAATGTTGTGAGTGACAGGATAATATCCATATGCATATAAGAAAGTCCAGTGAAGAGCACCATCATTCAAACAAGTGCACCAACACCCAGGACCAAAGAGGATGAAATAGAAGATTTCAACCAACTTTTGTAGTCAAAGATTAATGGAACATACAATCAAGATGCATTAATAATATTGAGTGACTGGAATGCAAAAGTTGGGAATAGAGAAGAAGAATCAGTATTTGGAAAACATGGACTTGGTGACAGAAATGAAGCTGCAGATAAAATGATAGAATTTTGCAATATCAATGACTTATTCATTGCAAACACATTTTATAAGAAATATAAACTCTGACGATATATAGAAATTTCACCAGATGGTATGCATAGGAATCAGATAGATTACATCTGTGGAAGGAATTGCTGGAGAAGCTCAATATCAGCTGTGAAAACTAAGCCAGGTGCTGTTGCAGACCGGTGGTAAGTAATTTTTATAATTATTAATAATGAGACAGACTACCAAGAATGAGATAGAACAGAGAGCATAAAAACCAGGGGGCCAGCAGTTCCCATGACTGAAGGTCTCAAGTCATGCCTCTCTGAGTATTTATTGAGAATCATAAGGAGGGTAAACAAAGGAAAATCATAAGGGAGTAGAAAACAAAAACAAGGGATCATGGGGAAGTCTTTTGCAGATAAGGTCAAGTTCCTCTCTATTATTTCCTTTATGCTTATCTCAAGAGGGAGGGATTCAGTAAATACTAACCAAGAACAATGTTGACTCTTAGGAAACACCTTAGTGCCACAGGGTGAATTCTAGCTTGTATTAAGCCTCCCACATATCCTGATATAGCATTTGGTTTATTATTAATATTAAATTTTATATTCAGCTTTCCACAAGGTGCTGATTGTGGAACAGACCACCATCTCATAAACAAGTTCAAGCTGAAGCTAAGAACAATAAATCAAATTCACGGGAACCAAAATTTGACCTGGAGTCTATCATGCCTGAATTTTAAAACCATCTCAGGAACAGGTTTGAGGACTTGAACACTAAAGAGAGAAGATCAGATGAGCTGTGGGAAAATAACAAGAATATCATCCAAGAAGAATGTAAAAGGTCATTACAAAGACAGAGGAGGAAGAAAAGACCAAGATGGATGTCAGAATACACTCTGAATACTCACTAGAGCACAAAGAAGCTAAAGCAAAGGGAAGAAATCAAGTTGTTAAGGATTTGAATAGAAGATTCCAAAGGGCAGTGTGGGAAGACAATGTATTACAATGAAATGTGCAAGGAGCTGGAGTCAGAAAATAAAAAAACCAAACTCATTCAACATTTCTTAAGCTGAAGGAGTGGAAAAACACATTAAAGCCTTGAGTTGCAATACTTAAAGATGCTTTGGACAGAATATTAAATGATCCAGCAAGCATTAAGAGAAGATGGAAAGAGTATATAGAGTCATTGTATCAAAAGGAATTGGGGGACACAGAAGAATTTCAAGAAACAATGTAAAAACAAGAGCCTGTGGTGATGAAGGAAAAGATTCAATCTGCTCTTAAAGAATTGGTAAAAAATAAGGCCCCAGGAATTGGTGGTAAACCTATTGACATATTTCAACAAACAGGCTGCCCTGGGTGTGCTCACCAAGTTGTGTCAAGAAACCTGGAGGACAACCACGTAGCCAACTGACTGAAGAGATTTGTATTTGTTCCCATTCCAAACAAAAATAATCTGACAGAGTGAGGAAATTATCAAACAATGTAATTAATATCACATGTAAGAAAGATTCTGCTGAATATTATCCAAAACCGACTGGAAGCACATCAACAGAGAACTGCCTGAAGTGCAGGCTGGGTTTAGAAGAGGCCATGGTTCTAGGGATATTATAGCTAATGTCAGATGGAATGGATCTTGGATGAAAGCAGAGAGTACCAGAGGAATGTCTGTGTTTCATTGCTTATACAAAGGCATTTGACTGTGTATAAATTGTGACTGACCCTGAGAAGAATGGGAATCTCAGAACCCTTGATTGTACTTATGTGAAACCTATACTTGGGCCAGGAGGGAGTTGCCAGAATCTTTTCAATCTATATGTGGAACAGATTATCCAGGAGTCTGGGCTCTATGAGGAGAAATGTGGCATCAGGATTGGAGGAAGACTTATCAACAATTTGCATTATGCAGATAACAACCCTGCTTGCCGAAACTGAGGAGGACTTGAAGTGCTTTCAATGTGGATTGAAATCCAACATCAAGAAAACAAAGATTCTCAACAACTGGCGGCATCATGATGGACGGTGAAGAGATTGAGATTGTCCACAGCTTCCGTTTGCTTGGCTCCACAATCAACACTCTTGGTATCAGCAGCCAAAAAATTAAAAGATGAATTGCATTGAGAAAGTTAGCTATCAGGGACCTCTCCAAAGTACTGAAGAACAATGATGTCAGTCTGGAGACTAAAGTGCGCCTGATACAGGCCAAGGTCTCTGTAATTATATGCTATGCATTAGAAAGCTGGACAGTGACTAGGGATGATAGAAGGAGTATTGATGCCTTTGAGCTGTGGTGCTGGAGAAGAGTATTGAATATAGCATGGACTAGGAGAACAAACAAGTACATCCTGGAGACAGTGCAGACAGGCTGCTCTTTGGAGGCAAGGATTCTGAAGCTTCATCTGACATATTTTGAACACATTGTAAGGTGGAATCAGTCCTTGGAGTGGTACATCACGCTTGGGAGGGTGAAGGGACAGGGCAAGACAGGAAGACCCTGGATAAAATGCACTGACTCAGTGACTGGGGTAATGGGGATAGGTGTACCAGAAATAAGATTGGCGCAGGATAGAGTAGGGCTCACGGCTGTTGTACATAAGGTCATTATGAGTCACAGGCAACCTGAGGGCAAATAACAACAACAATATTGTTACAATATTGTAACAACAACACTTACTGTTCCTCCACCCTCCCAAGCAGATGTTCCTCTCTGAGTTTTAGAAGATTCCTCGTTTATTTTATCTTCTCCTGGTTGTCCTTTTATGGTTATATTTGCAAGCCTAGTTAAGCCTATAGGCTAGGGCTTCTAAATTTGGTCCCATTTTGTCTCTTATGATCGTTGGGTTTTGGGTTTTATCTGTATGTCTCTGATCTACCTCTAGTAAATTGTTGTTTATGGTGATGAAATGTGTAACCTGTTTCAGTTTTCTGGACAGAACTCTAGAAATGAGAAAAGCCCTTGGCCTCTTTCAGAACACTTTAGTGATCTGAAGTCAAGTCCAAGGAGTTCAGTAAATGACTTTGCTCTCAGGCTGCCATGGAGACCCTGGGGGGCGGGGTTGAAGAATATGTCAGCAGGTTAGATTAAGGGCATGTGCGTGTGTGTGTGGGGCGTATGATGTCTTTGGGGTAGCCAGAAAGTAAGTTAGTGTGCTGATTGAGGCTGACAGGATAGTCTTCCCATGTGTGCAAAATGAGAAGTGTGTTTGCTATAGCATTGAGGTGTGATAGTGCTGCTAAAAGTGTGACCCACACACTAGCAGTTTGGGATTTTGCTAGAAATGCAGAAATTGAAGTTCCAATCCAAATCTCTGAGTCAGAGTATGCATTTTAACCAGATTCCCAGAGGATTCTGTATGATTATATAAATTCGTGATACACTGCTCTAGGGTATGAAGTTTGAAAGATACAACATTTAAACCTAAGAACTTCAAAGAATCTTACTTGTAAATTAGTATGCTGCTTTACTTTCATGTGTGCAGGTGATTCTTCTTTGTGTGTATGTGTGTGGTTTGTTAGAAGTTTGGGTATTTTTATCTTTAATCCTAATCTGGTTGTAAAAAAGAAAGTATCTGCACATAGGAGATTAAGAAAATATAGATGCATATAAAGGAGAGAGAAATACTCAGACGTATTATTAGAATAATATCTATGAAGGTGGCCAGAAATTTAGACTTCCCTAGGGAATTTTCACTTATAGTGAGTAAGTTTTACAGTAAAGTAGCTATTTTCCGATTAGATTACCTTTAACAAGATGTTTAACCTAGTTTTGTTATCTGCAAGAACAGGCATGCTAATTATAGAATATAAGCTCAATAATACTAGGATTAACTTTGAACTGGATATACAAAGCTTTAAGCACAGTTCCTGGCATGTAGTATAGGTCCAAAATAATGTCACTCTGGTGTATTTGTCATCTTTGTTAGTGGTCATCGACTTGACTCTTCTTGACACTCTGTGTTCAATGAAACACAGTCTTGCACCATTTCCACAATCAAT
Organism: Elephantulus edwardii; assembly: GCF_000299155.1. NCBI lineage: Eukaryota > Metazoa > Chordata > Mammalia > Macroscelidea > Macroscelididae > Elephantulus > Elephantulus edwardii. The sequence goes on from NW_006399761.1 coordinate 31,860,176, forward strand.
GCTTGGTACACTCAAATCTGTGGTTGCCCCCCATTCTGTATTTTATGTGAACTCTAACACAGCAGGCTTATCTTCCAGCACTATCATGGCTGCTCTTTCACTGAGATCTATAGAATTTTTCATTGTCTAATTTTCACCGGTAGATTCCCAAACCTTTATTCCCAAGTCTGAATTAGTCTAGAAACGCCACTAAAAACTGTTAGCATAGGTGACCATATTGATATAATTGAAATGCTAGTGACAGTTTCCAGCATTACAACAAAGATGTACTATAGTATGACAAACTAACATGGGAAATGGTAAGAAATTACTAAGAAGAGGAAACTTAGTACAACAGCTGTTGTGTGCCATTCAGTCGTCTCTGACTCACAGAGACTCGCTCTGAACCCTGACCTACCCTGAGCCAATCTGATTGTCTCTGACACACCTACTTCCATTACCCCTGAGTCACAGAGTCAATCCATCTCATCCAAGGTCTTCTTGTCTTGTGCTGTCCCTCCACCCTTCAAGCATGATGCCCTTTATCCAAGGATTGGTCAGTCCTGGCCACATGCCCAAAGAATGTCAGATGGAGCTTCAAAATCTGTTTCCAAGAAGCAGCCTGATTCCACCTTTCCAGGACAGACTTGTTTCTTCTCTTAGTAGTACATGGTATATGTACCACTTTTTTCCAGCACCACAACCAAAAGGCATCAATTCTTCTGCTATCACCCTTAGTCATTGTCCAGCTTTCTGATGCATAGCAAGTAATTGTGAAGACCATGGCCCAAATCAGGAGCACATTAGTCTCTATACTGACATCATTGCTCTTCATTACTCTGGTGAGGTCCCTGACAGCACATTTTCCCTTTGCAATTAATCTTTTGATTACCTGGCTGCTGGTACCAAGGGTGTTGATTGTGGGACCAAGCAAGCTGAAGCTGTTAATGATCTCAATCCCTTCACTGTCTATCATCATGCTGCCAATCGGCTAGTAGTGAGAATCTTTGTTTTCTTGATGTTGAGCTTCAATTCATAACATAGGATACAATCCTTGACCTTCTGCAGCAAATGCTTCAGGTCTTTCTCAGTTTGGGCAAATAAGTTTGTTATCTGCTTAATGCAGGTTGTTGATGAGTCTTCCTCCAATCCTGATGCCATATTTCTCCTCATAGAGCCCAGCATCCCAGATGATCTGATCTGCATATAGATTGAAAAGATAAGGAAATAGGATGCACCAGTGGGATACACCTTTCCTGGTTTTGAACCATGCAGTGTTTCCTTGCTCTGTTCTGATGCCTGCCTCTTGGCCCACGTATAGGTTTTGCATAAGCACAATCAAATATTCTGGGATTCCCATTTTCTCAGAGTTAGCCACAGTTTGTTGTGATCCACACAAATGCTTTAACAAAGTCAATGAAACACAGACATTTCTTTGGTACTCTCTGCTTTCAGCTAAGTTCCATCTAACATAGGTTATCATGTCCCTAGTGCCACAGCCTATTCTAAACCCAGCTTGCATATCTGACAATTCTCTGGGTAACCTGCTTGGAGGTCTTTGGGTCAATTAATGTGTAGACTACTGTGAGGGAGGCTTTCACCAGCCATGCCAATCCCAGGGAGCATCTGGAGGACTGAAGAAATAAGACACTTCAAATCTGAAGGAACCTACAAAGGAAATTGAAGCTAATTTCACATGGGAAGTTAGATGTGAGAACTTCAAGGCAACAGACCCCTTCTTCTATTTCCCCCACTTTGTTACATAAGTTCACAATGCAAATGTTTTTGTGGTATCACAACTGCAAATAAAACCCATAGAAACTAGGAAATAAGCTTCCTCCAACTATCCTTGTATTAGTGTTATATTTTAGCATCTTAATTGTTAGACAATCTGGAAATCTTTCCTACTTTCTGAATGTGGCATAGCAATAAATTTAAATGTGCACTGATGGAACATGAAGTTGAATGTTCAAAGTAAAAGTAACAAAGTTGTATGAAATGTTGATTATGCCATAGGGTATATGTAGGGTAAAAATAGTAACACATTCTGATTCATTTAGTATGTTGTTAGTTTGGAAGTTTCTTCTAACTACAAGTTCTATTTGAGTCATAGTGACATCATATATATATATTTGAGTCTTTCTTTGTCTTCCTTGGAAGGTGAATGGAGTTGTTGAATCTGGTAAAGTTACTTGGAAGGGTATTGATAATACAATTGGGGAGGTCAAAATTTTAATAAAATACTAAATTGTTTTTTTTTTAGGTAGAATGACTTTTATTATTTGTTCCTTGAGGAACAACATATGTGATACTGGAATTTCCTAGGATTTAACAAAATAGCCATCATCTGCTTAATATTTAGCCTAGGCTTGGAACTTTACTAGGAGGGATATGGATGGTATAGTGTGTTATTTGTGTTATCTGTTGATATGCTATCTGAAAGGTCAGTTGTTCAAATCGACTATCCACACTGTGGCTAATAATGAAATAATTTAATAACCGTTGTCATTTTGTGATATGTGTTTGTATAGTATTGGCTGCTTCTGTGCTCTGCTTTCTGTTCTGCGTTATTATTTTTATTTTCTTTTTGTTTGCTTTACCTTTGTTGATTTTGTGTTTCTGAGTCTTCATGAATGTTTCTCCTTTTGGAGAAAGTATTTTATGCTCACTCTAGATTTTACTTCTGTATCCCTATGTTTAAAAAACAGTCGGCTATCAGATTGATTACATATGTGGAAAGAACCGCTGGAGAAGCTCAATATCAGCTGTGAAAACTAGGCCAGGAGCTGATTGTGGAACAGACCACCAACTAC
>NW_006399761.1:31888905-31904801 GCF_000299155.1 Elephantulus edwardii
CTCTCTACGCAGGCTGCTATCCCTCTGGCTCTTCACACTGTGCTCTCCACCTACGCCGTCTTCCTAGACCGGCTGCACCTTAGTTGTGTTTTATTGACTATGCAAAAGCATTTGACTGTGTGGATCATAAAAAAATATGATTAACGTTTCATAACATTCCAATGAGATGACAGACTAGTTAGACTGGGAAACATGTGTCTCTTCTGCAAGGACACAAAAAGCAAATAAAGGCTTAAAGACAATTCTGAAATCAGAGGAAATTATTGAGAACAAAATCAGGCACAAATCAAGAGACCAAGATAGGAGAAAGTATCCATTGAAGAGACAAATGATGCACTGGATTTAAACTCTCCCCCCTTACTTGGGATGGTCTTGGACTCTCATGACTCACCAACCATCACCAGCCAGCATTCACCCTGTATCAAGGAAACAATAAGAATAATCTCAACTGCAAATCAAAACCACAATGAGATACCATCTCACTCCAGTAGCAATGGCAAAGCTTAACAGGACAGAAAGTAATAAATGTTGGAGAGGATGTGGAGAGATAGGAACTCTTATACATTGTTGGTGGGATTGTAAAATGGTACAACCACTCTGGAAGGCAGTTTGGCATTTCCTTAAATGCTGAACATTGAAATTCCATATGACCCAGCCATTCCACTGCTTGGAATATACTCCGAGAAAATAAGAACTGAGGCAAAACTGGAGACTTGTACACCAATGTTCATAGTAGTGTTATTCATCATAGCAAGAACATGAAAACAGCCCAAATGTCCAACCACAATGGAATAGATTGCGAAATTATGATACATTCACGCGATGGAATACTATACAGCATGCAGGAGAAATGATTTTGTAAATTACTACCTAAATTGGAAAGAACTGGAGAGCATTATGCTAAGGGAACTAACTCAGTCCCATAAGGCAAATATTGTGTAAGATCATTATTATAGGATGAGAATGAGGATCCAAGGGGGGGGGTGTGGAAACACAGGACGGAGTGGGGGCAGGTAATAATTGTATGGTTGCACAGGTTGATGAGTGGAGGGAGGTAGGGGTGAAAGACATGAAAAAAATATGTGTGAAAAACAAAGTTTATGTTGTTGTTGTTGTTATGTGCCGTCGAGTCACTTGCAACTCATAGCGACCCTATGTACAACAGCCCTAAACCCTGCTCTATCCTGTGCCAATCTCACTGCCTCTGACACAGCCATCCTGATTACCCCAGTCACTGATTCAATCCACCTCATAGAGGATCTTCCCCTTCTGTGCCGTCCCTCCACCCTACCAAGCATGATGTTCCTCTCCAAGGACCTCTCCCTCCTTACAACATGTCCAAAGTATGTCAGACAAAGCCTCAGAATCCTTGCCTCGAAGAATCAGCCTGGTTTAACCCTCTCCAGGATGTACCCTGGACTGCCAAGAAAATCTGTTTGTTTTCTTGGCAGTCCAGGGTACATTCAATACTCTTCTCCAGCACCAAAGCTCAAAGGCATCAATTCTCCTTTTACCCTCCTTAGCCATTGTCCAACTCTCTGACACTTAACAAATGATTGCAAAGACCATAGCCTGTATCAGACGCACCTTAGTCTCTAGAGTGACACCATTGCTCTTCAGTACACTGGAGAGGTCCCTAACAGCAGACTTTCCCATCACAATACGTTTTTTTTAAATTTCCTGGCTACTGGTGCCAAGAGTGTTGACCGTGGAGACAAACAGACTAAAGTTGTTAACAATCTCAATCTCTTCACCATCCATCCTGATGTTGCCAATCAGTCCAGTGGTGAGAATCTTTTTTCTTCTTAACATTGAGCTTCAATCCATACTGAAGGCTGCAGTCCTTGACCCTCTGCAGCAAGCATTTCAGGTCCTCCTCAGTTTCAGCAAGTAGGGTTGTGTCATCTGTATAACGCAGATTGCTAATAGATCTTCCACCAAGTCCTGACTCCACACTTCTCCTCATAGAGCCCAGCCTCTCGGATAATCTGTTCCGCATAGAGGTTGAAAAGGTATGGAGATAGGACACATCCCTGGCATATGCCTTTCCCAATTTTGAACCATACAGTGTTTTCTTGCTCTGTTCTGACGACTGCCTCTTGGTCCAAGTATGGGTTTCGCATTAGAACGATCATGTGTTCTGGGAGTCAAGGATTTTGAAGCTTTGTCTGACATAATTTGGGCATGTTGCAAGGAGGGACTGGTCCTTGGAGAGGGACATCATGTTTGGAGAGTGGAGGGATGGCGCAGGAGAGGAAGACCCTCGAAGACATGGATCAATTCTGTGAGTGGAGTGGTGGGAATGAGTGTGTCTGAGATGGCGATGTTGGCACAGGATAGAACGGCATTTAGGGCTCTTGTACATAGGGTCGCTATGAGTCGCAAGCAACTCGATGGCACATAACAACAACAACAACAATTGAAATGCTAAAAAGAATCTCTCAGACCACAATTATTATAAATCAACAAGAGGACAAAAGGGTGAAAAATATGCACTTGGAAACAAAGTGACACTTTGCTTGATCACTGTTGGTTATTAGAAGAAATGAAAAGTGAAATTAAAAAGTCACTTGGAACAAATGAGAATGAAACACAGCATACTAAAACTCCTAAGACACAATAAAAGCTGCACTCAGAAGTCAATTTCTGGCAACAAAGAAACAGATCAAATAAAAGAAGAAAGAATCAAAGCCAAGGGGTTTTTTTAATAGTAAACTTGCTTTATTCAGGTTTGATTTTAACAAATGTGTTGGGGAAATGGCCCGCAGAAAAAGGTGAAGCCCTCCCAGATACCTGAGGAGAGGGCAGGCCCCCCCTTCCATCTCTATCTAAAAGAGATTTGAGGGAGATATAGGTAGGAAAGGGGGCTGGTCCCCCTTCTGTGAGGGTGGTTTGAGGGAGAGGACTACAGAGAAGAGGAATAGACCAGGAATAATTGAGAAAGGGTAGTGGACCATTTGCCAGAATTCACAGCATTCTAATTCCAGATTGAATTACAAAACAAACTAAACCACAAGCAGTGCACTCCCCATCTCCCCCACCAGAGCTGTAAGGTTAGGAGAGAAGAGGAGGACAATTTCACCAATGCCATTGCTTGGTCCTGGCTAAGAACAGAGTGAAGGACAGGAGTTACAAACAGACTTGAGGACAAACTAAAATAAAACACACTGAAGGAGTCCAGTCAAGAGTAGGGCCAGAGATCAGGAAATAAAGGTCATAGACTGCTGCCACCTCAGCCACCTTATAGGAGGGAATCAGTTCTTTTTCCATGGCCGAGACTGCAACAGCAACCTCCTCTGTCATAGCAGACAGCACTATGTTCAGGATCTCCTCTCCATAGTCTTTCTTCTGTTCAATCTTCTTGCCAAGGTCTCCTTCAGGCTGACTTAGATCCTCCCGTACCTCCCAACTGTCCAGGAGCAGTGATAGGTAACCATTCTGGATGCCAATCAGCTGGAAGTCATTCCTTTTGATGTTGGGGACAATGTATAGAGGATAAAAAAATTCTAGAGGAAATGGAAAAATTCTTGGAATCTCACACTCTGCCTAAACTAACACAGAGAGAAGTAGAACAGACTCATCACAAGAGAAGAAATTGAAAAGGTCTTTAAAAACTCCCAGCAAAACAAAAGAGTTCTAACCCAGATAACTGAAGAGCAGTGATGTGAGTGTAGAGACTAAAGAGTGCCTGATTCAGGCCATGGTCTTTACAATTACTTGCCCTGCATCAGAGAGCTGGAAAATGACTAAGGCTGGTAGAAGAAGAATCGATACCTTTGAGTTGTGGTGCTGGAGAAGAGCTTTGAACATACCACTGACTGCAAAGAGAACAAAACAGGTGAATTCTATCAAATATTTAATCATAACAAATTATACCTGTTTTTACCAATCTAATTTGAATGTTTTAAAAATACAGGAAAAGAAGGAACATTCCTAGATTCATCTGATAAAGGAGAAATAATTTCTATACCAAAGTCCTATAAAGACACTACTAAAAAAAGAAAACTATAGACCAATATCTCTCATGAACATATGTGAAAAATGCTCAGCAAAATCCTAGCCAATAGAATTCAACATCATACCCAAAGAATAATACATCATGATCAAGTGAGATTTACATTAGGTATGCAAGAACAGTTCAACGAAGAAAAGCTACTGGTGCAACCCATCATATCAATAACAAAAGGAAACAAATTACATGATCATCTCAACTGAAGCAAAAAGTTGTTTGACAAAATTCAACACTCTTTGATAAAAATGTTCAACGAAATAAGAATAGAGGGGATTTTCCTAAACATAATTAAAAGCATATATGTAAAACTTAATAACCAACATCTCCCTCAATGGAGAGATTTTAATGACTTATGAACCAGACAGGGATGCTTGCTATATGTTTTTTAGTCAATGTTCTATTGGAAGTCTTAGCTATAGCAATAAAGCAAAAAAGGAAATAAGAGGCATCCAAATTGGCAAAGAAGTAAAACTATCTCTATTTGCAGAGGATGTCATAGTATACATAAAGACTCAGCAAGGAAACTGTTGGACCTAGTTCAGCAAAGCGGCAAGATGTAAAATCAATGTATAAAAATCTGTCAGATTTGTCTACAGAAACATTGATAACATTGGGAAAAATGAGAAAAACAATACCCATTTTTTTTAGTCACCCATCAAATGAAATACTTAGTAACAAATCTAACCAGAATCACAAAAGACCTACACAAAGAAATTATAAAACACTAAACAAAGATTCTCACCACTAGGCCAAATGGCAGCATCATTATATGGATGCAGAAGAGATTGAGATTGTTAACAATTTTGGCTTGCTCAGTTCCACAATCAGCACTCTTGGCACCAGCACTCAGGAAATCAAAAGACAAATTGCATTAGGAAAATCTGCTGTCAGGGACCTCTCCAGAGTACTGACGAGCAATGATGTCAATCTAGAGACTAAAGAGTGCCTGATTCAGGCCATGGTCTTTACAATTACTTGCCCTGCGTCAGAGAGCTGGAAACTGACTAAGGGTGATAGAAGAAGAATCGATACCTTTCATTTGTGGTGCTAGATAAGATCACTGAACATACCACGGACTGCAAAGAGAACAAACAAGTCTGTCCTGGAGAAGGTGAAACAAAGTTGTTCATTGGAGACAAGGATTTTGAAGCTCTACCTCACATACTTTGAGAAATGTTCCCAGGAGGGATCAGTCTTTGGGGAAGAACATGATGCTTTGAAGTGTGAAGGAACAATGCAAGAGGAAGACCCTGGATGAGATAGATTGACACAGTAACTGGGGTTATGAGGACAGTTGGTCTTGGAGATGGTGAGATTGGCTCAGGATAGGATGAAGTTCAGAGTGATTGCTCATAGAGTCACTATGGGTCATAGGCAACTTGATGGCATATAGCAACAAAGAAAACTACAAGAAACAAAAAGAGACCTAGGTATGTGGAAGAATATACCATGTTCTTGGATCTTGTTGTTGTTAAATGCTGTCAAGTCAACTTACAGCGCCCCTATGAACAACAGATCCAAACCCTGTTCAATCTTTGCCATTCTCATCAACTAAGACACTTGAATCCATTGCTGCTGTCACTGTGTCAATCCACCGTGTTTAGGGTGTGCCTTTATTTTACTGACCTCCCACCTTTCCAAGCTTGATGTCCTTCTGCAAAAAAATAGCCTCTCCTAAGAATATGTCCAAAATAAGTGATACAAAGCTTTGTCATTTTTGCTTCCAAGGAGCACTCTGTGTTTTCTCCAAGATAGACATATCTGTTCTTTTGGTACTCCATGAAATATTCAGTATTCTTCTCCAAACACCACAGTTCAAAGGCATTCATTATTCTTCTGTTTTCTTTATTCACTGTCCAATCCTCAGATGCATAGCAAGTGATGGAAAGATCGTGGCCTGAATCAGGCACAACTTAGTCTTCAAACTGACATAATTGCTCCTCAATAATTTGGAAAGGTTTCTGACTTTCCCAATACAATATATCTCCTGATTGTTAGCAGTAATTGTCTTGGTTGTGGATTCCAGTAAGATGAAATACCTGACAAATTCAATCTTTTCTCCATCTATCATGATGCTGCTTATCAATCCACTGGTAAGATTTTTTCCCCCCTTGATGATGACATGTAATCTTTATTGAAGGCTGTAGTCTTTGATCTTCTGTAGCAAATGCTTCAAGTCCTTCTCACTTTCAGTATGCAAAATTGAATCATATGTGTAACACAGGTTGTTGATGAGTCTTACTCTGATCCTACTGTTACAGTCCACTTCATAGAATCCAGCTTCACAAATGATTTGCTCAGCATGCAAATTGAATAAATATGGAGAAAGGATACATCCCTGGCATACAGCTTCCTGAATTTAAACCATGCAGTGTTTTTTTGCTGTGTTTGGACAAAAGCTTCTTTGTCTAGGTATAGATTTCACATGAAAACAATTAAGTGCTCTGAGATTCCCATTCTTCTCAATGTTAGCCAGAGTTTCTTATGATCCACACAGTCAAATGCATTTGTATAGTCAATAAAACACAAATAGACACTCTTCTGGTATTCTCTGCTTTCAGCCAAGTACCATCTGACATCAGCAATGATCTATCTCTCTGATGCCACCATCTCTTCAAAGCCTAATTTGAACTTCTGGATTGTTTAGCCCTTTCTTTATTATCTTTAGCAATATTTTGTTTGCATGTGGTATCAATGATATTGTTCTATAATTCCCACATTTTGTTGGAACGTTTTTCTGGAGAATAGGAACAAATATAGATCTCAGTCAGTCAGCCAGGTAGCTGTCCTCTAAATTTCCTGGTATGGTTGGGTGAGTCCCTTCAGGGCTGCATCTGTTAGTTAAAAACGTCAATTGGTATCCTGTTGATTCCTGTAATCTTATTTTTTTGCCTTCAACATAACTTGAACCTTTTCCCATGTTATCATTGGCTCTTGTTCATATAGTATTTGCTGAAATTTATTTTTGGTACAGTGTTTCTGTGTACTCCTTCCATATCCTTTTCATACTTCCTGGATCATTCAAGATCTTGCCCATAGCATCTCTTATTGCAACTCAAGGCTCAAATGTGTTTTTAAGTCCTTTCAGCTTAGCTGAAAATGCTGAGCAAGTTCTTCCTTTTTTCCCCCTATGACTCCAGCTGTTTGCACTTTTAGTTATAGTATTTTACTGTATTCTTTGTCTTCCCTTTGTAATCTTCTGTTCGTATCATTTACTTAGGCATCTCTATGTTTTGACTTTTCAATACTCTAATGAAATTTTTATAGTGCCTTCTGATATCCATTTTGGATTTTTTTTCTTTCTCTTCTGTCTTTGTAATGATAGATAGATATCATCCCATTCCAGGAACAATAACAATATTTCATACGACAGCAAATGTTTGTGAAGATGCAGTCAAATTGGAACTTCAATCATGCATTGCCAGTGGGACCACAGTGGTGCAACCACTATGAAAGACAATTTGGTATTTCCTCAAAAATTTGAAATTAGAAATATCATTTTACCCAGCTACTCCACTATTCTATAAGAGCTCTGATGTGAACAGATATGTGCACACCCATATTAAAGTGATGGAAACAGTCCAAGTGCCCATCAACAAACAAATGGATAGAGTAACTATGGTACATTCACACAATGGAGTATTACATGACATTGAAAAATAATGAAGAACTTGTGAAGCACTAAACAACATGGATGAGTCTTGAGGATATTATACTGAGTGAAACGCATTAGTTACAAAAGGACAAATACTGTATAAGACCACCCCTAGTTAAGGAAAAAATTCTAAAAACCACTAGGAAAAAAGTCTTTGATGAAGAGAGAATCAATCTAGTATGCTTATGACAGTCTGCGGGAGAGTAGAAAATGGATAGATAATGAAAATTTTATTGGGAAGAGTAGGAAAATATGGAATAAATGGATGATCAGTTATTATTATTTGGATTGTAATTAATGATATGAAACAAGACATGCATAATTGATTGGCTGGGGGAGAACTAAGCAAACATTTACATGTGGATAGAAACAATCATGGAATGTTGTCAGGGAAGGGAGGAGAGAGAGAAAAACAAAGATTAGTGGATGGATGGATGGATAGGGTGAAAAGAATGGTAAGATACAATGAGGATTTGATGAGAGGTTTTATTAAATGGCACTGATCAATGGTAATTAGTATAGAAGACAAAATGTATACAAATAATTGAATGAAGACTACCTTTTTTATAAACTTTTTCTTAATTGTAAAAAACATGTATGGGGATTCCAGGGTGTAAGGGTTGGGAGTAGAAGAATGAGGATGGGCAAGGATGAAAGAAATCACAAGGCTGCACAATTTGTTGGGTGGAGGAAGTGGGCAAAGAAAATGTAAAAATTTCAGGGGGAACCAGAAAAGACAGGATAATTAATGGTGAGTAGTCGATGGTGATTTTTTTTTTAACAAAGAAATTGCCTTTTTCATTAGTAGGTTTCTCATTTGGGAATGGGGCACAGACTCTCTGGCTGCTTTATGCTGAACAGGGGCATTGAGATGAAGGGAAAGGGGAGCTCACTTTAACACTTTATTAGTGGTCCTGAGTTGAAGCTGCATGCCTTCTTGTTCAGTTAGAAGATATTTTCCTGCTGTTTTCTGCCGCCCTCTGGACTGCAAAGTGTTTGCTGAGGTGAGTCCAGTGGGGATGGCTCACTGACCCCTGGGCCTCCACCTTCCTTTGTTACCTTAGCTGGCAGTTATATTTCCTCTTTGTCTCTGGACCTGGGCTTAGAGTTCAGAACTGGAGCAAGACTCAGTGTACAGGTTACCTACAATAAACTGTGGCTGACTCTGAGAAAAATGGGAATCCTAAAACACTTGATTGGGCTTATGTGAAATTTATACTTGGACCAGGAGACAGTCGTCAGAATAGAGCAAGGAAACAAGAGCATGGTTCAACATTGGGAAGGGTGTGCATCAAGGATGCTGTCCTATGTCCATATCTTTTCAATCTATATGCTGAACTGATTATATGGGATGTTGGGTTCTATAAGGAGAAGTGTGGCATCAGAATTGGAGGTAGAATCATCAACAATCAGTGTTATGCAGATGACACAACCATGCTTGCTGAAACTGAGAAGGACCTGAAGTGTTTGCTGCAGAGGGTCAAGGACAGCAGCCTTCAATATGATTGAAGCTCAACATTTAGAAAACAAAGATTCTCACAACTGGGCTGGTTTGTGGCAGCATCATGATGGATGATGAAGAGATTGAGATTGTTGACAGCTTCAGTTTGCATGGCTCTACAATCAACATTCTTGATACCAGTTGTTGTTGTTAAGTGTTGTCAAGTCGCAGGTGACTCATAGCAACCCTATGAAGGAGAGTCCTCAACCCTTGGGTGTCTCTCATCCTCTCTCCAGGTTCATAAGGTTTCTGGAGGCAAGCTGTTATGGAAGTGGATGCCACTCCTTCTTCTTGATACCAGTAGCCAGAAAATTAAAAGACAAATTGCGTCGGGAAAATCTGCTGTCAAAGACCTTTCCAAGGTACTGAGGAGAATGTCAGTCTGGAGACTAAGGTGTGCCTGATCCAGGCCATGGTCTTTGCAATTATTTACTATGCATCAGAGAGCTGGACAAAGACTAGGGATGATAGAAGAAGAGTTGATGCCATTGAGCTTTAGTGTGGGAGAAGAGTATTGAATAAACCATGGACTGCTAGAACAAACAAGTTCATCCGGGAGAGAGTGAAGCCAGGCTGCTCCTTGGAGGCAAGGATTCTGAAGCTTCGTCTGACATATTTTGGGCATGTTGCAAGGAGGGACTGGTCCTTGGAGAGGGACATCATGTTTGGGAGAGTAGAGGGATGGCGCAGGAGAGGAAGACTTTTGATGAGATGGATCGATTCTGTGATTGGGGTGGTGGGAGTAAGTGTGTCAGAGACAATGAGGATGGCAAAGGATAGAGCAGCGTTTAGGGCTCTTGTACATAGGGTTGCTATGAGTTGCAAGCAACTTGACAGCACATAACAACAACAACAACAACTTTTCACTATGCTGAGGAAATTTCCTTCTCTTTCTATTTTAAGTGTTTTCATTGAGGAAGGGTGTGATATTTTTTCAAAGACTTTTTATGCATTAAATAATAGAATTATGTGGTAGTTGTCATTTGCTTTGTTAATGAGATTAACTACATTCATTGTTTTCCTTGTGTTGATCCATCTTTGCATACCTGTTTAAATCCCATTTGATCATTATGAATTAGTGGGTATATATATACTGTAGGATTCTATTGGCTAGGATTTTGTTAAGAATTTTTGCATCCATGTTCTTGAAAGAGATTGGCCTGCAGTTTTCTTTTATGGTAATGTATCTGTGGTTTTGGTGTTAGGGATATGCTTGCTTCATAAAATAATTCATGGAGTGTTCTATCTTTTTCTATTTTTTTAAAAAATACTTTAAGTAGAATTGGTGATAGTTTATCTTTGAATGCTTAGTAGAATTCATGTGTCTGGATCAGGAATTTTTTTAAGGGAGTCTTTATATTATATTCTCAATTCTCAGTTTATTGTATTCTCAGAATACTACAATGCCTCCAGAAGAAAAAAACCTGATAATCCAATAACAAAATGGGCAAAAGACTACCCTAGTTTTAAAACAATGGTCTTATACTGTATTTATCTTTTTGTGATGGAGTAATATAACTCAGTAAATCTGCTGTCAGAGACCTCTCCAGAATGCTAAAGAGCGGTTATGTCAGACTAGAGACCAAGGAGCACCTGATCCAGGCCATTGCCTTTTGCAATTACTTGCTATGCATTAGAGAGCTGGGAAATTACTACGGATGATAGAAGAAGAATCAATGTCTTTGAGTTGTGATGCCGGAAAAGAGTATTGAATGTACCATGGACTGCCAAGAGAACAAACAGGTCTGTGCTGGAGAGGGTGAAATCAATATGCTTCTTGTAGGCAAGGATTTTGAAGCTCCATCTGGCATACTTTGCACATGTGGACAGCAGGGACCAGTCCTGTTTAGAAAGATGCCAGGACTTTGCAGGAGAGAAAGACTCAGATAACACGGATTGACACAGTAACTGGGGTAACGGAGGCAGGAGTTTCAGAGAAAGTGAAACTGGCTCAGGATAGAGCAGAGTTGGTGATAGGATTGCTGAGTCGCAGCTGACTCAAAGACACAAAACAACACTGTCCTTTGCACTCATCCATGCTGTGTAGTGTTTCATGAGTTCTTCATTGTTTTTGAATGTCATGTAATACTCCATTATTTGAACATACCACAGTTAGTCTATGCATTTGTTTCCCTTTAGACACTTGGGTTGCTTCCATATCTTTCCTGTTGTGAATAATGCTACAACAAACATAGGTGTACATATATCTGTTTGTGTTACAAGTCTAATTTCTTTAGCACATATTCACAATGGTGGAATAGCTGGATCAAATGATATTTCTATTTTAAACTTTTTGAGGAAGTGCCAGACTGCTTTCCATAGTGGTTGTACTATCTTACTATCTCATCAACAGTGCATAAGAGCTCTAATCTCTCTGCATTCTCACCAATGATTATTGCTTGCTGTCTTGTCGAACTTTGCTATCGTTGCTGGGGTGAGATGAGATATCATTGCTGTTTTTATTTGCATCTCTCTAATAGCTTTTTGAATTATACAGTGTTTCCTTGTTCTGTTCTAATGACTGTTTCCTGGTCCAAGTATAGTTCTCTCATGAGCACAATCAAGAGCAGGATTCCCATTCTTTTCAAGGTTAGCTGTGATTTGTTGTGATCCGCACAGTAATATGCCTCTGCATAGTCAATGAAACACAGATAGACATTCTTCTGGTGCACTTTGCTTTCAGCCAAGACCCATTTGATGTTGATGATACTGTTTCTGGTACCACATCCTCTTCTAAACCTTATCTGTATTTCTGGTAGTTCTCTGTTGATGTATTGTTTCAGTAATTTTTGGATAATGTTCAGCAGGATTTTGCTTGCATATGATATCAGTGACATTGTTTGATAACTTGCACACTCTGTTGGATTCATGATAGATGGAGTAGAGATTGAGGTTGTTAATAATTTCAGCTTGCTCAGCTTCACAATGTTCTTGGTGCCAGAAGTCGAGAAATCAAAAGACGAACTGCTCTGGCGAAAGCTGCTGCCAAGGACCTCTCAGAAGTGCTGAGGAGCAACAACATTGTCAATCTGGAGACTAAGGTGCACCTGATCCAGGCCATGGTCTGATCCATGCAATTACTTGATATACAAAAGAGAGCTGAACAATGACCAAAGATGACAGAAGAATTGATACTTTTGATTTTTGGTGCTGGTGAAGAGTATTGAACATACCATGGACTGCCAAGAGAACAAACAAGTTTATCCTGGAAAGGATGAAACAAGTCTGCTCATTGGAGCAAGGATTTTGAAGCTTCATCTCACATACTTTGAGCATTTGGCAAGGAGGGACCATTCCCTGGAGAGGAACATCACGCTTGAAAGGGTGGAAGGGTGCACCGGAGAGGAAGATTGAGGATGACATGGATTGACACAGTACCTGGGCTTATGGGTGTAGGTGTGTTGGAGACAAGAGGAATTGGCTCAGGATAGAGCAGCGTTCAGAGCTATGGTACATCAGGTCACCATGAGTGGCAGGTGACTCGATGGCACATAACAACAACAGCTTTTAGTATTGGGGAAGTGTCTTTGCATATTGATGTTCTTAATAGTTTGAATGCACATATGTTTTCTTTTCTATTATTAGCTCTTTGGGGCACAACACTTGTCTGTTCAGGCTATACTAAAGTGGAGCTCTCAAATAAAGACAGACTAGGAAAAAGGATTGGCTATCCAATCATTTTGTTGTTGTTGCAGCATGCCTTTTTATTCTTTTCCCCCTCTACTAGTTTATTTACAAAACTCGAATAAAAATTCAAACAAATTTTTTCAATTTCCCTTACCCCACACACATCAAATTATACAACCCAATGATTAATCCTTCCCTCCCCATGCATATCCACATCCCTCTACTTCCAACCTCTCCCCCCCTCCTGGATCCTTATACTCATTCTACAATAACGGTTTTATACAATATTTATCCTTGTGGGACTGAGTTAGTTTACTCAGCATAATGCTCTCCAGTCCCTCCCAAGTTAGGTAACAATTTACAATGTTATTGCTCCTGCATGCTGCATAGTGTTCCATTGTGTGAATGTACCATAATTTCTCAATCCATTCATTTGTGGTTGGACATCTGAGCTGTTTTCATGTTCTTAACGTAGTGTATAATGCTGCTATGAACACTGGCATACAAATCTCTGTTTGTGCCTCAGTTATCATTTTCTTAGGGTATATTCCAAGTAGTGGAATAGCTGGGTCATATGGAATTTCTATGCTCAGCTTTTCAGGAAGTGCCAAACTGCCTTCCAGAATGGTTGCACCATTTTACAATCCCACCAAAAACGTGCAAGAGTTCCTTTCTCGCCACATCCTCTCCAACATCTATTACTTGCTGCCCTGTTGAGACTGCCAAATACAACCAGAAATTGACAATCTAAAGAAGATAAAATTAATGCATGGGACCTTCTAAAGATTAAATCCCTGTACAAATTAAAAAAAAAATTCCAACAGGGTGAAAAGAAAACTTACAGACTGTGAAAATTTGGTAATACCATCTCAGACAAGAGTCTTATAACAAAAGTTTTCAGAATACTCCTGGGCTGTAAAAGACTGAGAACCCAATTACAAAATGGGCAAAAGGCATGGATAGAATTTTCAAAGAGAAAGATATTCAAATGGCAAACAGACACATGAAGAAATGCTCCAAATCACTGGCAATAAGAGAGATGCAAATGAAAACCACAATGAGGTCCCATCTCACTCCATTAACAGTGGCTATCCAATTCTGACATCACAGACCTTAGAAAACCCTACAAACAATACAGCATACTTAGAAACACCATTAGACACAGCACTGGAAACTGAGAATTCATATTGGGAAACATGAAGAATGAAAATAGCCAATAATAATTGAAACATGGAATGTACAAAGTATGAACATGTCAAAATCAGACTCTGTTAAAAAAGAAGTGGAACACATAAATACTGACATACTAGGCATTAACAAGTTGAGGTTGGCATGGGCCACTCTGAGTCAGACAGTCATATGATCTTCTATGCCAGGAATGGAAAATTTATGTATAAAAAATTGGGTTGCATTCATAGACAAAAAGACAATTTCTAGTTCTATCGTGAAGTACAACGTTGTGAGTGACAGGATAATATCCTTACACAAACAAGGAAGACCTGTTACTATCATTATCATTCAAATATTTGCACCAACAATGAAAGCCAAGGAAGAGGAAAGAGGAGATTTCTACCAAATTTTGCTGCCTGAAATTGATCGAATATGCAACCAAGATGCATTAATAATAATTGGGGACTGGGATACAAAAGGAAGAAGGAATGAGGAGTCAGACTTTACGCAATTGGTGACAGAAGAAGCTGGAGATAGAATGACGGAATTTTGTACATCCAATAATTTAGTCACTGTAAACAACTTTTATAAAATATGCAAATGGGGACTATTTATAGATCTCACCTGACAGAATACA
Organism: Elephantulus edwardii; assembly: GCF_000299155.1. Lineage (NCBI taxonomy): Eukaryota > Metazoa > Chordata > Mammalia > Macroscelidea > Macroscelididae > Elephantulus > Elephantulus edwardii. Next base: position 31,903,508 of record NW_006399761.1, read on the forward strand.
CAGGAACCAGACTGGTTACATTTGTGGAAAGAATCATTGGAGAAGCTCAATTATGAGCTGTAAAAACCAACCCAGGTGCTGATTGTGGAACAGATTCATGATATCCAAGTACAAATTGAAAGTAAAGAAAATTAAAATAAATAAGGCCTGAGTTTATCCCACTTGGATTTAAAAACTTTCTTAAGAATAGCTTTGTTACAAGATCAACATACAAAAATCAGTTGGATTTCTCTACAGTGACAGAGAGAATACAGAGCAGGTACTAAGAAAAACAATACCCTTCACAATAGCTAGTCACAAAATTAAATACTTGGGAATAAACTGAACCAGAAGCACAAAGGATCTATTCAAAGAAAATTACAAAACATTACTACAAGAAAAAAAAGAGATCTTGAGAAGTGGAAGAATATCCCTTGCTCATGGACAGGAAGACTCAATATTGTGAAAATAGTAATACTACCAAAGGCAATTTACACATTTATTGCAATCCCAATATAAATACCAAACCCATTCTTCAACGAGATGGAAAAGACAATCTCCAGTTTCATTTGGAATGGAAAGAAGCCCCGAATAAGCAAAGCACTCCTTAAGAATAGAAGAATGGTAGGAGGTATCTCATTCCCTGATTTCAAATCCTACTACACTGCTGTAGTGGTAAAGACAGCATGGTACTGGTACAATGACAGACACATAGATCAATGGAATAGAATTGAGAATCTGGAGGTCAGCCCAACTATCTATGGTCAACTGATTTTTGACAAGGAGATGAAATCAGTTAAGTGGGGAAACAACAGCCTCTTTAACAAATGGTGTTGGCAAAATTGGAAAAGTATCTGCAAAAGACTCAAGCAAGACCCACGCCTCACTCCATACACAAAAACTAAATCAAGTTAGATCATGACCTAGAACTAAAACCAAGGACTATAAACTTCATTACAGAAAAGCTAGGAACAACACTAGAAGTCCTAATCCACAACATAAACAGTCTTTCAAGTATACTGAAAAACCTACAACCAGGAGAAGATAAAGTAGATGAATGGGACCTTCTAAGACTCAAATCCCTATGCACATCCCAAAACTTCTCCAACAAGGTAAAAAGGGAAGCCACCAACAGGGAAAAAGTATTTGGTAATAACATCAGATAAGAGACATAGCCAGAATTTATGAAATACTTGAGCACCACAACAAGATAAAGGTAAATAATCCAATAGAAAAATGAGCACAGGATATGAACAGGCACTTCACCAAAGACGACATTCAGATGGCTAACAAGCACATGAAGAAATGTTCAAAA
>NW_006399761.1:31906661-31908871 GCF_000299155.1 Elephantulus edwardii
CTCTCTCAGGGAGGAGTGATAGGGAATGACAAAGGACCCACTGACAAAGGAGATTAATCAGAACTGGCTTTGAGAAGCACTGTGGCAATGGGACAATTAAAACAGACTTTCAAGGGGGGATAAAAGAGGAATGAACTGGGGGCGAGGGTAGAGAAAACAGTGCAACAATGAATGAATGGAAACCCAAAATCTCTGTAAATGTTCATTAAAATTAATAAAATTTAATAAAAAAATAATAGCTTTGTGACACTGAGTACTAATGAATGAAGACCAGATGAGCTGGGATGACATCAAGATTATCATCCATGAAGAAAGTAAAAGGTCATTGCAGAGTCAGAGGAGGGAGAAAAGACCAAGATGGATGTCAGAAGAGTCTGAATATTGCACTAGAACACTGAGAAGTCAAAACAAAGGGAAAGAATGAGGAAGTTAAAGAGTTGGACAGAAGATTTCAAAAGACAGCTTGTGAAAACAAAGTGAAGAATTATAACAAAATGTATAAAGAGCTAGACTGGAGTCAGATATTCAAAAGGGAAGAACTCACGGGACATTCCTCAAGCTGAAGTAACTAAAGAATAAGTTCAACTCGCGAATTGCAATACTTAAGGATGTTATGGACAATATATTGAATGATCCATTAAGCACCAAAAGACAAAGGAAGGAATATACAGTTACTGTGCTGAAAAGAATTGGCTGACCAGAACCTTTGTAGGGAATAGTATATGATCAAGAACTAAAGGTGATAAAAGAGGAAGTTCAAGCTGCTCTGAAATAATTGGCAAAAAATAAGGTCCCAGGAATTGATGGAAGAATAGTTGCCATAGTTCAACACAGATGCATCCCTAGATGTGCTCACCAGATGTTCTAGGAAATCTAGAGGACAGTTAGAGGCCAACTAACTGGAAGGGATCCATATTTATTCCTATTAAAAAAAAACCAAACATGTTTATGTGAAAAGTATATGGAAATTATTGAGTAGTAACACTAATATCACATGCAAACAAAATCTTGCTGAAGATTATAAAAATATGAGCAGAACCATACATTGACAGAGAACTTCCAGAAATATAGGCTGGGTTTAGAAGAGGCTGTAGAACTAGGGATATGATAGCTGATGTTAGATGGATCATGGCTGAAAGTAGAGAGTACTAAGAGGATGTCTATTTGTGGTTTATTGATTATAGAAGGGCATTTGATGGTATGGATCATAACAAATTGTGGCTAACATTGAGAAAAACTGGAATCCCAGAACACTTGATTGTGCTTATATGAAACTTGTACCTAGATCAGGAAGCTGTCGAACAAGCAGTGCAAGGAACATTGCATAGTTCAGAATAAAGAAAAAACTATGTCAGGGATGTATCCTTTATATTTTTTTTCAGTCTTTAAGTGAAAGAGATCATTTGGGAGGCAGGACTTTATGAAATAATGTGGAATCAGGATTAGAGGACATCATCAATGTCCTATTTTATTCAGATGACAGAACCTTGCTCACTGAAACTGAGAAGGACTTGAAGAGTTTGCTGCAGAAGGTCAAAGACTGCAGCCTTTAAAATAATTGCAACTCAACATCAAGAAAACAAAGTTTCTCACCAATTGGTAGCATCATAATAGATGGAGAGAGGATTGAGTTTATTAATTATTTCATCTTGCTTGGATCTATAATCAACGCCCTTGGCACCAGTCGCCAGGAAATCAAAAGACAAGTTGCATTGGGAAAAATCTGTTGTCCAGGGATTCTCCAGAGTGTTAAAGAGCAATCATATCAGTTTAGAAACTATGGTGAACCTGATTTGGTCATGATCTTCTCAATTGCTTGCTATGTATCTGAGAGATGGACAATGAATGAGTATGAAGAATGGAAACCTTTGCATTGTAGTGCTGGAGAAGAGTACTGAACATACAATGGACTGCCAAGAGAAAAATTAGGTCTGTCCTGCAGGTGAGACGTTTGCTCCTTGAAAGCAAACATTTTGAAGCTATCATATACTTTGGGCATATCACCAGGAAGGCTCAGTCCTTGGAGAAGGACATCATGTTTGGAAGGGCAGAGGGTCAGTTTAGAAGAAGAGGAAGACCTTGAATGAGATGTATTTACACAATGATTGTAGCAATGGGGTCTGAGATGGTGACACTTGTTGTTGTTTTGTTGTTATGTGCCGTCGAGTCGCCTGCGACTCATAGCGACCCTATGTACAACAGCCCTAAAC
>NW_006399761.1:31910695-31918763 GCF_000299155.1 Elephantulus edwardii
ATTCAGGTGGGATAGACTCAAGGTCATATTTTGGTTGCCTCGGATTTGGTTTAATTTTCCTCAGCTTTAGCTTGAATTTGCATATGAGTAGTTGGTGACACTAGCTTAGGATAATACAAGGTTCAGAGCCACTGCTCGTTCACGAGTTGTAGTTGACTTGACGGAACATAATAACAATAGATAGTGATCTGTGGCATTTCTTCATTCATGTGTTTGTTGCCATCTGAATATATTCTGTGGTGAAGTCTTTTCATATCTTCTGCCCATTTTGTAATGGACTCGTTTGTCTTTTGCTTGTTGAGATGCTAGAGTTGTTGAGATTCTGTAGATTTTGGATATGAATCTCTTATTAAACAGCAGAAAAATAATAGATAATGAAGTCTGCATTGGAATAGGTGAAGGGAAGGTTAATAAATGAATGGAAGGTCAGACATTTAAGTAAACAGCAATTATTGAATGGGGAGGTAAAATTGGGGGAAATCTGTAGGAATGAGTGAATGAAAACCAATTTCTTTGTAACATTTCATTCAAATCACAATTTTTAAAAAACCACCAGAGAATCATTTTAATGTTTTTGTTGTTATTATGTACCATCGAGTTGCCTGCAACTCATGGGGACCCTATCTGCAACAGTCCTAAAACTCTGTTCTATCCTGTGCCAATTGTACTGTCTCTGACACGCCTATCTCCATTACCCCAGTGACTGAATCAATCCATCTCATCAAGGGTCTGCCTCTCCTGCCCTGCCTCTCCAACCTCCCCAGTATGATGCCTCTCTCCAAGGACTGATCCCCACTTGCAACATGTCCAAATTATGTCAGATGGAGCTTTAGAATCCTTGCCTCCAAGGAGCATCCTGGCTTCACCCTCTCTAGGATGAACTTGTTTGTTCTCCTAGCAGTCCATGGTATATGCAATACTCTTCTCTAGCACCAAAGCTCAAAGAAACCAACTCTCCTTCTATTATCCCCAGTCATTGTCCAGCTCTTTGACGCAAAGCAAGTAATTGCAAAGACCATGGCTTTTATCAGGTGCACCTTAGTCTCCAGACTGACACTGTTGCTCTTTGGTACTTTGGAGAGGTCTCTTGACAGCAGACTTCCCCAATGCAATTCGTCTTTTAATCTCCTGGCTGCTGGTACCAAGAGTATTGATTGTAGAGCCAAGCAAACTGAAGCTGATAACAATCTCAATCTCTTCATCATCCATCATGATGCTTCCAATAGGCCCAGTGGTGAGAATCCTTGTTTTCTTGATGTTGAGCTTCAATCTATATTGAAGGCTGCAGTCCTTGACCTTCCGCAAGTGCCTCAGGTCCTCTTCAGTTTCAGCAATGTTACAGTACTAAATTAAAACAAAAAATCAAGTTGAAGTTTATTCATATAACTTTAGAACAACACTTAAAGTTGACTGATGTGACTTAATAAGAAAAACACAGTACTAATTCCTGGCTGTTTATTTCAATTTTTTATTGAAGAAATAAAACATTTTCATTCTCTTAATGTTTTCTTACAGACTAGAATAACTGAGAGAAATAGAACAATTATTCATGTCTTGGCATTAGGTGGCTTCTACATCCAATGAATTATACATTTGTATTTCAATATAATATTGCTCATTAACACAGAGTAAATTATTTTCATTGCACATTCTTGGAGGATTAAAATAAATAAGTATATAATTTAACAAAGCATTAAGATTTACCTATTAAATCTTTCTGGGTTCTAAGAACACAAAATAAATTAAAAAATGGTCTTGTCATTAAGCTCACAGTCTAAAGGAGATCAACAGACAATTCATTCTCACAGTTTTGATAATAATATACATGAAGAACTATGAGAATCTTAAGACAGTCAATTAATCCAGAAGAGTTAATAAAACTGCTAGAATTTTCCAGGAAAAGAATTCCTGGTGAGAGGAATGATATTCCAGATATACCAACTATCTGTAAAATTAAATTTTACAGACTTCTGGAATATCTGTAAGCAGAGACAGACTGCAGTTAGTGTTTGAACCTAATCAATCCTCTCCCTAAAGTTCTACCAATCTCTCCTTTTAGTTCCTCATTCTCTACCTGAGGAAGTGCTTTGACTGTAGGGCAGCTAACAGTGCTTCATCAAAAGGGCTTTTCTCTCTTCCAGCTACAGAGGAGGGCAATTTGATGCCCCTATCCCTGGACCAAACAGTGGCTAGTGGAGAGAAAAAGCAAAAGAGACCACTTGCCATGGAGTTAAACCAGATTCACAGTAGCCCTGTATTCATGAGTGCACAACTGTACTTGGTAGGGTTTCCAAGGCTGTGGGCTTGCAGAGGCCAATAGGTAGGCCTTTCTTCAGAGATGCATGGAGGTGCATGGGCTCAAATGACCACCTTTTGGTTAGTTGTATATCGACTAACTGTTTTGTGCCATTCTGGGACTCTAGCAAAATCAGAGATAGTAAAAATACCAATGAGTCCCAGAGATGAGAGGTGTAGGAAAGAGGCAGTGTGACATAAACAACAATGCAAGTAAGACGCAAGGAGTGTTCTCCCCATTTGAGGAGCTCAGATGGCATAGTGGGTAACTAGTTGTCCTGCCAAACTCATGAAAGGTGGTTTGAATCCATTAGTTTCTCCGAGGGAGAATAATAGGTGATCTCTTCCTGTGCAATTTACAACTTTTGAAAACCTACTGGAGGGTCAGCTATAAGTTGTTTCTTACTCAGGAGCAGTAAGGTGAGGAAATTAACAGCTAAAAGTGAGAGGCAGAGAGGGAGTAGAGCAAACAAAGGCAATCCACATGCTCACCAAAAAATGGATAAAAACATATATGAATATTGGTGACTGATCAAAGATACCCAATATAATGCTATATAGTTCAAGTTTTTCCCGTATTTTGAAAACTTTTAAGTGTTTTCATTACCATCTCTTAATAAATACATCAAACAATGGTAGATCTCTTCATTTCCAACTAGAGGCAAGGGAGAAGGAGAAGGCTGTTGTGTCTTAAAGCATGCTCTATGAATTGCAGAAGGAATTGGGGAAAAGACATCAGATAAGACAATTAACAAATATCCAAATGGCAATCAGAGAGATGGAAACAGGAATAGGAGCCAAATATTATGGGCAGACAGTCTTCGGTTTAAGATGGGGTTTTCTAATGATTAGAGCAACTGTAAAACAAAAGGTTAATCTGTGATATAACGCAAATTCTATCACAAAATATTTGAGCAGAAGGCTGATTCCCTGTCAGAGTCTCAAAGACTAATGGCTCCTGTAGCGCCAGGTCCTGGATTATAAAGACCCTTCTAAATCTGAGAAGATTAGAGAAAACAATCATCATCTGATTCAACTAAGGAATTTCATTATCTTGGGATATCTTTCTTATATTTCAGTTCTCATTAAGTACTGGTCTGTTAGATTCTTATTTCTCATAGCATAGAGCATAACTTAAGAAAAACCCCAGATAAACCATCTGAGTGTATCTAGTGACTAAAGAGGCATAGAAAATGAAGAGTTTATTTTTTTTAATGAAGCAAAGCTCCAATTTTAACAAAGGTAGAGTTTTCTGGAGTAATATTTTCATGGTTTTGTATTTTTTTTTTAAGAAAACAAACTAGCTGGAGTTCCTTGTTGCATTATCTCCAAGTTGTACACTAGATGGCGCAATGAGGTCATCAGAAAGAACATTTTACTAAGAAAAATTGTATAGTGCTGTAGACTGATGACCAGATACGTGAATAAAGCAAATGGTCATTAAAAGGGCATAAAAAAAAGTCCAAAAATATCAGAAGAGACTTTTAAACTTGTTATAGAACACAGAAAAACTAAAGTGCGTGTAAGGCATGACAAAACAAACGAGTCAGACGATCTCAAAGGATGGCCTGAGAAGACAAAGAAAATTACTATAATGAAATGTGCAAAGATCTTTTAGAAACCAAAACACGCTTGGCAGTCCTCAAACTAGAAGAAGTAAAAGGAAAATGTCAAGCCTAGAGGTACAAGACTGAAGGCTCTTATGGACAAATTATTGAACACTACCGTGAGCAAGAAAATAAAGCAGAAGAAATAGAGTCACCGGGGAAAAAAATCTGATCAAGTCCATTTCAGAAGAAACTGTATGGCAAGTCCAAGCTGCAATGAAGGTATTGGTGAAAAATTAGGCTATAGGAATTGATGAAACACAAATTGAGGTATTTTAAAAAAATGGTTATAATGCTGGAGTGCTCATTCATCTCCACCGAGAAAGTTGGAAGACTGCTACCTGGCAAACTGACTGGGAAAGGTCTGTGTTTGTGTCTATTCTAAAGAATGCAAAAAATTTTCAACAATATAACTTTTATTTTATAAAGTAAATTCTGCTGAAAATTTAAAAATGCTTGTAACAGTGTAGCAAAAGAGAACTTTCAGAAATTAAAGCCAGGTTCAAAAATGGATGTGGAATGGGAATATCATGGTTGATGTTGCATGGATCTTGGCTGAAAGTGGAATACCAGGAATATATTTGCTTATGTTTTACGGATTTTGTAAAGGGATTAAACTCTTTGAATTATTTAAAAAAAATTACTTGTGGCCTAGTGGCAAGAAGCTGCACTGCAATACCGAAGGCACTCTGTTCGAGGCCACTAGCTGCTCCGTGGGAAAAGGATGGGCAATCTCCTGTGCGATTAACTGTCTCTGAAAACCAGCTGGAGGGTTAGCTTGGGTTCCTTCCAACTCTGTGGTACACAGTATGATTCATACCACAATACCACAAAGAATGAGAACTCCAGAGCTCTTCATAGTGTTTATGTTGGACTTGTAACTGTTGTTGTGTACCACTGAGTGGGAATTGACACATAGCTGACCCTCCAGTGGGTTTTCAGAGACAGTAAAATTGCACAGGAGACCACCCATCTTTCTCCTACAGAGCAGTTGGGAGATGTGAACCATGTGCCTTTGGGATTGCAGTGCAGCTTCAGGCCACCAGAGCTAGGCGCAGAGGCAATTGTTGAAAGAGGAAAAAATGGGATATTTCATGCTTAATTCTATGTGGCAAATTTTTCTATAGGAGTTCTGGTATCATAGGGGGATTTGTGCTATTACTAAAAGGTGGTGTCTCTCTGGCAGTTAGAATCCACCAGCATTTCTGAGTGAGAAAGATGGGCAATCTCCTTCCATACAATTTACAGCTTTGGAAAACCCACTGGAGAGTCAGTGATAACTGAATGACTGAGTCTTCCTATAAACCTAGCTATGCCTCCTACTTAACAACTCTTTAAGTCAGTTTTAAATGGCTTCCTAACATTTCGAATTATCCAGGGAAAAAAACCCCTCAAGAAACATTCAAAATCTTGCCACTTAAATTCTGTAATATACTAACATAAACATGTCAAGTACTTTTGAAGTAATTTTCATAAAGGTTTTCTTACAAAAATATAATTTTATGATTTTTATATGTTATAAAATCAGAAAAATATATTTTAGTAAAGTGCAAAAATAAAAATAAAGCTTTGGCTTTTATAGTATTTTCTACTGAGTCTTCTTTTGAATGTTGGTTTTAAACTCTCAGGATTATAGGATGTTTACAATTTCACCGTTCCAGTTCTGCTTCGAGAATTTCCCCCCATGTATCTGCATCCATTGGGTACATAATTTTGTTTGAAAGGCTAACAGAAGAACAAATGTTGCTGTATCTGCCACTTAGCCATTCGTGTTTCACTTTACTCTTCTGATAATTCCTCATTAGCATTACCTGAAAGAAGGAGATTATCATCATTAAAAAAAAATAGTAGATGGTTAGCGAGTTTGTTTCAAGTCAAACAAGCTGATTGACAGGGATGAAAAAAAGATGAGCTACGCATACTCCTATAACTCAAAAGTCAACATAGCTAGGTTCCAAAGACGAGGCTAATTATGGGAAAATCAGCCTTATGCAAAAATGGAGAATGACTACATTAGTATATTATCAATAAATTACATTAGTATATAACGGGCAAATTCTATTATTACACAATCCCCAAATCATTGAGAATCACAGCTTGGTAATGTTGACACACAACCTTAACCATCACAATTAATGGTACTTTCTGCCAAAAATATATTGTTAATATACAAAATAGATTTTTACTATGGTTATAAATGCACAATTTTGGATAACAAAGTAGTTCATAAGTGAGAAGCAGGTATATGTTAAATGAACATGTATGTAAAAGTATATGTCTATACGTCCATGGCAATCCCAAGGCAATCAGCTAAAATCCACTAACTGCTTTGTGAGAAAAAGATGGGTAATTTCCTCCTATGTACTTTACAGGCTCTGAAATCCTGCTAGAGGGTCATCAATCAGCTCTGACTCGAAGGCAATGAACAATATATGTGTGTGTATGCAGACACACACACACACACATACACACACACACACAGGGAGTGACAGAATTTGCTGGCAATTTTTTGAGAAAGTGGGATTAAAAGTGTTTGTTAATGTAGAATACTTCCTGGTTTAGAACTTAAAATTACTTGAAAGGACAGATAAGGTGTGGTTAGTAGGAAAAGAATAATCATGTTTGAATCATTTTCAAAAGTCAAAACATTTGCATATGAAATCTTACTTTCTCCTACCAAAAACACTGTAGACTACAAAGATTAAACTTACCCTCCAGGAATGACCACTTTTTAGATCACCGTCTATTTCTCTTTGGCACACAGCTCTTAGAGCCAAACAGTGTGGTTTCCATAAAGAGTCCTCCTTTCTAGTAATGTTATTCCAGTTTCTGCATGCCATTGAAGCCCTGGCCAGACTCTGAGGATCAAGCCATTGAAAAATGTTCAAAATTATTTCTAGAGGCAATAGTTCAAAATAATTGTTTTGATTCTCTTTTTCCTTCTCTTCAGTATCTACACGGTTCATATCAGAAACATTCAAATTATTGTTTCTATTGTAGTTTGTCTTCCTAGTTTGATGGTTTAGTAAATTTTCCTCATATGCAACCTAAAAGGCAAATTTTAAACATACTTAGTCCTTCAGTTTATTATAGATTCTTTGTTTAACCAGATTCTTTTGGGTTCAAATTGTTATTAAAAATATTTAAATTTTAATTTTTCACCCTCAGCTTCCTGATTAAAAAAAAACAGAACCAAGCACTCATTTCCTAAACAATATGCCTCTGGAAACTATGAACTTCGATAAAAGAGAGTAGCTATAGAACGGCTTTAGGCCTTTTGTTCATAGGGTCGCTGTGAGTTGTGCTCGACTCAACAGCAATCAACAACAACAACAGCAAGTCTTACAAGGATTAACTTGGAAAATATGTAAAATACATTATCACATGTGAACTGCACATGAAAGACATTCAACATGTTTCTTTCTTTTTAAACATTTTTAATAAATGAAGTTTATCTCAAAAGAAAATCTCCTTTACATTTGAAATTCAGATAACTTTGTTCAATTTGAAACCTATTCTTAAAATTGTATTCAGGTAAGATTTATTTGTTATAAGAAGAAAAGAATATTCCTAAGGAAGTGGAAAATATTTCCAATTTAATGAAAGCAGATATGACATTAAGTCAGTCACACAAGGACAATGACAGTATAGGATTATAAACATAAAAAGATAGAATCAATCTTAAAGAAGGCAAAAAGAGGGCAGCAAAATTTAATAAATAGTTAAATTGGATGAAGGGAAATGCAATATACAATAAGGGTTTGATTAGACATTATACAGAAATAAATTTCAATTGTTATAAAACAAAATGTCTGAATTATTGAATGAAATGGAATATAATTTGCAAACTCTTATGCAAATTAAAAAAAGACCCAAATCCATTAAAGGAGAGAGTTATCTATTCTATTAATTAGCTGCAGTGACTACTATGAGAATGCATTTGATAGTGAATTATTCCTTTAAAATACTTGGACAATGTGTATGGTTTAATCCTATTAAATATCTGAATAACTGTGAGCCCATGCCATTAAATTCTTACTTTTATAACTTGTGAGTTAATAATTCTTGTCCTAAATATTGCATGATGCCACTGTTGTAGAATGGGACTAACCTCGGGGTTGGGGAGAGACTGAGTAAGATGGGTTCAATAATGTATACTGCACTGA
>NW_006399761.1:31919376-31928100 GCF_000299155.1 Elephantulus edwardii
AAAAAAAAAAAAAAGAAATATGCCGGTTGATATTTCATCAGTTCCTGGGGCCCGCTTTTTACCAATTCCTTCAGAGCACCTTGAATGTTCTCCTTTATTATCATTGGTTCAGGCATTGTGGGTATACAAGTAATGTTATAAATAAAACATATGTTTACAAGTGAAAAAAAAAATAATTCTTGTCCTGAGGACAATGGTGGATTCAGACTTCCAGAGAGGTGCTGCCTTTAGGTTAACCTATGGATTTTGACACCTTTCCACCCCTCCTCCTTTTTTAGAGTTCTAGTGGCCTAGTGGCAAGAAGCTGTACTACAATCCCAAAGGCACACAGTTCAAATCCACCAGCTTCACCGTGGGAGAAAGATGGGCAATCTCCTCGAGTGCCTCTGAAAACCCAGCAGAGGGTCGGCTTTGAGTTGGTTCTGATTCAACAGTACACAACAACTTAAACAAGTCCTGGTAACATAGAGTTTAAAGTGGATGGCTGCTAACTGAAAGGTCAGTGTTTCAAACTTAGTAGAGGCACAATAGAATAAAAATGTTGCAGCCTGTTACCTTAAAAATATCCAGCCTTTTGTGAACAGGGACCAGACAAGGATGTCTACTGTCAACACTTCTACTCAATATTGTATTGGAAGTACTTGCTAGGGCAATACAAGAGAAGCAAATAAAGGACAACCAGATCAGCAAAGAGATGGTTAAATTGTGACTATATGCAGATGACATGACAGTATACACAGAAAAACCCAAGAACTCAACAAAAAACTGTAAGAGCTAGTAGACCAATTTAGTAGAGTGGCAGGATACAAGATCAATATACAAAAGTCAGTAGGATTTCTCTAAAGTAACAAAGAAAGCAGATAAGGAAAATAAGAAAGCAATACCATTTACAATAGGAATAAACACAATGAGAGACACACAAGACCTTTACAAAGAAAACTACAGAACATTTCTGTGAGATTTAATAAAAACCTAAAAAAAAACAACTGAAAAAAAATATTCCCAGTTTATGGATAGGAAGGCTCAATATAGTAAAAATGACAATCTTATCAAATCAATCTACATGTTTCATACAATCCCAATACAGACACTAAATTCATTTTTCAAAGAGATAGAAAAGGCAATTGGCAAGTTTATTTGGAGAGGAAAGAGATCTCCAATAAGCAAAAATGAAGTAAGAGGCATAGCATTCCCTGATCTCAAAAACTACTACATAGCTGTAATAACCAAAACAGCATGGTACTGGTACAATGACAGGCATACAGACCAATCGAATAGAATCGAGAACCTAGAAATTAATCCATCTATCTATCTATGGTCAATTGATGGGGAAATGACAACCTCTTCAATAAGTGGTGCTAGCAAAAATGGATGCATACCTCTCACCACACACAAAAATCAACTCAAGGTAGATAAAAGACTTGGGGTAACAAAGATCATAAGAAATAAAGTTGGACCAAGCTTAGAAGGTTTAGTCCATGGTATACAAAGGCTGACAAATGCATCCAGAAATACATAAATAGGAGAGGATAAAATTGATGACTGAGACCTAAAGATTAAATTCTTGTGCACATCTAAAACATTTTCCAACAGACTGAAAAGAAACCCTGACTGGGTAAAAACAATTGTCAATACCATTTCAGACAAGGGTTTCATATAAAAATTTTATAGAATCCTACAGGGTCTCCACAAGAAAAAAAGACTGATAACACAATTACAAAATGGACAAAAGAAATGGGGAAACTTTTTACAATAGAAGATATTTGGATGGCCAAAAAACACATGAATACTCAAAATCATTGGCAATAAGAGAGAGGCAAATAAAAACCACAATGAGATACCATCTCACCCTAGTAGCCGAGTTTAACAGTACAGCAAGTAATAAATGTTGGCGAGGATGTGAAGATACAGGGACTCTTACATACTGTTGGTGGGCAGTTTGGCATTTCCTCAAAAAGCTGAACAGAAATTCCACCTGACCCAACTATTCCACTGCTCGGGATATAAGAGAAAATAAGAACTGAGAAACAAATGGAGACTAATGTTCATAGCAGTATTAGTCACCATTGCAAGAACATGGAAACAGCCCAAATGTCCAACCACAATGGAATGTATTGAGAAATTAGGGTACATTCACATGATGGACTACTATGCAGCACATAGGAGCAATGATTTTGAAAACCACTACATAAGTTGAGAGGGACTGGAGAGCATTATACTGAGTGAACTAACTCAGTCCCATAAGGACAAATACTATATAAGAACATTATTGTAGAAAGATAACTAGTAAAACATGTATGAGGATCCAAGGGGACAGAGGGGTTAGGATGGGCAGGGTGGTAATCATAGGGTCACACAATTTGATGGATAGAAGGATGGATGGTAAAGGAATGGGATAGATCTGGTTTGAAAAACAATGTACACGAACTTTATTAACAAACCAGTATAAAAGAAAAATTTTATTTAAAAAAAATTTCCAGCCTTAAGAAACCCTATTGTGTAGTTCCTCCTCTGACATGAGTCAGGATTAACTTGATGACAGTGGAGTTCACTGACTTAATCATAAACCTGATGAACTTTTAATGGTTTGTCGTTGTTATGTGCCATTGAGTGGACTATGACTCATAGTGACCTATGCACTAGCTCTGACTATGGCTATATCCTGAGCCAATCTCACTTTCTCTGACCACCAACCCTCATTACCCCAGTCACTGTGTTAATCCATCTCATCTGTTGTCTTCCTCTCCTGCATTGTACCTTGACTCTTTCAAGCATGATATCCTTCTCCAAAGACTGGTCATTCTCTACATGCTCAAAGTATGTGAGACAGAGTCTAATTTATCTACTATGTACCTCATTGTTGTTACCTGCCATTGAGTCAATCTTAACTCATAGTGGCCCTATCAACAACAGATCTGAACCTTGCCCCACCCTATTCCATTCTCACTATCTCTAATATGCTCCAGCCCACTGTTATAGTCACTGTGCCAATCCATCTTAATTATGACCTTCTTCTTTTCCGATCTTCTACTTTTCCCAAGATGGTCTTTTTTTTCCAAGGCTTGGCCCCTGTTGATAATATGTCCAAAGCATGGGAAATGAACTTTCACTATCCTTGCTGAGGACCACCTGGGTTGCACTTTCTCCAAAACAGAATTATTAAGACAGTTCATTAGCAGTCCATGGGATATTCTGCACTCTTCTCCAGCATCACAATTCAAAGGCATCAGTTTTTCCTCCGTCAAGCTTATTTATTGTGCAACTTTCAGGTGCATAAGAATAAACTGAAATGACCACAGCTTGGTTCAGGGTACCTTCATTTTTGAAGTGCATTGTAGCTTTTTAGTACTTGGGAGAGGTTCTTGGCAGCAGATTTACTCAAAGTCTTTTAATGTCTTGACTTTTGTTACCATAGTTTTTGTGGAAGAAATAGTTGATGACTTCAATCTTTTCTCCATCTATCATGATGTTGCCAGTTGATGTTGCGATGTAGCCCTTATTGAAGGTTGTTTAGTCCTCGATCTTCTACAATACATGTTTCAATCCTTTTCTCTTTGGGCAGCAATGTTGTGTCATCTGCATAACAAAGACTGTTGTTGAGTCTTTCTCCAATCCTGATAACACATTCTTCTTTATTAATCCAGCCTCTTGAATAATTTATTTAGCATTCATACGGGGAAAAGCTATAGACCTAATGTACATCTTTCCAGATTTTAAACCATGCAGGGTTTACTTGGTTAGCTTCTTGACCAAATTATATGGTTTTTTAATACAATTTGAAATCCGTAAGAGTTTGTGATCAAGGTTGTAATACAAAGTTTCAAATGTTCAAGTCATTTATAAGATGTTTTAGAAATGACTCCTTAAGGCTCTAAATTTATAGTTATTATGAGCTAAGCATAAATCATGGAGGCCATCAAGCAATTAACAACTATAAACTATGTTTACAACTCAGCTGGGTATCTTATGTGTCTTTATGGAGACCTTCCGAACTATTCTTCACCACTCCCTAACATGCTGGGGCCCACTGTTACACTCACTGTATCGATTTATCCCTTACAGTGTCTTCGAGTTGGGTCTAGTATGTGACTTTACAGTATGCTAACTTCAGTTATTATCTATGGTAATGGCATATGTTTTTGGTAATCAGTTGAAAGTATGGCTGGGGTGCCACTAACAATGAGCTATTTACTTTTTGTATAGAAAGACAGTTCTTATTTTCTTAAAGTTGGTTTAATTCATTCAGCACTTCCTTTATAATAGTGAGGGACTACAAAATGAGGGGTTTATTAGAAAATGGCTAGAACAGTACACTGACAGAGAACTGCGAGAGATTCAGACTGGATTGAAAAGAGGCTGTGGCACTAGCAATATTACAGCTGATGTCAGATGCACCTTGGCCGAAAGCAGGGAGTACCAGAAAGATGTCTACGTGTACTTCAACTATGCAAAGGCATTTAACTGTGTGGGTCATAGCAAACTGTGCCTAATACTGAGAAGAATAGACTTTTGCTCATGCGAAACCTATACTTAGACTAAGAAGTTGATGTATTTAGAGCTAGTGAACACTGCATGGTTTAAAATCAGCAATGGTGTGTGTCAGGGCTGTATCCTATCCTTTCTTCATACCTGTTTAATCTCTATGTTAAACAAATCATTTGAGAGTTACTAGACTTTATGAAGAAGAGTGTGGCATCAGGATGGGAAGAAAACTCATCAGTCACTTGTGTTATGTAGATGACACAACCCTGCTTGCTGAAAGTGAGGAGGATTTGAAGGACTTGCTGCACAAGATCAAAGACTACAGCCTTCAGTGTGATTTACATCTAAATATAAAAAAAAAATCCTCACCATTAGACCCATAGGCAAAATGAAGATAGATGAAGAAAAGATAGAAATTGCCAATGATTTCATCTTACTCGTATCCACAATCCACAACCTTGGTAACAGCAAGCAGGAAAACACACACACACACACACACACACACCCCGAAACAACAACCCCAAAATAAAAACAAACAAACAAACCAACCAACCCATAATACCCCATGTTGCACTGGGAAAGTCTGCAGTGAAGGACCTCTCCAAAGTGCTGAAGAGCAAGGATGTCGGTTTGAAGACTAAGGTGTGCCTGACTCAAGCTGTGGTCTTTAAAATTACTTGTTGTGCATCTGAGAGTTGGACAGTGAATAAAGAAGACAAGAATCAATGCCTTTGTGTTTTGGTGCTGGAGAAGAGCACTAAATATCTCATGGGCTGCTAAAAGAATGAACAAATATATCCTGGAGAGAGAGTGCATCCAGGATGCCCTTATTGTTAGGAGGGGCTAATCCCTGGAGAAAGACATCATGCTCATGAAAGTTGGAGGGTCAGTGAAGGAAGGGAAGACCCTCAATGAGATCAATTGGTACAGTGATTGTAACAACGGGTTCCGGTGTGGCAGAGATGATGATGTTGATGGCACAGGATAGGGAAGGTTCCAGATCTGATATTCATGGGGTCACTGAGTCATACTTCACTCGAAGGCACCTAACAACAATGACAACACAGACAATTTCTTTTTCTAGAAATGTTAAATTACCTGCTTTTGAGCTCGACAAGATGACAGTTGCTCCCATTTACTAAGTTAGTTATGACCCGAAGTACCCCTGGTAGTTAGAATCTTCAAGAGTCTGGTCTGTCCAGGGTGCAGATTTGTGGAAGAAAGTTCACACTGGTAAAGACAAGAGGAGACAAGATCAAGTTCTTCCTCTCTCTTTCCCACCCCTTCCCCAATATATTAGTCCTCCCTCCCGCCATCACAACAAACCAAGACCAGCTGTAATTTTGGAAAGTAACTCACAATAGAAGACTATGTTTGGACAATTCAATGTCTGCTAAGTCTCACAGGAATATAATGCTTCTGTCCATTATAGGAAGGAACCTGAGGAAAGCACATTTGTCCTTCTTTGGGAGAAATACCTGGGAATCTGCTCCTTTTAAAATTATAGTTTAGGAAACCCTAGGAGATAACTCTACTACGTCACATAAGTTGCCATTGGCACCATTCCAAGGCACCTAACAACAGGTACCTGTTTGTTACAGGAATTCTACCGGCAGGGTGAAGATGACATTTGGACTTAACATTGCGATTCCTTGAGCAGGTTCTGAAATTCTATTCCTTCTTTGTTCCAAAATACCTCTCTATCCATTGTATGCCCTCTTCCTTTTAAACCCAAACTGGGCTGAATTACCTCTCCAGTTAGCTTGGAGCTCATCCAAGAGGCAGGATAGCCGAAGGGGCGCGAGATTGTTGTTAAATGCCCTTTGGTTGAATACGACTGATAGCGACCCCATGAACAACAGATCTGAACCGCATCCGCTACTGCGCCATCCACAGCATTTCTGCCCCCCCTTGAGACCATTGCTGCAGCTACCATGGAACCTCCATCCTGATCAAGCCCCGCAGGTGGCAGGAAAAAGCCCCACTCCCAACCGCAACACCTGTACCACCCCTCTCTCTACTGTCTCGTTCATGCTAGAGCTGTCAAAGCGCCAAGATCACCAGACATTAAAGGACTGACAGGTGAACCATAGAAGTGCCCAAGCCGACCGTCACTGTCACTGCCTCCCCACTACAAGTGGAAGCTATGCTGGCACACTCATAACTTGGAGAAGGGAAAGCCTTCCTACCGTCCGGCTTGAAAGCGATCCTTTCTTCTGCAAGCAAACCCTCCTGAATTCGAATCACTCCCCAGAATCCTTCGCGTCCCGCCCTCTAGAGACCCCGCCCCTCTCCCCGGAGTCTTGACCTGACGCAGAGACGTTCGCGCACAGCTTTGTGGGATTGGGAGTTTTCTCAGAGGCTCGTCACCTTCAAAAGGGAAAGAAAGAGTACTCCAGGTCCGGTGGCCTCTGGACTGGTGGGCGGGGAGATGGGCAGTGCTGGCTGACCGGGACTTTTAAACGATTATTTTGAGGCGGCGTGAGGAAGGAGAGTATGGAGGCGTCACTGCTTCTGGGGAGAGGCTGACCTGCGGAGGCAGCGCGTGGAAGCCTGCTGTGTGAACGAGCGCGCCGCTTGGCTGGGAGCGGCAGTCCTCTCCCTGCCTCCATTCCTCCCTGGCCTGAGTCGTCCCCGCGCATGTCCGCGGAAGGCGGAAGAGGCTGCGGGACCCGCTCTCTGCGGGGCAGTGCGTCGTCGGGCTGCCATGTCCGGAGCTTTCAGGCTGGAGCCTCAGGACGGCGCCCCTTGGGTGGCCCTGGCGCCCGGGGAGACGGTCAGCGGTCGCGGGCCGCTGCTGGGAGTAAGTATGAGAGGAGCGTGGCCGGACGGGAGCCGCGGCTTCCTTGCTTCCCGTGGTCTCACTCCCCGCCCTGCAGGATCCCCGTCTCGCTGGGCCAGCCTCTGGCTTTGAGAGGTTTTTCCAGTAAACTTGATTCGGGTCAGAAACATCCCCTTGATTGTCTTTGAAAATCACTTATCTGTGTTACAGGGTGTCCGGGGAACCAGAGGTCGAATCCTGCTTGTTGTGTATAGTTTCACAGACTAAGAATCATTTTAAAATGTAAAACAAAAACCATAATTTTTTGAATAATTGAAGACTTACTTTCTAGCTACTAATTAAAAATTTCTCTCTCTGACCTCCCCTTCCAGGCTACTTTTTTTTTTTTTAAGTTCTTAGTTGATTTTATTGAATCATCAAGAATAGAAAAAAGATTTAAGTCTGAATAAGGCAGAAACCTGAGAAGAAATAACACAAAGATTTTCCCCAAAATTAGTCTAGTATAGACTCTAGAGGAACGTAATAAAGCGTTCTGAAATATATCTTTACCAGTGTAATCAATAATTTGTTATGATCCACATGTGTAGACCACTGTGATACGCCTTTACTTAGTCTTATTCTGAATCCATGTTAATTTCTTGCAGTTCCCTGTTAAGGAACTACCCAAGCTGTTTTAAAATTATCTTTAGCGGTATTTCATATTTTTGTTCATAGTGGCTATGAATTATGCTCGACTTGATGACAATCAACAACGAGAATAATAATTAACAGTCAACAACGAGAATAATAATTAACATTATTAATAATAGTAGTATTGTTGTTGATTGCCATCTAGTCGATCGCGACTCAGAGTGACTCTATGAACAAAAGACCTAATGCCTTTCCATAACTATTGTCTTTAATCCAAGTTCATAGAGTTTCCAGAGGCAAACTGAGAGCTCCACCAAACACTGTCCATTTTGGGAAACTATTATAGTATTTGACACCCCAGTGGCACAAGGTTCAGCATCACAGCAAACCCACATGACAAAGAGTGATGTACAAAGTGGAAGAGTGTTCCTCCAGATATAACAGAACTAGTCTCATTTACAAGTGGTTAAGTGTTGTCAAGTTGAATATGACTCATAGTGACCTTTTCACAAAAGACCTGAACTCTATAACCATCATTTTTGTGTATTTCTAGAATTTTCAGAGGCACCCCGTCTAGGAAGTGGATGCCACTCCTGAATCAATCTGGAAGCTTATCCAAACATTGTACATGGGTAACCATTATGGTATTTGATGTGACTATGGAACAGTGAGCGAAGACCAGATGAGTTGTGGGAGGATGTTAAATGTATCATCCAGGAAGAGTGCAGGTGGTCATTACAAAGACAGAAGAGGAAGAAAAGACCAAAATGGATGTCAGAAGAAACTCTGAAGATTGCACTGGAACATAGAGAAGCCAAAGCACAAGGAAG
>NW_006399761.1:31929910-31933509 GCF_000299155.1 Elephantulus edwardii
GACGGCACGTAACAACAACAACAACAATGGAACAGTGTTCAGCATCACAGCAACTCCCAAGTTGTTCAGTACATCAAATAGACAAATGATTGCTGTGCCACTTAAAGAATATTCATTCTAAAATTAATAAATTTGGCCTGAGGGCCATAGACACATCTGTAATGTACTTAGTATAATTTACTAAGGGTTGCAAACAGCCATGGAGTACTTGCAAGAGGACTTAGCTGCACCGTTTGAAAGCAGGCAAAGAATGACAGGATGGACTGAAAGCAGCTCCAGACTTCCTGGAGCATGTACCACCATGAAGGGGACTTGGAGAAGTTTCAGTTAAACAGGAAAAGTTTTGGTGTCCTTGATAGAGTTGTTATTGAGTACAGTAAAACCCTTCTATGAGTACAAGGATGTTCCCTTGGAAACTATTCAAACTTACCTGTGTTATGTATGGGTCACCATGACCCAGGTTAACTGCTTGGAAAGCAACTATGCTTAACCATTTACTCACCCTATGAAATCATGCTTTGCTGTATGCTTTAATTTTCTGCTAGTAAAAACAGGTTCTGAAGCTGCTTAGTGCCATTAGCCTGAGCATTCTTTTGGTCCTCTGGAACCACATTTTACTTTGCTATTCTTTCTTCAGCCCTGCTCAGGAGAAACACCCATCCCCTCAATATGGGATTTTAAAGACGCACCTTTTAGCAGGCCTCCACCCTTGGTCACAGGTTCGAAGGACACCTGCTTTTGGGGAGAATAGTAACATATATCAAACACAACTCAAAAACTTTCCTTACGTGAGTGACTGCCAGTGAGATATGACTGCCATCAAGATGCTAGCAACCAACTAGAGTGGAGGCTCCAGGTTCCCAGCCTGCCAGCTGACCCATCCCCTCACTTGTATTAGTATCCAAATTATTGAGGAGAAGTGATGTCAGTTTGAGGATTAAGGTTTGTCTGATTAAGGCCATGACCTTTAAAATTACTAGCTATGCATCTGAGATCTGGACAATGAGTAAGGGTGACAGAAAAAGAATTGATGCTTTCAGCTGTAGTGTTGGATAATAGCACTGAACATTCCATAGATGGCCAAGAAAACAAATAGACATGTCTTGGAGAGGGTCCAGCCAGAGTACTCTTTAGAGGCAAGAATAATGAGGCTTTACCTCATATACTTTGGGCATATTGCTAGGAGGGGCTATTCCTTAGAGAGGGGCATGATGTTGGGCAGGGTGGAGGATCGGCAAAGGAGAGACCCTCAACCAGGTGGTTTGACAAGGTGTCTGCTGCAGTGGCTCTTGTGTGTCAGGAAGTGTGAGGATGGCAAAGGACAGGGTTGCTATGAGTCGTACTCTCCTTGATGGCACCTAACAATAACAACAACAATCCCAGAACATTTGATTGTGCTTATGCGAAACTTGTACTTGGACCAGGAGGCAGACATCAGAACAGAGCAAGAAGACACCGCATGGTTCAAAATTGGGAAGGGTGTACTCCAGGGATGTATTCTGTCTCCATACCTTTTCAATCTGTATGCAGAACAAATCATCCTGGAGACATGAGGAGGAATGTGGCATCTGGATTGGAGGAAGATTCATCAACAACCTGTGTTATGCGGATGATACGACCCTGCTGCTGAGACTGAGGAGAACCTGGGCACTTGTTGGAAAAGACTGCAACCTTCAATATGGATTGAAGCTCAATATCAAGAAAACAAAGATTCTCACCACTAGGTCAATTGGCAGAATCATGATGGATGGTGAAGAGATTGAGATTGTTAAATTTGCTTGGCTCCACAATCAACACTCTTGGAACAAGCAGCCAGAAAATTAAGAGATGAATTGCATTGGGAAAGTTGGCTGTCAGGGACCTATTCAGAGTACTGAAGAGCAGCGATGTCAGTCTGGAGACTAAGTTGTGCTTGATTCCCAGGGTAGTCTTCACAATTGCATGCTATGCATCAGAGAGCTGGACAATGACGAGGGATGATAGAAGGAGAATTCATGTCTTTGAGGTGTGGTGCTGGAGAAGAGTATTGAATATGCCATGGACTGCCAGGAGAACAGATAGGTTCGTCCTAGAGAGGGTAAAGCTGACCTGCTCATTAGAGGCAAGGATTCTGAAGCTTCATCTGACATACTTTGGTCATGTTGCAAGGAGGGACCAGTTCTTAGAGAGGGATATCATGCTTGGAAGGGTGGAGGACAGATAGAGGGAGATCATCGATGACATGGATTGATACAGTGATTGGTGTAATGAGGGTGGGTGTGTTGGAGACAATAAAGTTGTCATAGGATAGAGCATCTTCCAGGGCTGTTGTACATAGGGTTACTGTGAATCACAAGTGACTTGACAGAACATGAAACCACCACCACCACCACCATCACGGACTGCTAGGAGAACAAACAGGTTTGTCCTGGAGAGGGTGAAATCAGGCTGCTCCTTGGAGACGAGGTTTCTGAAGCTTTGATGTACTTTGGACATGTTGCAAGGAAGGACCGGTCCTTAGAGGGGGACATCATGCTTGGAGGGTGGAGGGACAGTGCATGAGAGGTAGACCCTGGATGAAGATGTGTTGATTCAGTGACTGGGCTAGAGGGGGTAGGTGTCTCGGAGACAGATTGGCACAAGATAGAGCAGGGTTTAGGGCTGTTGTACTTAGGGTTGCTGTGAGCCGCAGGCATATAGCTACAATTCCAAAGGTACATAATTTGAATCCAACCTATTGCTCTGTGGAAGGATGGGTAATCTCTCAGATTTACTGCATTTGAAAACCTACTGTAGGTTAAGTTCTAGGTTGGTACCTATTTGATAGCACAGATCAACAATAACAACAATAATGAGATTGTTCAAAAATTTCTGCACTGTTGTTCTGTCTGTATTTGGAAGGGTTAAACATTGAATTTCTTCCAGTTGGTTGACCAGGTATGGTCTTCCATACTGTTTGACTTAGGATGAGATGAATATGCGTGTTGAGCACTACTTCTTTTTGTTGAAACATTTCATTTGCTATTTTGTCATTCTTTAATCTTTATTTTTCATCAATAATTTATATTGCAAATATATTGACATTGATAGGTGCTGTTGAATCAACTGTGACTCACAGTGGCCCTTTGAACACTCCTCTGAATTTTGTCCTACTTTGAGTCAGTCTTGCCATTGGTAACGTACCTGACTCCATCCATTGTCATAATCACTATGTCAATCCATTTCGTTCAAGGTTTTCTTCTGTACTGACTGTCAATATTTTCCCAGTAGCATCCTTTTTTGTTTGTTGTTGTTATGTGCCGTTGAGTAACTTGCCACTCATAGCGACCCTATGTGTACAACAGCCCTAAACTCTGCTCTGTCCTGTGCCAATCACACTGTCTCTGATACACCCATCCCGATTACCCCAGTAACTGAATGAATCCACCTCATAAACGGCCTTCCCCTCCTGCGCTGTCCCTCCACCCTCCCAAGCATGATATCCCTCTCCAAGGACAGGTCCCTCCTTACAACATGTCCAAAGTATGTTAGACGGAGCCTCAGAATCCTTGCCTCCAAGGAGCCGCCCAGGTTGACCCTTTCCAGGATGAATCTGTTTGTTTTCCTAGCAGTCCATGGTA
>NW_006399761.1:31934534-31940803 GCF_000299155.1 Elephantulus edwardii
TACCATCCATTCCTGGGGCCTTATTTTTTGCTATTTCCTTCAAAGCAGCTTGAACTTCTTCCTTCATCACCATAGGCTCTTGCTCATATGTTGTTTCTTGAAATTCTTCTGTGTCTGCCAATTCCTTTCAATACAGTGACTCAATATATTCCTTCCATCTTCTTTTAAATATAACTGGATCATTTAATATTCTGCTTAAAGCATCCTTGATTATAGTAACTCAAGGTTTTGTTTGTTAGTGTTTTTTAATTTTTATTTTATATTGATTTGCTTATAAAGTTCTTTTATGTTATATTTCACTGTATCCTTCATTCACATTGTATTTCATACAGACGTTTGAATTCATTATGAATGCACAATGTGAATGCCCTTCCTAAACAACATGCCTCTGGAAAGTATGAACTTTGATAAATGACAATATTTATAGAAAGACTTCATAGTCTTTTGTTCATAGGGTCCTGCTCGACTTGGCGGCAATCAACAGCAATATATTTTAAAAAAATCAGTCAACATTGAACTGTTCCTACCACTGCCATATCTTTCCAGATCCTCACATGATCTTTCCCATTTCCTTTAACCATTCCTCTCTCCATTCATCAAATTGTGAGACTGTGATCTCCCCCCCTGCTCATCCTCAGTCCTCTGCTCCTACCCTGCCCTTCTTGGATACTTATACCCGTTTTACTAGGTATTTTTTTTATTTCTACAATAGTGGTTTTATACAGTATTTGTCCCTATGGGGCTGAGTTCACTTAGTATAATATTCACCAGTCCCTCCCAAGTTATTTAATAATCTCAAAATCATTGTTCCTAAGTACTGTGTAGTATTCCATCATGTGGGTGTACCACAAATTCTCAGTCCATTCAATAGTAGTTGGACATTTGGACTGTTTCCTTGTTCTTGCAATGGTGAATAATACTGCTTTGAACACTGGTGTCCAAATCTCTATTTGTGCCTCAGTTCTCATTTTCTTGGGGTATATTCCTATCAGTGGAATAGCTGGGTTGTACGGAATTTCTTTGTTCAGTTTTTTGAGGAAATACGAAACTGCCTTCCAGAGTGGTTGTACCATTTTATGATCCCACGAATAATGTATAAGACTTCCTATCTCTCTGCATCCTTTCTGACATTACTTGCTGTCCTGATAAACTGCCACTGTTACTAAAGTGAGATAGTATCTCACTGTGGTTTTGATTTGCATCTCTTATTGCCATTGATTGAGCATTTCTTCATGTGTCTTTTGTCCATCCAAATGTCTTCCTCTGTGAAAGGTCTTTCTATGTCTTCTGCCCCTTTTTGTAATTGTGTTATCAGTTTTTTCTTGTGGAGGGCCTGCAGGATTCTGTAAACTTTTGTTATGAAACCCTTGTCTGAGATGGTATGCCAAATTTTTTTTCCCAGTCTGTAAGTTTTCTTTTCACCCTATTGAAAAAGTTTTTGATGTGCACAGGGATTTAATCTTTAGGAAGTCTCATTCATTAATTTTATCTGCTCCTTGTGTATTTCTAGCTATATTGTTGTTGTTGATTGCCTTTGAGTCGAACATGACTCATCGTGACCCTGTGAACTAAAGGCTAGAAGCCCATCTACAACTATCGACATTTATCAAAGTTCATACAGTTTCTGGAGGCATGTTTTAATACTTCCAGGATCATTTATGGTTCTACCCAAAGCATCCTTAAATATTGCAACTTGAGGCTTGAATTTCTTCTTCAGTTCCTTGAGCTTGAGAAATGCTGAGTGAGTTCAGCTGCTTTGATTTTCTGAGCCCACCTCTTTGCACATTTCATTATAGTACTTTACTTTGTCTTGCTGCACTGTCTTTTCAAATCTTCTGTTTAGCTCCTCAGTGTCTTCTCTCTGCTTTGGCTTCTCAACTTTCATTTTGGTCTTTTATTCCTCCTCTGTCTTTGCGGTGACCTTTTGCACTCTTCCTGGATGATATTCTTGATATCTTCCCATAACTCATCTGATCTTTGCTCATTAGTGTTCAAGGCTGAAAACCTGTTCCTGAGATGGTTCTGAAATTCAGGTGGGATAGACTCACGGTCATATTTTGGTTCCTGTGGACTTGATTTGACTTTCCTTATCTTCAGCTTAACCTTGCATATGAGTGATTGGTGGTCTGTTCCACAATGAGCACCTGGTTTAATTCTTACAGCTGATACTGAGCTTCCCCAGCAGTTCTTTCAACAGATGTAATTTGTCTGTTTCCTATGCATACCATCAGGTGAAATCCATGTGTGTAACCTGCGTTTATGTTTCTTGGAAAATGTATTTGCAACGAATTGTACAAAATTCTGTCATCCTATCTCCAGCTTCATTTCTGTCACCGAGTCCATGCTTTCCAACTACTAATCCTTTTTCTGTGTTCCCAACTTTTGCATTCTAGTCACCCATTATTATTAATACATCTTGATTGCATGTTCGATTGATCTCTGACTGCAAAAGTTGGTAAAAATCTTCTATTTCCTCTTGTTTAGCACTGGTTGTTGGTGCATATATTTGAATGATAGTGGTATTCACTGGACTTGTGTGTGTATGGATATTATCTTGTCACTCACAATATTATATTTCAAGATGGATCTAGAAATGACTTTTTTAACTATGAAAGCAACCCCATTTTTCCTCACCTCTTCATTTCCAGCATAGTAGATCATATAACTCATGCCAGTCCATTTCATCTTGCCAGTACTTAGTATGTCAATATTTGTGTTCCATTGCTTCGTAAACGATATCTAATTTTTACTACGTTCATAGCTGTCACATTACATGTTCCAGTCACTAGTGTCTGCATACACTATTCCTCTTTATTAGTATTTTCATACTTGAAAGCTCCACCTCTGTTCATGACTAAAAAATTAGTAATTTTAGACCTCACCTTTTTAGGCCTCTACAACAGGATGTAGAGCCTTGCCTTTGAAGTTTCTTTCTGTTACAGATCTAGTAAGGTGAGTTGAGCTTCTCTTTCGTTCCTATTTTCAAATGGTAAGGAGCAGAAAGTTGGTCAGTTATTTGCTTTTGCTTTTTTTTTGTTTTTTTTTTTAAAGATCAGAATGTTATCATTTATTAAAAGCTAAGTGTAATGTTGGGAGAAATGAAACAGCTCAGTTAACAGCAAGGTTCTTTTTCTTTGAAATAACAAATTAGTATTTCAAGAAAACAATAATAGTTATTATATGAAATATTCCCAAGGTATGGAAAACATCACACAAGAATATATTTTTGGATATACAAAAATTCAGTTATACAATCAGCAGCATTTAAAATCAGTTATGAGTATCTCTATATAGTTATAAAAAGTTGACTCATATTTTTAAAACTCATCTCATGAAAACAGGTACAATGTTTCAAAACCATATAAATTCCCAGGGGATTTTGAACATACCCCCAACTTCATCATCCAAATAGCTACAAAAGTAGCAAAAAAAAATATCAGCATTCTGTAGTTGATTTTTGTTCTGTTTTGCTTTTCCTTTATTTGTTCAAGGTTGTCAAGTTAAAAGAAAATTGAAAAGGCAAAATAAATACTTTTCACAGCAAAAAAGACCACAGAATTAAATGTAAACCATTGCTCTCCTTTAGGAAATTACGCAAACCCAAGGTTTATTTGTACTTTGAACAAGACTCATTACCTCTTCTTGCTGCACAGAAATTAAACAGGCAGAGAGAAAACACTCAGCCTCAATTTTTACCGGATGACTCATATGGGTGTTCTGTCCAAGGAGTCCATTTCTATCCAGGACCCTTTGTCTTGATTTCTGGGGGTGGGAGCTGGTTATTAAATGTAGTGCTATTACTTAATTGTGAACAACATACATCATTATTACTATAACTGTTTATTACAATGCTGTGATATGATCTTTTATTTTAAATAGTCATTTTTCTTTTTCCTGGTCACTGGCCTTGTTCTGGCCTGATTTCAGTTTACTCTGTTTATTAAAAAATCAGTTTTCTATTTTCCTAGGCCCAATGAATAAGGAAGGCCAAAAAAGAACTGATACCTCTGAATTACAGAGTTGGCAAAGATTCTATGAATGTACCATGTACTTACAGAAGAACTGACACCTATGTTATGTAAGAAATGCAACCAGAATGTTCCTTAGAAGCAAGGCTGCAAGATTTGGTCTCACATACTCTGCAAACATTATTAGGAGGGACCAGTTCTCAGAGAAGGACATGATATTTGTTAAAGCAGAGGGTGTGTGGAAAAGAGGAAGACCATCAAGAAGATGGCTTGAAAGAGTGGTGGCACAACGGGTCCACACAGAGCAGTGATTTTTAAGGACGGCACAGGCCCGGGTAGTGTTTCGTTCTGCTGTGCACAGAGTCGTATGAGTCAGAATCAACTCAATAGAACCTAACATGAAGCACATTATTGCTTTATCAACTTGGCTGGAAAGGGTGTGATTCCATATTGTCAATTTACATTAACCAAGGCTCAGCTGCTGTCTGTTAGTTTCACTGGTTACATGCACAAAACCCAGAGCAGATCTCTGCCATGGCTTTCTGAGGTGCCTGCAACTGAGATCTGGTAAACCAATCGGAAAGATCAGGATTTGAGCTCATCGGAGGATAACTGGGAATAACTGAACATAGAACTCAATTTGCTCATGAGTTCACCAGCACTGCACTTTTTTCTTCACTCAGCTAGAAACTCTCAAGACCTTAGAATTTTGTAAAATTACCAATCATCAGAATTAGAAAATATTTCAAAGTCAAATGATCAATCAACTTTTAAAATAGAAATTTTTCTAAAACCGAGACGCATAGTAATTTGCTGGGGTATTTTTAGTCATTTGTTTTTAATATCAAGTATTACTAAGATGTAAGTCTATATTAATAAGTCTTAGTAACACTTTTTTTTTTGTTTTTTTTTTTAAAGGCTATTGAAAAGAAACAACTGTCCATCCAAAAACAGACCAAAAAGAATAAAAAGCTCTTGGATTAAAAAAAAACAACAAAAACAAAAACAAAAAAAAAAACACTAAAAAAACCAAAAACCAAAAAACAAAACAAACCACTAAGCCAAAAATCTAGTAAAATGGTTTTATACACCTTAAACACTGATTTTTTTGTTTGTAGAAAATGAGGTTTTACAATTCATTGTAGATTTAGAAGCATTTATAGTCCTATAAGCTCAGCTCTAGCCTCAAGTTATATTTGAGGAAAGAGAAAGAAGGCCTGGTAACGACTGTCCCAAAGAAAAGCCCACATCCAGAGAGCTGCTGTGCAATCTCTTCACTCATTCCATAAATCCCATCACTTACACTGGAGCACTTGCTGCTTTCATTACTGTTGTTAGGTGTCATCAAGTCGGAACCAACTCATAGATGACCTTCCAGTAGGTTTTCAGAGGCTTTAAATTGCAAGGGAGAAGAATGGCCATCTTTCTCCTGTGGAACAGCTGGTGGATTCAAACTGCCTGCCTTCTACTGCTTTCACAGAACTGTCAAAAGCAGAAACCAAGACAGCATTTCCATCCTATACCCATTTCCATACTCTTTAAACATTACGGCCCATTTCTTAATTAGCTGATCTAATGAAGTATCAAAAAATAAGTTTCTTTAGATTGGATTTCATTTCTTGTTTTCTGAGCACACACCGATTAGGAGAAATGAGGGTTTGCCTCAGATAGCTACTGTATGAAATAGCCACACATTGTGACAGGCAGATGGCAGTGAGTGGCCCTGTAAAAATGCTCTACTGAGGAGAGTGTGTGTCACTCAAGACAGTTCACCTATGACCGAAGAAATCTAAATTTACAGTCTGAGCAAGAATTGCTGGGGGCACAGTCACACAGAAGAACTGAGACAGCAGAAGTTCCTCCTAAGCACATTCAAGATACTGAGACAGTGACAGGGCAGTCAGGGAACTATTAAGTAGACCTGCTTGATGCCACACAACCAGCCTCTAAAGAAGGTGAGAAGGCCAAAAGGGCTGTTCTCCCAATATAGCCACTGCACAGCCAGGAAGCCGAGCAGAGAGAACACTGAAGCCAGCACTTCCACACAACCAGAAACACTGACTGTTGTTGCTGTTGTGTACCATCAAGTCAGAACAGACCCACAGCTGACCCTCTGGCAGGTTTTCAGAGACAGGTAATCACAGGAGATTGCCCATCCTTCTTCCGAAGAGCAGCTGGTGGACTTTGGACTGTATGCCTTTGGGACTGCACTGCAGCTTCTTGCCAGAGTTCCCAGGTACCTTTGCAGTTCATTTCACTCCTAAAATTCAACAACTTTCGATTCACTTGGCAGTCAAAGTG
>NW_006399761.1:31941103-31946214 GCF_000299155.1 Elephantulus edwardii
TTAAAGCA
The DNA here is from genome assembly GCF_000299155.1 of Elephantulus edwardii. Lineage (NCBI taxonomy): Eukaryota > Metazoa > Chordata > Mammalia > Macroscelidea > Macroscelididae > Elephantulus > Elephantulus edwardii. The sequence continues at coordinate 31,941,112 of NW_006399761.1, forward strand.
GAAATCTTAAAACTGATCTCCTCTAACTACTCCTTATCGCCCTCTGCTGGTGAGATCTAGTACAGCCTCCTTAACCTCTGAGCCTGTTCTCTACTAAAAAAGATTGAAGAACATCGGTATAATAATCATTGTAAGGAGCCCTGGTGGCACAGGAGGCTAAGTGTTGGGCTGTTAAACACAAGATTGGCAGTTGAACCCCACTTAGTTGTCTCCAGGAGAAAGAACTAGTGCTCAGCCTTCATTAAGATTTACCGTCTTAGAAACTGACAGTGAAACAGACTCAATAAACTAAGTATGTGGCAACATGTTTACTGCAGAGCACACAGCTTGTACTAAACAAATATTTGTTAAATAAATGGTCAGAAATGCTCATCTTCAAAAGTCAGCAGTATCTCAACTAATATCCTCAGCAATACAGTAGAAACTGTTACTCACAATTTTTTCCCCAGTTTTTTTAAAGATATCTGAGCAAAGGAGGAAACCAGACGTTAACTTGTCCAATATGACACAAGCACTAAACACAACTGAATCCAGGGCTGCCTGACTGCAAAGCCTTCACTCACTGCCACCAGGCTACACGGCTTCGGGAGCACTCAGAGAACCCACATCTAACAAAGTCCTGCCAACAGAAAGGGTACAGAGGGTTTTAGGTTCCAGTTCCCCTGAACGGTGAACTTCTGCAGGCTGGCTGGAGCTCATAAGCGATGAGTCTATCTTCACAGCAGCTCTAAATAGGAGCCATGAACACTCCCAACCTCCTCCTTCCACCAGAGCCTCTCCAAAACTACACGGCCTTCAGAGGTTCCTAGGATGGGAAAGGAGCCCACAAAGGCCTGAAGGTAGGTAAGACCTCCAGGTAGAAAGGACCTGGGAAGGCTGGCTCCTTTCCTCTGGACCTCTTCATGCTTGATTATACATTCTCAGTTCAAAAGAAAAGGCTTACAACACTGAGGTCTTGGCTACAACAAAAGGGAGCCAAGACTTAGGAAATGAGAATGTTTAGCAAGCAGGCACAAGCAAGGAGACAATCAGTGGACAAGTGGTTTTGGTTTGAGGATGCAAAGAAGAAATACCCAGACTGAGCAACCCATGGAAGACCAAAAAGACCCAGCAAAGGAGTACAAAGGCAAATCCAGGGATCCTGGAATGTCAAGAATTTGGCTGATCAACATATGGCACTTGGATGGCCAGGCAGCAAAGAGCTAAAATGACACACAAGGGTCCATTGAATAGCCTGTGGGACAAAGCTTTCAAAGGGTGATGGAGGCAAGGGAAAAGGCCCAGGCTTACAGATGATTCTTCAGAGACACACCAGAAAAACAATGGGTCACAAAGGTCAGCTGACCCAGGCTCTGGATTAGCTCTGCTGCTGACTGGGCCTTGAAACAGATTAGTAGTTCCTTGTGGGCACAGTGAATGGAGGCTTCTGCTTTGTCAACAGGCTCTCGTAAGGATCAGATATAGTTAGACACAGTAGCACTCTGCACATGCTGAAGCATTCCCCTCCCCCCCCCCACACCCAGCCAGGGTTTCTAGCACAAGCTGAAGTGCAAACGCTGGGCTGGGGATGGACACTGGGCAAGCATGCCTATGTCCTTGTGACATGCTACTGGCCCCACTCCAGGGCAGAATGGAAAATCTCCTTAAAATATTTCTAAATAAAGGGAGGGAACCAAATAAAGAACTGCAAGTTACTTCACTTCCTGTATCTGCTCTTGGACAAAAGGAAGCAGTAGTGTTTTGCTGCTGCAGCTACTTTCTCTCTCAGTCTACATCCAGAAAATCGTGGGTAAAGATATGTGTGGGGTTTGGATGAGGGAAGAGAGAGGACTCAGGAGCAAAAGCATATGCACTGAATGGTAAAAAAAAAGGCATTTGAAAGTCAGGTGTGGAATCAGAACAGCAAGAGTGTTGAGGTTCAGATTCTCTTTTTCTGCTTCACTCTAAGCCAGGCTTTCCTCAGGTAGGCTTGCGAGCTGCTGCTGGTAGGCAGAATCACTTTTGCGTGTCCATGCTGTGAGGAAGTGGTGATGGACTAACAGCCCATCTCGTGGCCAGAAACTCAGTTCCTTATTCTTGGATTTCTGCAGTCTCCCAACGGGGCTGCCGGCTGTCACCTGGGAATCACTGGCTCCCAAAGCTTATCTGCTGCTTCTTAATAAGGCCTTTATTTATGAAGATTCAGTGGACACCCTCCAATGAGGAAAGAGACGCCAGAGGAAGACTCCACTCCATGATACAGAACCACCTCTCACACCACACCTTAGACACTTGGGTTTAGGAACATACCATCACTGCTAAAAAGCAATGTGTGATTCATTAAGTAACATGTTTGCTGCAAGCTAAAAGGCACGTGTCTGTAATACAGAGGTTTAGAAAATATTTACACAACTGTCCACCAGCCTCCATCCAATGTGCCTCCCAAAGCTTTGCAAAACTGGCCAGGTGTTAGGCGAGACATGTAATAAAACACTTCTTCATAGCATCCCTTGCAAATGGTATGAAGGAAAGGCTGTACCACATCATGGCCAGAGACTGCAAAATGCAGAAGATGAAGGCGAGTCCTTTGTTTTTCCACCAAAAGGCAGAACACAGAGTAAGTACCAGACACAACAGCATCACAATGGTTGCTATTAAACGTGTAGGCTCAAACATTCACTTTAACTGTTTCATTGGTCCCATGAGGAAGATGGTGCTCCCAAGTGATGCAATGTTACCGAAGGTATAAAACACTATGAAAAGGACCAGTCCCTTGCGAGGAACCCACAACAGAAGAGTACCCAGCAGTGAGCAGAGAATTCCTGTAACAAAACACGCAATGTAGCCTTTTATTCTGGTGCCCCAGCTTAACAAAGATGCCTCAACAACCTCCAACAGGTCGCCCCGGTCCTCGGCGTCCTGCCCGCTCAGCACCTTCTTCAGCTTGTCCATCCCGGGTCTGGCGGCATCGCCCCTCGCCCGCCACCTGTTGCGCTCCTGCTTTTGCTTTTAAAATAACCATTCTACTAGTAAGCTTGGCAGATGGCTGTGTGATTTTATGAACAGCCAGTATCCCAAGTATTCCAAATGTATCATCAGTAAAATTTGAAGAACACACTACCTTGTGACTTTTAGATTTTAGAACTGACAAATTTATTTTCTGCAGTGGATTAAATGTCAGGGCTGCTTTTTTAAACAGTTGCACGTCCACAGAGATTTGTGTGAGATTGACTGAGAGAGCTCAGGCTTTTAAGTGGGAAAACAGGAACGTGATTGTACTTTCTGATACATCTGAAATGATTATTAATAATGATTATGAATTTTCTTGCTTAAGTAGTCATGTTTATCTGAGACAAGCTTCACTAACCCTATTGGCCTGTAATCATTAAGATTTATAATTTCAATATATAAGAACAAGCTTGGAAGAAGGAGTGGCATCCACTTCCATAATAGCTTGCCTCCAGAAACCCTATGAACTTGGAGAGAGGATGAAAGGCACTGAAGCGTTGAGGACTCTCCTTCATAGGGTCGCTGTGAGTCGCCTGTGACTCGACGGCACTTAACAACAACAACGACAATGATATAAGAACAGTCTTGGTAGCAAAAATGATTTGACAATGGGGATATTTTGGTCTTTTCAGCAGAAAGACACATCAGAGAGAACTGTCACAGAGCGTCCACCCAGTGGAGTGAAAATACTTACTGGTTTTGTGTTGTTTTTTTTTTTAATAATTTAATGAACATTTACAGAGAATTTGGATTTCCATTCATTCATCGCTGCACTTTACTTACTTTTTTTTATTAATTTAGTTTGTTTATTTTTCATTTCAATGAACATCTACAGAGATTTTGGAATTTCATTCATTCATTGTTGCACCCTTCTCCCCGCACAACCCCCCCCCATTTGCTCCTCTCCTTGAAAAGCAAAAGAAAAACTCCCTCATTGGTACACAATCCTCCCCCCACCCCCCCGCACCTCCCCAAACTTACTGTTTTTTAATGGACTAGTTTTACAGCAGGTGTAAAACTTTCAGTGTTTCTCTGTTTTAGAACTTTTGGTCCTTCCACACTTACACATTGTTTCTCTTACTGTTATTATGTGAGGCATTTGTTACAAATGAAGAGCCACTGTGTTGTTAAGTATGACTCTTGTTGTTGTTATGTGCTGCCAAGTTGCCTGGAACTCATAGTGACCCTATAAGTACTTTAGCTCTGAAATCTGCCCTGTCTTGAGCCAGTCTCATCATCTCTAACAGACCTAATCCCGTTACTTCAGTCACTTAGTCTTCTTATCATGATGTGCCTCTCCAAGGACTGGTCCCTCCTGGCCAAGTGCCCAATGTTTGTGAGATTGAGCCTCAAAATCCTTGCCTCCAGGGAGCAGCCTGGTTTCACCCTCTCAGAACAGGCCTGCTTGTTCTCCTGACAGTCCAGTGTATGCTCAACGCTCTACTCCAGCACTACATCTCAAAGTCATCAATCCTTCTTATGCCATCCTTAGTTTTTGTCTAGCTCTCAGATGCATAGAAAGTAATTGTGAAGACCATGGCCTGGATCAGGCATACCTTAGTCTGCAGACTGACGTAATTACTCTTCAGTACTCTAGAGAGCTTTCTGACAGCAGACTTTTCCAGTGCAGTTCGTCTTTTGATTTTCCTAAGTGCTGATGCCAAGAGTGTTAATTGTGAAACCAAGCAAGCTGAAGTTATCAACAACCTTAATTTCTTCTCTGTCCACTATGAATCTGCTGATTGGTCAAGTGATGAGAATCATTGCTTTCTTGATGTTAAGTCCATACTAAAGACTACATTCCTTGACCATCTGCAGCAAACACCTCATGTCCTCTTTAGTTTCGGCAAGCAAAGTTGTGTCATCTGCATAATGCATATTGTTGATGATTCCTGATGCCACATTCCTCCTCGTGAAACCCCGCCTTCTGAAATACCTGTTCTGCACATAGACTGAAAAGAATGGAGATAAGATGTATCCTTGATGCACACCTTTCCTGATCTTGAGCCATGTAGTATTTCCTTGGTCTGTTCTAACTTCTTTCTGATCCAAGTGTAGGTTTCGCATGAGCATAATTAACTCTTCTGAGATTTCCATTCTTCTCACAGTTAGCCA
>NW_006399761.1:31946854-31948334 GCF_000299155.1 Elephantulus edwardii
TTTTTTTTACTTCAGCTCCTTGCACATTTCATTATAGTACTTTTCTTTGTGTTCCCATGCTGCTTTTTGAAATCTTCTGTTCACCTTATTAACTTCTTTATTTTTCCCCTTTGCTTTGGCCTCTTGTCATTATAGTGCAATATTCATTGTTTCTTATGACATCCATCTTGGTCTTTTCTTTATCCTCTGTCTTTGCAGTAACTTTTTGCATTCTTCATGAATGATATTCTTGATATCCTCCCATAGCTCCTCTAATTTTTGCTTATTAGTGTTCAAGGCTTCAAACCTGCTCCTGAGAAAGTGGGATAAACTCAAGGTCAAACTTTGGTTCTTATGGATTTAATTTTATTTTCTTTAGCTTCAACTTGAACTTGCATATGAGTAGTTGATGATCTGTTCCACGGTCAGCACCTGGGCTAGTATTCATAGCTGATATTGAGGTACTCCAACAGTTTTTTCCACAGATTTAGTAATTCTGATTCCTGTGTAGACCATCAGGTGATGTCAGTGTGTATAGTTGCTATTTATGTTTCTTCTGAAAGGTTTTTGCAACGAATAGGTCATTGATTATATAGAATACTATAATTTCTGTCTCTAGCCTCATTTCTGTCACCAAGTTCATACTTTCCAAATACTGATCTTTCTTCTCTGTTCCCAACTTTTGCATTCCAATCACTCATTATTATCAAAGTATATTCAATTGATTTTCAGCTGCAAAAGTTGTCATGTTAAATTGATTTCTGACTGCAAAAGTGGATAGAAGTCATCTATTTCCTTCTCGTTGACCCTGGTTTTTGGTGCATATATTTGAATGATAGTAGTATTAATGGGTCTTCCTTGTATGCTTATGGATATTATCCAGTTGCTTACAACATTGTACTCCAAGATGATGTAGAAATGGTCTTTTTAATTATGAATGCAACTTCATTTTTCCTCACTCTTTCATCTCTACCATTCTAGAGCCTATGATTATCTGATTCAAAATGTCCCATGCCAACTTGTTTTATTTCACCAGTGTGTGAATATTTTTTTCCTCTTGAATCGAGTATTTATATATTTCAAGAACAATGACGTTTTTAAAACAATGTTGCTTTTCTGATTTAGCTTTAAAAGTACATTAGATGTTTATTTCAAGAATCCATCCTTTAAAGAGAAGACAAGAAATTTTTAAAGTCCATCCTTGGGCTCTTCTGAGATTCCTGTTGACTGAGCAACAGTTTTAGTTGAGAGACCTGCTTCTTCATTTTGCTCATACTCTTAGAAGAGGAGAAAGTGGGTGTTGACTGTCCAGACGTAGGTGTTCTGAAAACCAAAGCTGGACTCTTTCCTGTGGAACTGAACCTCTCATGGTTTGAGGTTGCAGAACCTGCAGTCTCTGGGGTGTCTTCAGGGAAGACGGATTGCTTATCAATGATGATAGAGAGTGTCTACTTTTACCACAATGTTTAACTGTCCTGTTGCACGTTTTATAAGTAACCAA
>NW_006399761.1:31950027-31951425 GCF_000299155.1 Elephantulus edwardii
CTGTGAACAGTCTCAATCTCCTCGCCATCCATCCTGATGCTACCACTTGGTCTAGTGGTAAGAATCTTTGTCTTCTTGACATTGAGCCTCAGTCCATACTGAAGGCTGCAGTCCTTGACCCTTTGTAGCAAGTGCATGAGGTCCTCCTCAGTTCCAGCAAGCAGGGTTGTGTCATCTGCATAACGCAGATGGTTAGTAGATCTTCCACCAATCCTGATGCCAAAGTTCTCCTCATGGAGCCCGACCTCTCAGATAATCTGCTCTGCATACAGGTTGAAAAGGTGTGGAGATAGGACACATCCCTGGAGTACACCCTTCCCAATGTTCTGGGATTCCCATTCTTCTCAGAGTCAGCCATAGCTTGTTGTGATCCATACAGTCAAAAGTCTTTGTATAGTCAATGAAGCACAGATAGACATTCTTCTAGTAATCTCTACTTTCTGTCGAGTTTCATCTAACGTTAGCTATAACATCCCTAGTATCATGACCTCTTCAAAATCCAGCCTGCACATCTGGCAGTTCTCTTTTCCAGAAGTTTTTGGATAATTTTCAGCAGAATCTTGCTTGCATGTGATATTCGATAATTTCCACACTTTGGTGAGTCACCTTTTTTGGGAAAGGGTACAAATATAGATCTCCTCCAGTCAGTTGGCCAGTAATTTAATTAATTAATTAAAGTGATCTGTCCCATGGTCAGTGCATGGCCTTGTTTTCATTGCTATCATTGAGCTTCCCAATTGACTGTGCATTGATGTACTCAGTCTGATTCCTCTGTAGCCTATCAGTTACAGTCATGTTTATAATCACCTTTTGTTTTTTAAAAAGTAGTGGAAGTATATAATTGTGCTAATGTGAAACCTATACTTAGACCAGGAGGCAGTCGTCAGAACAGAGCAGGGTAACACTGCAAGGTTCAAAATTGGGAAGGGTGTACGTCAGGGATGTGTCCTGTCTCTATACCTTTTCAACCTGTATGCAAAGCAGATTATCCGGGAGGCTGGGCTCTATGAGGAGAAATTTGGCATCAGGATTGGTGGAAGATCTATTAACAAACTGTTTTATGCAGATGACACAACCCTGCTTGCTGGAACTGAGGAGGACCTCATGCACTTGCTACAAAGGGTCAAGGACTACAGCCTTCAGTATGGACTGAGGCTCAATGTCAAGAAGACAAAGATTCTCACCACTGGACCAATTGGCAGCATTAGGATGGATGGCGAAGAGCAGTCAGGAAATCAAAAACCGTATTGCGATGGGAAAGTCTGCTGTTAATGACCTCTCTAAAGTACTCAAGAGCAACGGTGTCTCTCTGGAGACTAAGGTGCGCCCGATACAGGCTATGATCTTTGCAATCACTTGTTATGCATCAGAGTTGGACAATGACTAGGGAGGACAGAA
>NW_006399761.1:31964279-31965491 GCF_000299155.1 Elephantulus edwardii
TCTCCTGGTTTTTGTTTGTAGTGTCCTGTAATTCTTCCAGTTTGTCTTTCATCCATTGAAAATATCCAATCATTGTTCTTTTAAATTCTGTGTCAGAAAGTTCCATCAGACTTTCTGGCTTCGGGAAATCCATTATTGATACTGTGTCACCTTTTGGGGGGGTGGCATCTTGCTTTGCCCTTGTGTAGTGTTTGGGATAGCTTGCTTTCTTCGAAACATTGATATGTTCTTGATCTGAAGATAATGCTCTAGATATCAGTTGGGTAGTTACCCCACTTGTGTTTTTCTCTGACCTTCTAACTCCAGTGAAATGTCAATTCAGAGCCTGTAAGAGCAGTCTCTTGTAGGCAAGATAGGTCAAGGTGCTCCAAATTAAAGGCAGGTTGATTGACCAGGTGTGGAGCCAAATGGGAGTGGGGCAATTCCAAAGGCAGGTCAACCACTTGGAGGACCTCACTCAGACCTGAGCTGTCTGGGTTTGCTTACGATTGAGGTCCCTATTCAAATTCCAGTTCTCCGTCTCCCACCCAGTGGTTTTCACTCAGCGGTCCCTGTCCAGTGGCACTTATGCAGGTGCCCCCACACAGTGGCACTTGCTCAAGCAGGGTCTTGAGTCCAACAGGACACAAGTCAATGTCAAATTCCCACCAACCCACTCTCCTCTGGCTGGTCTGCAGTGTCCACAAAAGTTCAGACAGATTACCACTGACTGGCTCGTTTCTGGGTAGTTGGCATGGCCCCAGATTGCTCAGCCAAATTCCCACCAGTGGGCTCACCCTTGGGTACTCTCCCAGGCAATTGGCGGTGCCCATGAAAAACCCAGTTAGTATTCTACCGGCATTTGTCGTGGCAGATCAGTCCCATAGCAGCTCAATTGGTGGCTTCGGTTGATGGCTGGATCCTTGGCCTGCCTTAGTGTTCTTATTCAAAATCCCATTGTCCAGGGCTCTTGGTAGATCTCTGTGCTGTGTGAAGGCCTCTCTAGTGGCCCTGCGGCTCTGCCAGGGGAGCAGGGCTGTGGCATGGTCACCAGGGTGTGCCGAGGGTGCAGAGGCTCGGGATGGTGGCAGGGGTGGTGTCCCTAGACACAGTGGTGTGGGAGGGGGCAGCAGGGCCAGAGCTTGGGCGCTGCTGAAAGTGAGGGGCTACAGTCTGTTCCCAGATGTTAAGCTGCCAAGTCACTAGTCCTCAGCACATCAGACTGCCCAAATC
>NW_006399761.1:31966081-31970948 GCF_000299155.1 Elephantulus edwardii
AAGTTCTTCCTCTTTATTTCTGATTTTTGCATTCCAGTCACCAATAATTTTTAATGCAACTTAATTGGGTGTTTAGTCAATTTCAGACCAGAAATGTTGGTTGTTCTTGTTATTGTCAGGTGCCATAGAGTTGAGTAGGACTCAAAATATGAGTCTTGTCCTGTTGAGAGATGAAGCTTTGCCATCCTTTACTCCAGGAATCACTCCAGCTGTACCTTTTCCAAGACATAACTGTTCTTTTGGCAGTCAATGGGATATTCAGTACTCTTCTCCAAAACCACAACTCAAAGGCATCAATTCCTCCGTCATACTTAGCCATTGTCCAACTCTCAGATGCATAGCAAGTAGTGGAAAAAAGACCAGGGCCCGAATCAGGCACACCTTTGTCTTCAAACTGACATCATTGCTCCTCAGTGTTTTGGAGGCATCCTTGACAATGGACTTGCCCATCTGCTTATCTCTTGACTGTTGGTACCAAGGATGTTGATTGTGAGTACAGCAAGACAAAACCACTAACCACTTCAACCCTGTCTCCATCTATCAGGATGTTGCCCACTGACCCAGTGGTAAGAACTATTGTTTTCTTGATGTTAAGATGCAATCCATATTTGATGGATTTGATGTCTTTAATCTTCTGTAACAAGCGCTTTAGGTCCCCTCTCACTTTCAGCAGGCAGCGCTGTGTCATCTGTGTAACGCAGGTTGGTTGATGAGTCTTCCTCCATTCCTGATGTTACGTTCTTCTTCATTAATTATTTGCTCAGTATATAGATTGACTAAGTATCCAGAAATGATACACCCTTGATCCACACCTTTCTTGATTTTAAACCATATAGTGTTCTCGTGTTCCATTTAGACAACAGCTTCTTGGTCCAGGTAGAGATTTCATATAAGCATAATTAAGTGATACAAGATTCCCATTTTTCTCAAAGTTAGCCATAGTTTGTGATCCACACAGTCAAATGCCACTGCATAGTCAACAAAACACAAATAGACATTCTTCTGGTATTCTCTACTTTTAGCCAAGATCATCTGACATCAGCAGTGATATCCTTGGTGTCATGACCTATTGATCTATTCTAAACCCAGCTTGAACTTCTGACAATTCTATCAGTGTTCTGGTCCAGGTGTTTTTGGATGATCTTTATTAATATTTTACTCTCATGTGATAATTAATGTTGTTGTTGTTGTTATGTGCCATCAAGTTGCCTGTGACTCATAGCGACCCTAAGTACAACAGCCCTAAACCCTGCTCTATCCTGTGCCAATCTAACTGTCTCCAACACTTACCCCGATTACCCCAGTCACTGAATCAATTTATCTTATCATGGGTCTTCCTCTCCTTTGCTGCCCTGCCACCCTCCCAAGCATGACATCCCTCTCCAAGGACAAGTCCCCCCTTGCAGCATGCCCAGCATCTATCAGATGAAGCTTCAGAAATCCTTGCCTCCAAGGAGCAGCCTGGTTTAACCTTCTCCAGGATGAACCCATTCACTCTCTTAACAGTCTATTCAATTCTTTTCTCTAACACCACAGCTCAAAGGCATCAATGCTCTTTTTATAATCCCTACTTATTGTCTAGCTTTCTGATGCGTAGCAAGTGATTGCAAAGACCATGGACTTTATAAGGCACACTTTAGTCTCCAGACAATACTCAGGAGAGGTCTCAGATTTTCCCAACACATTATGTAATTTAATTTCCTGGCTGCTGATATTGTTCAATAATTTCTACATTCTGTTGGATCACCTTTCTTGGGAAGAACAATATGAATCTCCTCCAGTTAGGCAGGCAGGTGTTCTCCAGATTTCCTCACATAGACTGGTCAGAAGAGTTGTTAGTTGAAAAATGTCAGTTGGATTTTTTTTCTTGTATCTTCAGTGTAGCTTGAACTTCATCCTTTTTTTATCATTGGCTCTTGTTCATATAGCTCTTGCTGAAATTCTTCAGTGTCTACATTTTTTTTTAATTTTTGTATAGTGATTCTCTGTATCCTTATCATCTTCTTTTAATGCTTCTTGGATAATTAAAGATTTTGCCCATGGCATGTTTCTGTATTGCAACTCAAGGCTTGAATTTGCTTTTATTTCTTTCAGATTGAGTAATTTTGAGCAAATTCTTTTTATTCTTTGACTCTAGTTCTTTGAACTTCTCATTACAACACTTTGCTTTGTTTTCTCGATCTGCCCTTTGAAATCTTCTGTTCTGCTTTTTTGATCTTTTGATCATCATCTCTTCCCTTTGTTTTGGCTTCCCAGCACCCTAATACAATTTTCATAGTTTCTCCTGATACCCATTTTGGCTTTTGCTTTCTCCTCTGGTCTTCAACCACTGGTGATTTATGGTAGAAATCCTAAATTTTGTTCATGAATGATGGTAGAAATCTTCAATCTCTTCATCTTTGTTTTTTGTAGTTGGTGCATATATTTAAAAAATGGTTGTATTAACATGATTATCAGCATGAGGAATGCATATATGAATAATGAACAGTGTACCAATAACTTCAGATGATCTTACTGCACTTCAAATAAGTGTCACATAAATAATTCTACAAGTGTTTTCCATAGGAGCCCTGGAAGACAATAGATTAAACCTTGGGATTCTAATGTAATTGTTGACAAAGCTATAAACCACCTTCTGTTAGTGAGATGCAGCTCATTATTTCTGTGAAGATTTATAGCCTTTGAAACCCTATAGAGCATTTCTCCTTTGTCTCTGCTTTTTGAGTCAGAATTCACTTGATGGCAGTATGTTTGGATGTTTTGGTCTCAGTATGTTCCACATGTACCCATAGATGCTCCTGCACTACAGCATTTAGTTTCCAGGCAGAGTCAAGACTTGGAATATTTCACACATGATCCTACTGGTCAGGAACCAGATTTCCTTCTTTTTCTCCAGCATCCTAACTGATACAGTTTGTAATCTTGCAATTTACATTTTTCTCATTGGATAGTGGATGATGATCTCATGTATCTGAATAAATACTGAATAAATAGTTTTTAAATCTTTTGAGAGAGATAGCTTCCCAGATCTTATAAATAACTGCATATAGTTTCTAGTGTTACAATTTGAAAAGTTACTGCATTTAATGATGATCCATTAGGCAGATGAAGAACAAACTCATGCATATATATACTTTGCTCAAATAGTCTTGTTTTTGTTTTTCAAACTTTGAGAAAAGGAGCAAAAAGTGCTTGGGAGACTCATTTTTATGGTAAAATGTTAGGTAACAGAAACGTTTAAAATATAATCTAAGTATTAATACAAGAATTTTTATTTTACAGAAACAGTCAGATACTTGAGAAAGATAATATATTGAATGAATCCTCAAAAACCTCTTTAATTAATTTGCCTGATGAGAAACCTTGTGCTGCACAGATGGAAAAACTGTAGAAATAGCCAGTACTCCAGCTATCGCCATAAAGAATGTGGTAAGACATTTAAGATCTCATCCATTTATAATAGAGAATATGAAAAAACTACTTGAATTATATTATCACACAATTCCTAGCGTTCATCTGCATTTTCTGCTTGTTTTAATACTTCAGTATTTTAATAGAAATTTTTAAAATGTGTTAAGAGTAAGTGCTTACTTTTAGTAATTAATAAATAGATATCTTTTTAGTCTGTTCTAGAAGAGTGTAGAGTTTCTGGTAAGGAGCAGCGAAACCCTGCCCATGAAAAAAGAATTCTTCCAGCTTGGATGTTAGTAGAAAATGTGAATAATGAAGACCTTTCAGCAGCAATCATCCCAGGAGGTAAGTTTTGTTTCTGCTAAGAGCTCAATAAACTACTAGAGAGATTTTCAAGGTTTTCTGAACAAATGATAATTTCAAATAGTGATTGAGTAACTGTGTACTTGAGACTAAATTTTTTTAGATTTGTATATGAAATTACCTCATGAAGTCCAGCCTTTTGAGTGATCTTTTCTGCATATAGATTGAAAAGCTATGGAGATAGAATGCATCCCTTACATATACCTTTTCTGATCCTGAACCATGCATGCAGTGTTTCCTGTTCTGTTGACTATTATTTCCTGTTTCAAGTATAGGTTTCACATGAGCAAAAATTGAGTATTCTGGATTTCCCATTTTTCTCAAGGTTAGCCACAATTTGTTGTGATTCAAAAAGTCAAATGCATTTGCGTAGTGAGTGAAACACAGATCATTCGGGAGGCTAGACTTAATGAGGAGGAATGTGGCATCAGGATTGGAGGAAGACTCATCAACAATTTGCGTTATGCAGATAATACAGATAATATAGCCTTGCATGCTGCAACTGAAGAGAACATGAGGCATTTGCTACAGAAGGTCAAGAACTATAGTCTTTGATACGGATTGAAAGCTCAAAATCAAGAGAGATTCTCACCACTGGGCCAATTGTCATCTTCATGATAGTCAGAGAAGAGATTGAGATTTTTGGTAATTTTACTTGCCTGGTTCCACAAGCAATCCCCTTGTGCACCAGCAGTCAGGCAATTAAAACACGAATTGCACTTGCAAAGTTTGCTGTCACAGACCTCTGTAGAGTACTGAAGAGCAACAGTCTGGAGACTGAGGTGTGCCCGATTCAGGCCATGGTGTTTGCAATTACTTGCTGTGCATCAGAGTTGGACAGTAACTAAGAATGATAGAAGAGAGATTGATGTCTTTGACTTGTGGTGCTGGAAAACAGTGTTGTACATACCGTGGACTGCTAGGAGAGCAACCAGGTCAGCCTTGGAGAGGTTGAAACCAGGCTACTCTTTGGAGGCAAGGATTTTGAGGCTGTGTCTCACATACTTGGCCAGGAGGAACCAGTCCTTGGAGAGGGACATCATGCTTGGAAGGATGGAGGAACAGCTCAGGAGAGGAAGACCAAGGATGAGAT
>NW_006399761.1:31971048-31972963 GCF_000299155.1 Elephantulus edwardii
TTAAATCTGTCGGAGATGATGAGATTGGCTCAAGATAGGGCAGGGTTCAGAGTTAATATACATAGGATCACTGTGAGTTGCAGGGGACTTGATGGCACATAACAACAACAACAGCACATGAAATTTTGTTTCTTTCTTTTTTTTTAGCACATGAAATTTAATCTTACCCAGAATGGTATTATGCCATTTGTTAAACATGATCATGCTATTTTTTCTAAAAAAAAATAGCTTCTTCTATAATAGAGCACACATAGAGTAGAATAACAGATATGGCAACTGAGGCTGAGCCCTCAAATTTGGAAACACAAAGGAAGAGGAAAAGTTGTAAACACAAATTAGTGATTGGAACATAGAATGTGAGAAGCATTAATGAAAGAAAATTGGACATCATTAAGAAAGAAATGGAACACACAAATATTGACATATTAAGTATTGGCAAAATGATTGGTAGGGGACATTTTGAATCAGATGATCATATGATCTACTACTACACTAGAGTTGAAAAGGTCAGAAAAATGGAGTCACTTTCATAATTAAAAAGGCCTTTTTAGAGGGGTTTTTAAAAGATTTTATTGTAAGTTTATAAAAAACTTGGATTTCCACTTATTTATTATTGCATATTTTCCTCCCTGTCCCCTCCCCAATGTTCACCTTTTTTTGGGGAGGGGAAAAATGTCTTTCATTGTTATGCCATTCTTCCCTTCAGCTCCCTACTTCAGTATGCAGCTCTTGTTCTGGACTCTTGTCATACCAATAATGCCTAATCATGTATTCCTTTTATACAGTTCTCTCCCTCGTCTGTTTCAATGCCATGTACATTATTTATCCCCCCTTTTCTTACTTTTCTCCCAACCTCCATGTCAGTCCTGTTTTGTAATAGTGGCATTATGAAGAATTTGTCTTCTTGTGACTGAGATATTTCACTCAGCATAATGTCCTCCATGGTCACCCCAAAAAGGCTTTTTCTAGATTGAAATACAATGTTGTGAGTGACAGAATAATATCCGTACGCATACAAGGAAGACTTGTTAAGACCACTGTCATTAAAATTAGTGCACCAACAACCAGAGCCAACCAGGAAGAAATATATGATTTTTACCCACTTTTGCAGTCAGAAATCAAGTGAACTTGTAACCAAGATGCATTAATACTAATGGATGACTGGGATGCAAAAGTTGGGAACTGGGAAGAAGGATCAGTAGTTGGAAAACATGGACTTGGTGACAGAAATGAGACTGGGAATAGAATGATAGAATTTTGCATAATCAATAATTTGTTCATAGCAAATACCTTTTATAAGAAACATAAATGCAGACTACACACATGGATTTAACATGGTAGTATGCACAGGAATCAGATTGATTACATCTGTGGAAGAAAGCATTGGAGAAGTTCAGAATTAACCGTGAAAACTAGGCCAGGTGCTGATTGTAGAACAGACTCATATGCAAGTTCAAATCAAATCCACAAGAATCAAAATTTGACCTTGAGTCTGTCCCACATGAATTTAAAGACCATCTCAGGGACAGGTTTGACACCTTGAATGAATGAAAACCAGATGGCTGTGGGAGGATAGACAGAAAAAAGAGAAAAGTCTAAAATGTATGTCAGAAGAGAATATTGCACCAAAACAAAGGGAAAAAGAGCTGGAGCTGTTAACAGTCTCAGTCTCTTCACCATCTGTCATGATGCTGCCAATCGACCCAGTGGTGAGAATCTTTGTTTTCTTGATGTTGAGCTTCAATTCATATCGTAGGGTACAATCCTTGACCATCTGCAGCAAATGCCTCAGATCTTCCTCAGTTTCAGCAAGTAAGGTTCTGTTGGTTGTTTTGCTTTTTTCCCTTAATTTAGGTTTTTAATGAGTCTTCCTCCTATCCTGATGCAACACTCTTGGTACCAGCAGACTAAAGGC
>NW_006399761.1:31973548-31983599 GCF_000299155.1 Elephantulus edwardii
AACTGTGTGCTTTCTAGATTGTAGTGCAGCTTCTTGCCTCTAAGCCACTCTACATGCAGCAAGGAGAAACCAAAACATGTTTTCATTATTGAGTTTTTGGAGGTGTAATCTATCCCCCACTTTTTAAATTTACTGAAACTAATCTTTAAATTTTAAAGAGGGCACTCTGATGGCCTAGTGTCTTTAAACACACATAATTTTTAGCACTTTCAGAGGTCCTTGAAAGCACATTTTCCCAATGCAATATATTCTTTGATTTCTTGACTGCTGTTACTAAGGGTGTTGTGAATTTGAGTAAGATGAAATCATTGACAACTTCAATCTTTTCCCCTTTATCGTTGCCTCTTGGTCCAGTAGTAAAGATTTTTGTTTTGTTGATGTTGAAATGTAATATATATTCAATACCTAATCCATATTGAAGAATCCATTAAGACCTTTGATCTTCTTCACTAAGTGCTTCAAATCATCTTCACTTTCTGAAACTAAGGATGTGTCATCTCTATACCAGATTGTTAGTAAGTCTTCTTCCAATCTTGATGCCACAGTATATAGTCATCTTCTCAAAGTATTTGCTAAATGTCAAAATTAAATAGGTATGGCGAAACAATACATTCCTGACACACACCTTCCCTGATGTTAAATCATTATGTGTTTCTTTATTCTTTTCAGACAACCGCTGCTTGATCTGTGTAATAGGTTTTGCATGAGCACAATTAAGTATTCTGGGATCCCTGTTCTTCTAAGTGTTAGCCATAATTTGTTATGATCCACATAGCGAAATGCCTTTGCATAGTTGAGAAAGGTAAATAAACCTTTTTTGTGCTGTTCTCTGCTTTCAGCCAAGATCCATCTCACATTAACAGTGATATGCTTGTTCCCTGGCCCTTTCTGAATCCAGATAGAATTTTTGGCTGTTCCTGTGGATGTACTGTTCCAACAATTTTGTTTTTAAGTAATCTTTGGCATGATTTTAATTACTGTGATGATAATGATATTTTTTTGAAAATTTGTCCATTCTGTTGGATCAACTTTTTTGGAATGGGAGCAAATATGGATCTCTTCCAGTCGGGTTGACCAGGTAGCTGTCTTTCAGATTTATTTTTGAGTTGCAGTACTTTTCCATGGGCAAAATACTGAATGGTACAGGAAGTATCAAAAGAAGATGGAAAGAATGAACAGAATCATTGTATCAAACACTGAACAATTTCAAGGACCTCATATGATCAAGAACCATTAATGCTGAAGGAAGAAGTCCAAGCTGCACTGAAGGATGTGGCAAAAAGAAATCCTCAGGAACTGGCAGAACACCAGTTCAGGTGTTTCAGGAAACATATGCAGCCCCAAACGTGCTTACAGTCTCAAGAAATTTGGAAGAGAACTGCTCAGCTTACTCACTAGAAGAGATTCTGTATTTATTCCCATTCCAAAAGAAATGATGAGAAAGTTAATAACCCTTCACAGGATTACTTCTGGAATAACTTTAGGATGTATTAGCCTCTTTCAAATTTTTCTTTTACCTTCCCAGAAAAGTTTGTATAAATGACACAATTTTAATCACTAGGCTGAGTGTTCCAGATAATACAGACTCTGAAGCAGGATTGACCATCTACTTCTGAAATAACAGGACTTTGAAAACACTGTGACTAATACAGTGATATTGTTAAAAATAGTACTGGAAGTAGAGCTTTTCCGATCTGAAGAGACTACTGAGTAGAAATAGCTGCAAGCATCTATTCATAATTGAAATATGGAATATGCAAACTATGAATCTCGGAAAATTAGAAGTTGTCAAAATGAAATTGTTGTTGTTGTGATGTGCCGTCGAGTCGCTTGCGACTCATAGCGACCCTATATACAACAGCCTTAAACTCTGCTCTGTCCTGTGCCAATTGCACCGTCTCCGATACACCCATCCCAGTTGCCCCAGTCACTAAAATCAATCCACCCCATAGAGGGCCTTCGCCTCCTGAGCTGTCCCTCCACCTTACCAAGCATGATGGCCCTCTCCAAGGACAGGTACAACCTTACAACGTGTCCAAAGTATGTTAGACGGAGCCTCAGTTTCCTTGCCTCCAAGGAGCCTCCTGTTTTAACCTTTTTGAGGATGAATCTGTTTGTTTTCCTAGCAGTCCATGGTACCCTCAATATCTTCTCCAGCACCACAGCTCAAAGGCATCAATTCTCCTTCCATCCTCCTTAGTCATTGTCCAACTCTCTGATGCATAACAAGTGATAGCAAAGACCATGGCCTGTACCAGACGCACCTTAATCTCCAGAGAGACACCATTGCTCTTCAGTATTTTGGATAGGTCCCTAACAGCAGACTTTCCTGTGGTGATACACCTTTTAATTTCCTGGCTACTGGTGCCAAGAGTGTTGATTGTGGAGCCAAGCAAACTAAAGCTGTGAACAATCTCAGTCTCTTCACCATCCATCCTGATGCTGCCAGTTGGCCCAGTCAGTGGTGAGAATCTTTGTCTTCTTGACATTGAGCCTCGATCCATATTGGAGGCTGCAGTCCTTGACCCTCTTCAGCAGGTGCTTCAGGTCCTTCTCAGTTTCAGCAAGCAGGGTTGTGTCATCTGCATATCGTAGATTGTTGATAGATCTTCCACCAATCTTGACCCTACATTTCTCCTCATAGAGCCCAGCATCCCAGGTAATCTGTTCTGCATACAGGTTGAAAAGGTATGGAGACAGGACACATGCCTGGCACACGCCCTTCGCAGTTTTGAACGATGTAGTGTTTCCTTGCTCTGTTCTGACCTCTTGGTCCAAGTATAGGTTTCTCATTAGCACGATCAAGTGTTCTGGGATTCACATTCTTCTCAGAGTCAGCCACAGTTTGTTATGATCCACATAGTCAAACGCCTTTGCATAACCAATGAAGCACAGACAGACATTCCTCTGGTATTGCCTGCTTTCAACCAAGATCCATCTAACATTAGCTTCAATATCCCTAGTACCACGATCCCTTCTAAACCCAGCCTGGACTTCTGGCAGTTCTCTGCTGACCTGCTGTTCCAGACGTTTTTGGATAATCTTCAGTAGAATCTTGCTTGAATGTGAAATCAATGAGATTGTTCTATAGTTTCCACACTTTGTTGGGTCACCCTTCTTTGGGATGAGAACAAATATAGATCTCTTCCAGTCAGTTGGCCAAGTGGTTGTTCTCCAGATTTCTTGGCACAACTTGGTGAGCATATCCAGGGCAGCATCTGTTAGCTGAAATATGTCGATTGGTATAATGTCTATTCCTGGGGCCTATTGAATAGAACATATAAATAGATACATCTTAGCCGTTAGTGAGTTGAAATAGACATGTATTGGCCACCTCAAATAAGACATATCATTCCTAGAATGACAAATTGAGAAAGTTAAAATCCTAATAAAAAGAGAACATTTTAGGATCTATCCTGAGGTACAATGCTGTGAGTTACAGGAATACAGTTCATACATATACAAGAAAGTCTTGTTAATACAGTTGTTTTTCAAATATGTTGTTATATGCCGTTGAGTAGCCTACAACTCATAGTGGCCCTATGTACAGTAGCTCCAAAGCCGGCCCTGTCCTGAACCAGTCTCACGGACTCCAACACACCTACCCCCATTGCCATAGTTACTGTATCAATCCATCTCATCCAGGGTCTTTCTCTCCTGCACTATTCCTCCAGCCTTCTGAGGATGATGTCTTTCTCCAAGGACTGGTCCCTCTTGGCCATATGCCCAGAGTATGTGAGAGAGTCAGAATGCTAGCCTCCAGGGTGAAACTTGGTTTCACACTCTCAAAGACAAACCTGTTTGTTTTCTTGGCAGTCTGTGGTATGTTCAAGACTCTTCTCCAGCACCACAACTTAAAGGCATCAATTCTTCTTCTGTCATCCTTAACCATTATCCATCTTTCTGATGCATAGCAAGTAATTGTGAAAACCATGGACTGGATCAGGCACACGTCAGTCTTTTAGACTGGCATCGTTGCTTCTCAGTACTCTGGAAAGATCCCTGACAGAAGATTTACCTGATGCAATTCATCTTTTGACCTCCTGACAGCAGCTGCCAAAGTGTTGATTGTAGAACCAAGCAAGCTATAACTGTTAACCACCTCAATTTCATCTCCATCCATCATGGTATTGCCATTTGGCCCACTGGTGAGAATCTTTGTCTTCTTGATGTTGAACTTCAATCCGTATTGAAGACTATAGTCCCTGACCTTTTACAGCAAGCACTGCAAGTCCTCCTCAGTCTCAGCAAGTAAGGTTAAGTCATCTGCATAATGTAGGTTAATGATGAGTCTTCCTCCAATCTTCATGCACATTCCTCCTCATAAAGCCCAGCCTCCCAAATTTGCAAAGAACAAGGGTCTGAAAATAAAAAAGGCCAGTCTCTCTCAACATTTCTTAAGCTGAAGAAACCAAAGAACAAATTCAAGCCTCGATTTACAATACTTTAGGATGCTATGGATAGAATATTGAATTATCCAAGAAGTATTAAAAGAAGTTGGAAGGAGTATTCAGAGTCACTGTACCAAAAGTAATTCGCTGACACAGAAGAATTTCAAGAAACAACATTATGATCAAGCAATAATGGTAATGAAGGAGGAAGTTCAGGCTGTTCTGAATGACTTGGGGGGAAAAATAAAGCCCCAGGAATTTGTGGAATACCAATTGACGTATTTCAACAAACAACTGCTATGCTGAACGTGCTTATCAGGTTGTGCTAAAAAATCTGTAAGACGACTAGTTGGCCAACTGACTGGAAAAGATCCATATTTATTCCCATTCCATAAAAAGGGTGACCTGACAGAGTGTGGAAATTCTCATACAATGTCACTCATATCACATGCAGGCAAAATCCTGCTGAAGATTATCCAGAAACAGTTGGAATAGTATACTGACAGAACTACCAGAAATAAAAACTGGCTTTAGATGAGGCCATGCCAGTAGAGACATTATCACCAGTGTCAGATGGATCTTGGCAGGAAGCAAAAAGTGCCAGAGGAATATCTATCTGTGTTTCTTTGACTCTACAAAGGCATTTGACTATGTAGACCACAACGAATTGTGGCTAACCTTAAGGCGGATGGGAATCCCAGAACAATTGATTGTGCTCATGCAAAACCTACATTTGAACCAGGAAGCAGTCCTCACAACAGAGCAGGGAAACACTGCATGGCTTAAAATCAGAAATGGGATGCATCCTGTCTCCATTCAGATATACACACCAGCTAAGAAAGTTAAAGATGAAGATATTGAGGATTTCTACCAACTTTTCCAGTCTGAAATAAATTGAACATACAGTCAAGATACAGTAATAATAATAATGGCTCTCTTATATGCAAAAGTTGGAAACAAACAGGACGGATAAATGTAAAATAAGGAGTTGGTGACAGGCTAGAAAGCAAATATTTGAATTTTCTACAATCAATGATTGATTCATTGCAAATACCTTTTGGAAAAAACATACATTGACTATAAACATGGATCTCATCTGATGACTATACAGAAGTTAGATTGACACATCGATTTCACCTGATGGTTTGCATGGGCATCAAATCAGTTACATCTGTGGAAAGAATTGCTGCAGAAGCTCATTATCAGCTGTGAATACCAGGCCAGGTGCTGACTGTGGAACAGATCACCAACTACTCATACGCAAGATCGAGCTGAAGCTGAAGAAAATAAAATCAAATCCACAGGAACCAAAATTTGACCTTAATTCTATCTCACTCGAATGTCAAAACCATCTCAGGAACAGGTTTGAGGCCTTGAACACCAGTGAATGAAGACCAAATGAGCTGTGGTAGGATATCAAGAATATCATCCATGAAGAATACAAAAGATCATTGCAAAGGAAGAAAAAACCAAGATGGAGGTCAGAAGAGACTCTGAATATTATATTAGAGCACCGAGAAGCCAAAACTAAAGGAAGAAACAAAAAAAAGTAAAAGGCTGAACAGAAAATTCCAAAGGGCAGCTTGGGATGACACAGCAAGGTATTATAATGAAATGTGAAAAGAGCCGGAGTCAGAAAATCAAAAGTGCAGAACTCGCTCAGCATTTTCTAAGCTGAAGGAATTGAAAAACAAATTCAAGCCATGAGTGGCAATACTTAAGAATGCTTTGGGTGAGATTAAATGATCCAAGAAGCATTAAAAGAAGATGGAAGGAGTATACAGAAGGAATTGCCTGGCACAGATTAATTTCATGAAACAATATATGAGCAAGAGCCTGTGGTGATGAAGGAGGAAGTTCAAGCTGCTTTGAAAGAATTGGCAAAAAATAAGTCTCCAAGAATGGGTGGCATACCAATTGACATATTTCAACAAACACATGCTGCCCTGGATGTGCTGAGTTGTGCCAAGAAATCTAGAGGACAGCTACCTGACCCAACTGACTGGAAGAGATCAATATTTGTTTCTATTCCAAAGGGTGACCCGACAGAGTGTGGAAATTATTGAACAATGTAAGTAATATTACATGCAAGCAAGATTTTGTTGAAAATTATCCAAGAATGAGCAACACATCATCAAAGAACTGCCAGAAATGCAGGCTGGGTTTAGAAGGAGCCATGGTATTAGGGATATTTTAGTTAATGTTAGATGGATCTTGGAAGAAAGCAGTGATTGCCAGAGGAGTGTCTATCTGTGTTTCATATACTATGCAAATGCTTTTGACTATGTGGATCACAACAAACTGTGGCTGGCTCTGAGAAGAATGGGAATCCCAGAACATTTGATTGTGCTTATGTAAAACCTATTCTTGAACCAAGAGGCAATCATCAGAACAGAGAAGACACTACATGGCTCAAAATTTGGAATAATGTCTACCAGGGATATATTCTGTCTCCATACCTTTTCAATCTGTATTAAGCACAGATCAGCCAAGACACTGGGCTGTACAAGGAGGAATGTAGGGACTTCTCCAGAGTACTGAAGAGCAACATCATCAGGCTGGAGACTAAAGTGTACATGATCTGGGTCATAGTCTCTGCATTTGTGTGCTATGCATCAGAGAGCTGGACAGCGACTAAGGATGATAGAAGAATTTTTGCCTTTGAGCTATGGTGCTGGAGAAGAGTGTTGACTATACCACGGACTAGCAGGAGAACAAACAGGTTCATCCTGAAGAGGGTGAAACCAGACTGCTCCTTGGAGGCAAGGATTCTGAAGCTTTGTCTGACATACTTTGGGCATGTCTCAAGGAGGGACCAGTCCTTGGAGAGGGACTCATGTTTGGGAATGTGGAGGAATAATACAAGAGATGAAGACCCTTGATGAGATGGATTAATTCAGTGATTGGCATAATGGGAGTAGGTGTGTCTGAGACAGTGATGTTTGCACAAGATAGAGCAGGGTTTAGGGCTCTTGTACATAGGGTCACTACGAATCATGAGTGACTCAGTGACACATAGCAACAAACACATCTATGGAAGCAGTTAGTGGAGAAGCTCACTATCAGTTCAAACACATGCTGAAGGAAATGAGAACGAGTCTCATAAGAACTAAAATACAAGGTTTCCTCTATCCCACCTGACTTCGAAAACAGTATGTTAGACCAGGTGAACTGTGGGATGATATCAAGGATATCCAAGGGGGGAAAAGCCAATGGTTATTACAAAAACAAGAAAAAAGAAAACACTAAAATGGGTATTAGAAGAGACTCTGAAAATTGTAATAGAAGATAGAGAATGAAAAAAAAGAAATGAAAAGAAAAATGAAAGACATGTTGGAGATTAACATCCCCCAGGAATTGATGCAATACCAAATAGACATTTTTCTACAAATAGATGTACCTCTGGATATGCTTACTAGTCTGTGCCAAGAAATTTTGAATTTTCCTACCTGGCCAACTGACTGGAAGAAATCCATTGTTTCTATTCCCTAGAAAAATTGATCAAATAGATAGTGGACATTAATAGACAATTTCATTATTATTAAAATCAAGTAAAACCTTGCTGAAGATTTTTTTATGGGAAAGGAACAGACTTTTTTTATTATTATTTTTAATTTTAATGAAAGTTTACAGAGACTTTGGATTTCCGTTCATTCATTGTTGCAAACTTTCTCTCTGCCCACCCCTTCCCCCAGTTTGCTTTTCTCTTTGAAAAGTTAAAAAAAATAACAACCCAACAAAAAACAACTTTCACTGTTACACTAAACCGTCTCCCCCTTTCATTCTGGACTCTTGTCATTGACAGTATCTAAGCATATATTCCTCCTAAACAGTTCTCTCACTTAGCTGTTTCAATGCACTATACATTATTTATCCCCTCTTAGTTCTCCCCCAACTCGGATGTCAGACTCACTTTTCAGCAGTGGCACTGTGCAGTGTTTGTCATTTTGTGACTGAGATATGTCACTCAGCATAATATCTTCTAGGGATCACCCATTTTGTATAATATTTCCAGTGTCCCTTGTTTTTCAAGGAAGCATATATTCCATTGTGTGAATATACCAAAGCTTCTCTTGCCATTCATTTCGTGATAGGCACTTGGGTTGTTTCCAGCTCTTTGCTATTGTGAACAAAGCCGCAGTAAACAGGGTTGTGCGTGTATCTGCTTGAGTGGCAGTTCTGTGTTCTTTAGGGTATTTTCCCAGTAGTGGAATTTCTGGGTCAAATAGTATTTTCTATTTTCAACTTTTTGAGATAGCACCATACTGTCTACCATAGGGGTTGCGCCATTTTACACTCCGATCATCAGGGTTCCAGTTTCTCTACAACCATGCCAGAATTTGTTATTTGCTGTTCTGTTAAATTTTGCTATTCTTACTGGGGTGAGATGATATCTCATAGTTGTTTTGATTTGCATCTCTCTTAGAGCTAGGGATTTTGGACATTTCTTCATGTGTTTATTTGCCATCTGAATGACTTCTTTGGTTAAGTGTCTGTTCATATCATCTGCCCATTTTATAAATGGGTTGTTTTATCTTGGTGTTGTGCTCGAGTATTTTATAAATTTAGCTATAAGTCTCTTATCAGACATGTCATTACCAAATAATTTTCCCCTCTCTGGCTTCCCTTTTTACCTTCTTGGAGAAGTTTTTGGATGTGCATAGGGATTTGATTTTTAGAAGGTCCCATTTATCGATTTTATCCTCTCCTGGTTGTAGGTTTTTCAGAATGCTTGGAATACTGTTTATGTTGTGGTTTAGGACTTCTAGAGTACTTCCAAGCTTTTCTCTAATGAAGCTTATACTCCCTGGTTTTAGTCCTACGTCCTTGATACACTTTCAGTTGGGTTTTTGTGTATGGAATGAGGTTTGGATCTTGGTTGAGTTTTCTACAGATAGTTTTCCAATTTTGCTAACAACATTTGTTTAAAAGGCTGTCATTTCTCCACCTAACTTATTTCATCTTTCACAAATCACTTGAGCATAAGGAGATGGGCTGATTTCCAGATTCTCAATTCTATCCCATTGATCTATATGTCTGTCATTGTACCAGTACCATGCTGTCTTCACCACCATGGCAGTATAGTAGGGTTTGAAATCAGGGAGTGAGATGCCTCCTACTTTGTTTCTCTTTTTCAGGAGTGCTTTGCTTATTCTGGGCCTCTTTCCATTTCAAATGAAATTGGAGATTCCCTTTTCCATCTCATTGAAGAATGGGATTGGTATTTGTATTGGGATTGCATTGAACATGTAAATAGCCTTTGATAGTATTGTTATTCTCACAATATTGAGTCTTTCTATCCAAGTATATTCTTCCATTTCTCCTGGTCTCTCTGTATTTTGTAGTAATGTTTTGTAGGTTTTTTTTTTTAATAGATCCTTTCTGCTTCTGGTTAGGTTTACTCCCAAGTATTTAACTTTGTGATTAGCTATTGTGACAGGTATTGTTTTTCTTAGCTCTAGCTCTGTATTCTCTTTGCTGTTTGATTTTTGCATGTTGATCTTGTATCCTGCCGCTTAGTTGAATTGGTCAGCTATGTCCAGTAGTTTTCTTGCTGTCTTTAGGATTTTCTAAGTATACTATCATACCATCTTCCTAAAGAGATAATTTTACCTCTTTGCCAATTTGGATACCACTTATTTCCTTCTCTTGTCTTATTG
>NW_006399761.1:31984666-31985579 GCF_000299155.1 Elephantulus edwardii
GAGCCGAGGGCAGCCCGCCCTGGGCAGAGGGCCGCGATGGCTCGCCCCGAGCTGGAGGCCAAGGGCAGCCCACCTCGGGCAGGGAGCCATCTAATCCTGTTTTGATGAGTATTTTAATCAAGAAAGAGTGTTGGATTTTTTTTTAAGGCCTTTTCTGCTTCAATTGATAGGATCATGTGCTTCTTGCTCTTTGCTTTGTTACTGTGATGAATTACATTGATTGTTTTTCTTATGTTGACCTATGCTTGCATACCTGTTATGAATCCCACTTGTTCATGGTGCAGTATTTTTTTTTTTATGTATCATTGGATTTTATTGGCCAAGATTTTATTCAGGATTTTTGCATCTATGTTCATGAGAGAGAGATACTTGCCTTTAGTTTTCTATTTTGTTGGTGTCTTTGCCTGGCTTTGGTATCAAGAATATGTTTGCTTTATAAAATGAGTCTGAGAGCATTCCATCCTTTTCTATTTTGTAAAGTAGTTTATGGTTTATGTAGAATTGGTGACAGTTGTTTTCTGAATGTTTGGTAAAATTGACTTATAACACCATCTGGTCCAGGGCTTTTATTTTTTTTTAAGAGAAAAAAAAAAAGATCATGAAAGACTAAAAAGAAAACGATGAAAAAATATACCAAGAAAATGGCAACCAGAAAAAACCTGGAATAGTGCTATTAATCTATGATAAATAAATAAATCTATGATCATAAATTTCAGTTAAAAAAACATCACAAAGGACAAGGAAGATCATTATGTGATGCTTACATGGTCAATAGATCAAGAGGAAATAACAATAGTAAATATGTATGAACCAAATGCAAAATATATCAAACAAATATTAACACAACTGAAAAAAGAAATAGAGAGGGCGACGCAGTGCGAGGGTGAGACTGCCAGACTGGGGAACGCCAGGG
>NW_006399761.1:31998161-32000097 GCF_000299155.1 Elephantulus edwardii
AAACAAACAAACAAACAAAAACCATGCATTTGGAAGCTGAACAACACCTTGCTTGAACATAAGTTGGTACTGGAAGAAATAAACAATGAAATTAAAAAGTTTCTCAAAACAAATGACAATGAAAACACCACTTATCTAAACTTATGGGATACAGCCAAAGCAGTAATTTGAGGTCAATTTCTAGCAATAAGCACACACATCAAAGGGCAGGAAAAAAGTGACCATTAGCTCTCCATCCCAACATTTCCAAGAAATTGAAATAGAACAGCAAGAAAACCCGACACCCTCTAAAAAAAAAACAACACCTGAAACTATAAAAATTAAAGCAGAAATAAATGAAATAGAAAACAGAGAAACAATTGAAACCGTCAACAAAACTACGAGTTAGTTCTTCGAAAAGGTCAATAAAATCGATAAACCAGTAGCATAACTAACAAAGGAAAAGAGACAATCTGAATAAGAGGGAAAACGGGCAACATCACAACAGAACCAACTAAAGTTAAACGGTTAACATTTGAATATTATGCAAAACTATACTCAAACTAATATGAAAACCTAAAGGAAATGAAGTTTATTTTTGAAACAGCTAGAATAATAATAGTACATCTGCAGGGAAGTGTCAGAAATTCAGGTTCCATTTAGAACAGGCCAAAGAACAAGGAATACTGATGTCAGATGAATCTTGGCTGAGAGCGGAGAATACCAGAAAGAATCTTAATTACATTATATTGATAATGCAAAGTCATTTGATACTGTGAATAATAACAAAGATAACTTTGGTATGGAGAATTCCAGAACACTTAATTATGTTCATATGGAACTTATATCTAGCCAAGGAGCAGTTGGTTTTCAGAACCGAAAGCGATGAAACACTTCACTGTTTAAAATTAATAAAGGCATATATCAGGGTGTATGATGTACATACCATACCAGTTGAGTCTGTATGCTGAGAAAAGCTATACTGTATCAAAGTGTCTCTGACGTCAAGATTGGAAGAAGACTCATCAACAGCCTGCCTTGTGCAGATGACACAACCTTGTTTCTGAAAGTGCAGAGGATTTGAAATATTAGCTCCCAAAGGTCAAAGATCTGAACATCTAGATAATAAAAATCTTCACCACTGGACTAATGGGCAAAGTCATGATAGATGGAGAAAACATTGAAGTTGTCAGTGATTTCATCTTTCTTGGATCCACAGTCAACACCTATGGTAATCACAGTCAAGAAATTAAAGGGATTGTTGCATTAGAAAATCAACTGTTGGGGACCTCTCATATTGCTAAAAAACTAGGATGTCAGTTTCAAGATTTAGGTGCTCCTGACCCAAGTCATAGATTTTCCAATTACTTTTAGGCTTCTGAAAATAGAACACTGAGTGAGGATGCCAGAAGAAGAGTCAATGCCTTTGAAATATGGTGTTTGAGAAGAATACTGAATATGCATGGACTACCAAAAGAACCAATTGGTCTTCCCTGTAGGAGATGTACCCATGGTGCTCCAAGGCATATCTCTTCATTTTGCAGTCCAGTTCTCTCTTCTGCTTGCATTCCATAGGATGTTCGGTACTCTTTTCCAGCACTACAGCTCAAAAACATCAGTTCTTCTTTCACCCTTATTCATGGTCCGGCTCTCAGATATATTAACTAAGTGATTGAAAAACCCATGACCTGACTTAAGTGCCCCTTAGTTATTAAAATGGCAAAATTTTTTAAAATTAATTTTAATGAACATTTACAGAGATTTTGGGTTTCCATTCATTCATTGTTGCACTATTTTCTCTACACCCCCCTCAGTTCATTCCTCTTTTTTTTTCCCTTAAAAGACTGTTTTATTTGTCCCATTGCCACAATGCTTGTCAAAGCCAGTTCTGATTAATTTCCTTTGTCAGTTTGTCCTTTGCCTTTCCCTATCACTCCTCCCTGAGAGAGACTTCACC
>NW_006399761.1:32001337-32001889 GCF_000299155.1 Elephantulus edwardii
GTAAGAAGAATATTGTAAATGTGGATACAGTTCCACTATTCCTCCTCCATGCCATGATATAGTGTTACTAGCATGAGCAGTTATAAATCCATTGCCTTCCTTACTCTAACTTAAATTTTTTTTAATTTAAATTTATTATTCATTTCAGTAAAAATTTACAAAGGCTTTGTAGTTCCATTCATTCACTGCTGCACATTTCTCCCCTCCCAAGCCTCTTTCCCCCTCCCACCCCGAACACTACCCTCTTGGAAAAGTAAAAGAAAAATTCTTTTATTGTTTTAAAAACACTCCCCCAGGTCTACTCCACCATGTAGCCATCGCTCTAGACTCCTGTCATGACAGAAATACCTAATCACATATCCCTTTTAGACAGTTTTCTCACTCATTTGTTTCAGTGCAGTATTCATTCTCAGTCTCTCCCCAACCCCAAGGTCAGTCCTCTTTTACAACAGTGGCAATATTTGTCCTTTTGTGACTGGGATACTTCACTCAGCATAATGTTCTTTAGAGTCAACTATTTTGAATAATATTGCATGAGTACCTTGTTTTTCT
>NW_006399761.1:32003495-32011005 GCF_000299155.1 Elephantulus edwardii
TGCTATTGTGAACAAAGCTGCAGTAAACATGGATGTGCATATATCTGCTTGGATGTCAGTTACGGTCTCTTTGGGATATATTCCCAGTAGTGGAATTGCTGGGTCAAACGGTATCTCTATTTGCAACCTTTTGAGAAAGCAAAAATGGCAAAACTTTTAAAAACACTCATTAGTATTTTGGAGTGGTGTTTGACAGCAGACTTTCCTAATGTAACATGTCTTTTTATCTCTTGCCTGGTAGTTAATTGTAGATTCAAGTAAGATAAAAGTGTTGATAATTCTAATTCTTTATGCGAAATCTGTACTTGGACCAGGAGGCAGTCGTCAAAACAGCAAGGATATACTGCATGGTTCCAAAATGGGAAAGGTGTGTACCAAGGATGTGTCCTATCTCCATATCTTTTCAATCTATATGCAGAATAGGTTGTCCGGGAGGCTGGACTCTATGAGGAGAAATATGACATCAGCATTGGAGGTAGGTTCATCAAAAGTCTGCATTATGCAGATGACACAGCCTTGCTTGTGGAAACTGAGGAGTACCTGAAGCACTCACTGCAGAAGGTCAAGGATTGCAGCCTTCACTATGGATTGAAGCTCAACATCAAGAAAACAAAGATTCTCACCACTGGACCAATTTGCATCATCATGATAAATGGTTAAAACGTTGAAATGGTCAACAGCTTCAGTTTGCTTGACTCTACAGTCAACACTCTTGATACCAGCAGCCAGGAAAATAAAAGACAAATTGCATTGCGAAAGTCTGCTGTCAGAGACCTCTCCAAGGTACTAGAGAGGAACGATGTCAATCTGGAGACTAAAGTCCGCCTAATATGGGCAATAGTCTTTGCAGTTTCTTGCTATGTTCAGACAACTGGACAATGACTAGGGATGATAGAAGTAAAATTGATTCCTTTGAGCTGTGGTGCTGGAGAAGGGTATATCATGGACTGTTTGGAGAACAAAGAAGTGCGTCGTGGAGAGGGTGAAGCCAGGTTGCTCCTTGGGGGCAAGGATTCCGAAGCTTCATCTGACCTACTTTGTCCATACTGCAAAGCACATCAGTCCTTGGAGAGGGACGTCATGCTTGGGAGAGTGGCGGGAAAGCACAGGAAAGGAAGACCCTCAATGAGGTGGATTCAATCAATGACTTGGGTAATGGAAATAGGTGTGTCGGAAACATTAAGATTGGCACGGGCATAGAGCAGGGTTTAGGGCTGTTGTGCATAGGGTTGCTATGAGTTGCAAGTGACTCAAAGGCACTTAAGAACATCATGACGTTTCCCACTGGTCCAGTTGTGAGGTTGTTTGTCTTCTTGATGTTGATATGTAGTCAGTATTGAAGACTGAAGTCCTTCGACTTGATCATCTGCAGCAAATATTTGAAGTTGTCTTAACTTTAAGCAAGCAAGTTGTGTCCTCTGCAAAATGCAGTTTGTTAATAATTCTTCCTCCAATCCTGATGCTACATTTTTCTTTAAAGTTCAGCTTCTTTAATGAGTTCCCCCCCCCCAGCATACAGATTGAGTAGGTTAGGAAAGAATACATCCCTATGGATATCCTCCTTGATTTTTAAACTAAGCAGTGTTCCTTTGCTCTGTTACTATAATAGCGTCTTGATATAGGTATAGGTTTCATATGAGCACAATTAAGTGTTTTGGGTCCCATTCTTCTCAATTTTAGCCATATTATTTTGTGATGCTCAGAGTGAAATTCCTTTGCATAGTCAATAAAAAGCATACATGGATATCCTTCTTGTATTCTCTATTTTCTGCCAAGAGCCATGTGATCTCAACAGTAATATCATGAGTGCCATAGCCTATGTCCAATCCAGCTTGAACCTCTGGCAGAGTCAATGTATGCTTCTACGTTTTTGGATAATTTTTAGAAATATTTTGCTTGCATATGATAGTAATGATATTGTTTGGTAATTTTCACATTTAGTTGGATCAATTTATCTTGGAAATTGGTGCATATTAAAAGTAATTTACAGTTTAAAGCAATGATATTTAATAACCTTTGCAGTCTTTTAGTGGAAAAATTATATTTTTAATAAAAACCAGTCTTACAATCTTGCATGTCTTTATTTATGCTTGTAAAAAAAATTTGTATTAGTTTGCTTACAAAGTTTATGTACATTGTGTTTCACACTATTCTTCATTCACTTTTCATAAATTCTGACTGTTTCATATGACCATTCCCATTCATTATATTTTTTTAAAAATTAATCACCATTGGACTTTGCCCACCAGTACCCTATCTTTTCAGATTCCCAGTAAATCTTTTTCATTTTCTTTACCACTCTCTCCACCCACCAAATTGTGTATCTCTGTGATTTCGCCCCTGCTCATCCTCATCACTTTGCTCCCACCCCTTCAATCCCCTTAGGTTTCCATACATGTTTTACTAGTTATCTTTCTCTTTTTATCATAATTATCTTACACACTATTTGTCCTTATGAGACAGAGTTAATTCACTCAGCTTAATGCTCCCTAGTCTCTCCCAGGTTATGTAGTATTTTTAAAATTGTTGTTTCTGAGTCCTGCATAGTATTCCATCATGTGAATGTACCACAATTTCTCAATCCATTTGGTTGTAGTTGGACATTTGGGCTGTTTTCTTGTTCTTCCATTGATGAATAATACTGCTTTTTGATTCATTTTTATTGATTGTTAGCATGATAGCAAAGTTTGGTTTAAATATCAATCCTTTTTCTAATAACTGAAAAAATTTAAAATTCCCTCCCAGAGTACAAATATAGCAAATAATGGTTGTTTTCTATAACCTTTATGTAAATAATGATGTTTTAAAAATACATGTTTATAAAAATATAATATGAATCTCACTGTTTCAATCTTTTGAATTCTATATTTATTAAAAATATTTATTTCTGATCTATTTTGTAGGAAATGTCACAATCATCTTTAGTTATAACATTAAATAGCAACAAGGAGAATAAATTTAATACTAAGACACGGAGAATGGAAATCCCTATACAAGAACATCAGATAGTTTCTGAACAGAGGCTCAACACTCAAAAAACATCAAATAAAGAAGACAAGGTCATGAGCTCTGCTGAGAGTTGTGAAAGGATCCAGGGTACTTCATCCCACAAGGAGTTCCAAGCATGTTGTCCTGAGGCTGGCTCTAATCCCCCTGATCCTGAAACTTTACATACAGAGGTGACAGTGTCCATTTCACAAGAAGACAAGGCTAAAAGAACTTCCTGCATGTATGGAGCAAACTGCTACAGGTAAAAAGAAATTACAGGTAGAGAGTATAATTTAATTTTTTCATCAATGTGTTGCTTCTGCATATATATACTGTTATCATGTGACTCATAGCTTATTGTTCATCATGTTATCAGAGGCTATAAAGTGTGATGTCCCATTTTTCTCACACAGAGCTGTTGGTGGATTTGAACTGTGTGCCTTTGTGTTTGTATTCATAATTCATTGTGCTAAGATTAGTAGCAGACAGGTTATAAGAAGTGTAGAGTTACCATTGTCCCCAATGTTTGATTTGCTGTTTAACTTCATTATTCCTGACATCAGCAGTGTCTCTGTCATTTGGTGCCCTCACTGCTCTATGTCTCTTGTGTTCATAGGTTCGCTGGAGGTCTCCCCAAGGCTCAACTCAGGTTGGGGAGGACTCACATGCCTGTTGGTGTGCAGGCCTGTTGTGCAGAGATTGCTGAGTGTTGTAGATTGTCAGCAGCACTGTAGCTGGAAAGTGCACATCTCCAAAAAAAGAACTAGCATTTTGCTCTCATGGCCAATTTAAGTCCCTGGTAGGGTGGGGCTTATAACCCACTCTAATCCTTTCTCTTTAATACAATAAATATTTCAGCACAAAATAAACAGTTACTTGGTAGCTACAGAAGGCAGTCTGCACAGCAAACCTGTGAGGTACCACAGAATTGTCAGCACACTCTTTCCCTTTTGGCCATCAGAAGTTCCTGTGTATAGTAGAGTCTGTTAAAAATCCTAGAAAACACAGAAAATTAGAAACTTCTCATTCTGGTTTGCATTTCCTCAGTGTGCAGTTCAGCCAGTCCTACTAAAAGCTTTCATGATAATGAGATTAATATTTCATGATAATGAGTAGTAGACATGTTGACTAATGGCAAAGATCTAGACTTGAATAATGAGTCACTGAATTTAGAAAGCCTGGGGTGTGGTTGCTTCCCCTCCCCCACCAATTTTTTAATTGAATGAGAATTTTAATAACCATGCTTAAGCCACATTATAGGTTAACTACGTTGTAACTGATAATTAATTGGTTCATTTTCTCTGGATAGCAGCCAAACTGCTGACCAGTTCCATGTAATCGTAATATAATAACGATGTCTATTTGAATGAGATTAGGTGGTTATTGTGGCTGTATTATAATTTCAGACTTTAGTCTATGAAATGCATCTATATTGCAAGCCTTTTTAAAAAAATTACATTTTCCTTGACAATACATTTCATACAATCATTCCTGTACATAGTGTTTTTGTGTTTTTCTAGAAAATTTCTATTTTATACTGATTTACTTACAGAGTTCATATACACTGTTTTTCACACCGGTTTGGTGTGAGAAGCCAGCTTATTTAAAATCCTGTTGCAGTGTGTAAAGCAGTAGCTTTATAAATAAACAGTTTGGGTTGTGCTTAGCCACCTTAGTATCCTCGTGTATTTCTTTAATAGTTTTCTGTAGTTTTGTTGTCATTTTGTGCTGTCTAGTCATGTATAACTAATAGCAACCCTATGAACAACAGATTTGAACCTCTCCTAGCCTACACCATCCTCATCATCTTTTACATACTCATATTCATTGTTTCAGTCATTGTGCCAAACCGTCTTGGTGAGAGTATTGCTCTCCTTCACTGATCTCCCACCTTTCCAAGGAATAGCCTCTCCTAACAACATGCCAAAAATATGTGAAACAAAACTTTATCATCTTTACCTCCAAGGGGCATTTTGGTTGTACTTTCTCCAAGCTATAACTGCTTGCTCTTTTGATAGACCATGGGATTTACTACTCTTCTCTAACACAGCAGCTCCAAGGCTTCAGTTCTTCTGTCATCCTCATTCATTGTTCAGCTTTAAGATGTATAACAAGTGATTGAAAGGGCTGTGGCCTGAATCATGTGCACCTTAGTCTTTAATATGATTTATTTGCTCCTCAGTATTTTGGAGAGGTCCCTGACTACAGACTTTCTGTTGCAACACATCTTTTATTTTTCTTGTCTCGTGGTACTAAGGGTGTTGATTGTGGATCCCAGTAAGATGAGATGGTTGACAGTTTCAGCCTTTTCTCCGTGTATCAGGATGTTGCCTCTCAGTTCAGTGTTCTTGTTGTTGTTGTTAGATGCCATTGAGTTGAGTAACTCATAGTGACCCTATGAACCAAAGATCTTTTCTATCCTGTGCCATCTTCACACTTCCTGACATACAAGAGCCTGTTGCTGCTGTCACCATGTCAGTCTACCTGGTTGAGGGTCTTTATCTCTTTTGGTGGTCCTTCCCAGCATCATGTTCTTCTCCAAGAATAGTCCCTCCTAGCAATATCCCCAAAGTATTCTTGCCTCTAGTACTCAAGTACTCTAGCTGCACCCTCTCAAAGACATATCTGTTTGTTCTCCTGGACATCCATGGGATGTTCAGTGCTCTTCTCCAATACCATAGCTCAAAGGCATCAATTCTTCTATCATCCTTATTCAATTGTCAGGCTCTCAGATGCATAGCAATGATTGGAAAGAGTATGGCCTGAATCAGATGCACCTTAGTCTTCAAACTAACATAATTATTAATAATAATAATAAATAACAAACTCAATAATTTGGAAAGGTCCCTAACTGCAGATTTTTCCAGTGCAGTGTGTCTCCTTATTGACTGCTTATTTTCTTATTGACTGCTGATACCAAGCAAGTTGAAGCAGTTGACAGTTTCAGTCTCCTCCATCCATCATGATGCTGCCTATTAGTCCAGTGGTAAGAATCTTTGTTTTCTTGACAATGATATGCAATCCATAATGAAGGCTGTATGTCCAGTCCACATTGAAGGCTGTAGTATTTGATCTTTTGCAGCAAGTGCTTCAAGTCCTCCTCACTTACAGCAAGCAAGGCTGTGTCATCTCCATACAAATTTGTTAGTGAGTCTTCCACCAGTCCTGATGCCTCATTCTTTTTCATTGAGTCCAGTATTTTGAGTGAGATTCTCAGCATACAAGTTGAATATTTATGGAGAAAGGATACATTTCTAACAGTCTTTTCTTGATTTTACAACAGCTTCTTGGCCTTGATACATGTTTTGTGTGAGCATAATTGAATGTTCAGGGATTCCCATTCTTCTCAGTGTTAACCATAGTTTATTATGCTCCACACAGACAAATGTAATGTTTTAAACAATATTATTTAAAATATAATATTATAAAACAATATCTTTCTAATAGCTCATTTTAATTACTTTAATGCCTTTTGAAACAAATGAATGTATAATTTCTGAGCTTATTGGTCACTTTCTTACCTACTTCTTTGATTATGTTAGATGTTTTTCTGTGATTCTGGGGTGATATAAACAGTTAAATGCACTGGACTGCTGAAGTTGGTGGTTCAAGGCCATCCAGACACACTTCATAAAATAGCCTAGCTATTGAAATATAAAAACTCAGCCTTTTAAAGCCTTAAATAGTTCTACTCTGATACATATGGATTGCCATGAATTAGTATTGACTTGATGACAACTCACTTATTATACATTGTCTAATATATTATGAGCTCACAGTATGTACTTTTAAGCTGTGGTTTAATGGATAATGTTTGTGATAGAATACTTATAATCCTTATTCAGAAATATTTCTTTGCCATTATTTTTATGTGTTGTTATATTTACATTACATATCCTCCTCAGTTCATATTCATATAATTTCTATTTAAAATATATTGCCACCATAGATAGCACTTTGAATGTCGTTGTTTTTGTTGTTATATGCCATTGAGTTGCCTGTGACTTATAGCAGCCCCATTTACAACAGCCCTGAACCCTGCTCTATCCTGTGCCAATCTCATTGTTTCTGACACACCTACTCTCATTACCCCAGTCTCATCCAGGGTCGTCTTCTCCTCACTGCCCCTCTTCCCTCCCAAGCATGATGTCCCTTTCCAAGGACTGTTCCCTTCTTGGAACAAGTCCAAAATATATTGACAACATTTTTCTATGTCAGCAGTTCTTACTTATATATATAATTTTGACTTATTTATATATATAATTTTGTCTGTTTGCATTATCTTAGTTCTAAATATTGTAATAAAATATAAATATGTAAGAAATATATATACACACACATCCCTTTTATTACTTTGGGTTTTAGAAAATTCTCATTGATATTCAACACTGTCATATATCATTGGTAAAGGTGATGAAATGCTTGTCCAAAATTGTAATTCATTCATTCATTTTATGATAATATGTATTAACCAGTATTAATTTATAAATACTCTCATTTTATTACTAATTTTTATATGCAT
>NW_006399761.1:32011305-32016499 GCF_000299155.1 Elephantulus edwardii
AATATCCTGTAAAAAAATTTTTTTTCACCATGTATTTATCGCCCCAATAGGAAAAATCCTGTCCATTTCGAACACTTCAGCCACCCTGGTGATAGTGATTATGGAGGTGTAAACGTCACATGTCAGGATGAAGTTGATGACCGCCCTGAGTGTCCCTATGGAGCGTCTTGTTATAGGTATGCAATGTTTGGTCACACTTTTCTTCCTTCCTAATCTGTGATACTCACTTGGGAAAACTATGAGAAGCTTCCCATGTCCTGTCCTATAGTTTTTAAAACTTAGATTAAAGGTTTTGTTTTTTTTTAAATTGTTACTTGATAGGAGTGTATATTTAGATAATTTTAAATTATTAAAATTACTAAATATGTATCGTTTCCCATTTTTAACTTTATAAAATGCAAATCAGATTATTTTAAAGCTTTTGGTGCCACCTCATCATACACTACATGGAACTTTTTAATGTGGCATAAATCCATTCATGACATGTTTCTCAGTCTTCAACTCTTACTACTCTACCAGTCTCACCAACACATGGAAATCAATTCTGAAAGAAAATGAAGATCACCTTTCCTTTCTGCTTCCTCAGCATCATGTGGATCTCTGTATCGTGAACAGAGTGAAATCTGTCTCATGAGGTTGTATTTATTTCTTTACCAGATACTTTTGCTCCTCAAAGCACCGAGTCTTGATAACAGGTACTATCTTTATGCTTTCCCGCCTCCCCTTGTGTCTAATGAATAAACGAACCTGAAATGAACTGTACTGCCAAAGGGGGAAAAAAGAGTAGTTGTACCCTCCTTGTCTTGGTGGGGGCTGGGTGTGCCGTCCCAGTCCCCGTTATGTACAGAGGCAAAGGGAGAGGGCTTCAGCCCGCTGGGCATCATGTCTTCAGTGCCAGCGGCTTCCTGCCTGTTGGTTCTATACTCAAGCGCTGAGACAAAGAAGAGGTGGAAAAAAGTATTTGTTCCAGACTTAGAGGGTTCTTGATGGCCGTCTTTCTTAGTAGTACTGAACCCATCTGCCATGTTTGGAAGTGAGAGTGGCATCCACTTCCTAAACAACATGCCTCTGGAAACTATGAACTTTGAAAAATGACGTTATGTAAAGACTTCAGGCCTTTTGTTCATAGGGGTGCTATGAGTCATGCTCAATTCCACAACAATCAACAATAACAACAGATGGGGTGAGTAAGGGAAATTGAAAGGATGTGTTCAAATTTGTATTTGAATTTTGTAAATAAACTGGTAGAAAAAAACCCCAGTAACAACAACAACCTGCCACTTAATATTGTGACTAATATGGCTAAGGCTAGAGAGAAAAATCTAAAAGTTTATGGCTCATCATTTGTATAATATATATGCTATGCCTCCTGAACATCCTAAAGATAATAAAATATTGTGAAATTGTTAATACATTTGAAAATTTGACATGTTCAAACTCGTAGAATAGCACAACTTTTAGAAACAGACAAAAGAAGAAACAGAAAATGCAATAGTTCCGTAACAGTTGAGAAATTGGTTGGATGATTAAAAATGTTCCTCCAGAGAAATTCTAGGTGTATTAATGGTAAGTTCTAAAAACAAATAAGAAAGAAACTGGGCTGCTATCTCAAAGATCAGCAGTTCAAATCCACCAGTGCTTTGTGGGAGGCGATGGACAGTCTCCTCGTGTGCAATTTACTGTCTTTGAAAATCCACTGGAAGGTCAGCTGTGGGTCGGTTCCATCTCAACAGTATGCAACAACAGTCTAAGTAATATAAAAGAAGTCAGATCCTCTATCTCAGTTGTTTTGGTTTTTCCCCCCCTTTATTTAGCTTAGAATAACCATTATACCAAAATGCATAAAGAAATTTGAACTTAGATTTAAATATCCTAGGAAAAATATAACCAATGTGTTTTTATCCAAAGAATATGCATTGTAGTAGCATTTATTACCCCATCTGAATAAATAGAAAAATCATATCATAATCTCAAGAGATGAAAACCAACAAAATCAAGTACTCAATTTAAAAAAATCATTACAAAATAGCTATTTTCATTCTAGTGCAAAATCTACACCTAAACCAAGAAGCTACTGTGCATACAGAGCAGAGGAACACAGCATGGCTTAAAAGTAAGCAAAATTCTTGTCAAGGCTGTTTCCTTTCTCCATACCTATTCAATCTGTACACTGA
The DNA here is from genome assembly GCF_000299155.1 of Elephantulus edwardii. Taxonomy (NCBI): domain Eukaryota; kingdom Metazoa; phylum Chordata; class Mammalia; order Macroscelidea; family Macroscelididae; genus Elephantulus; species Elephantulus edwardii. The sequence continues at coordinate 32,013,480 of NW_006399761.1, forward strand.
GCAAATTATTCGAGAAACTGAACTTTACAAAGAAGAATGTGACATCAGGATGAGAGGACTCGTCAGACACCTGCTTATTCATGGAGATGACCCAACTTTCCTGGTTGAGAGTGAAGAGGAATTAAAATGCTTGCTGCAGAGCAAGGACTGCTTCATTATAGATTACATCTTAACATCAATAATACATTCTAACCACTGGGCCAATCATGATAGATGAAGAAAATATTGAAATTGTCAACAATCTACTCTTACATGGATCCATGACCAGCAACACCCTTGGTACCAATTGTCAAGAAATCAAAAGATGTCAGAGACATTTCCAAAGTATTAAAGAGCAACAGAATAATTTTAAAAAATTACTTCATATAAAAAAATTACTTCATTGGGTTAATATGGGCCAAGTACACTGATAGATAAGACATTTATTTAAGCAAGACTTCTTTGTATTCTTTAACTGTTTTCTTATACTCACAACAACTTTATGAAGAACAAGAATATCGACTTCTGTCTTCAAGGAAGTACATGTCCCAGGATGTACAAGAACTATTTGCAGTCCTCCTCCTTGGCACGCCTTACATGCAAGTCATGCAGCCAAGTCCTGAAGACACATTTGCCCCAGAGTAACCCTACATAATGTAATTTGTCTTTTGATTTCCTGACTGTTGGTGCCAAGAATGTTGATTATGGAACCAAGCAAGCTGAAATTTTTAACAAACTCAGTCTCTGTCTGTCATGATGCTACCATTTGGCCCAATGGTGAGAATCTTTGTTTTCTTTAGGTTGATTATTGAAGACTGCAGTCCATGGCCATCTGCACCAAACACGCAGTTCACCTCAGTTTCAGCAAGCAAGGTTGTGTCATCTGCATAATGCAGGTTGTTGATGAGTCTTCCTTCAATTCTGATGCCACATTTTTTTCTCACAAAGCCCAGCCTCCTGAATGATCGTTCTTCATATAGATTTATAAAGTAAGGAGATAGCATGCATCCCTGACATACACCTTTCGTGATCTTGAACCATGCAGTATTTTCTTGCTCTTTTCCAACAACCACTTGCTGTTGCAGGTATAGGTTTCACATGAGCACAATCAAGTGGGTGGAATTCCCGTTCTTCTCAAGCTTAGCTACAATTTTTTGTGATCTACACAGTCAAATGCCTTTGCAGAGTCAATGAAACACACATAGACATTGCTCTGGTTTTCTCTGCTCTCAGCTTAGATCTATCTAACATTGGCTATAATGTCCCTACTGCCACGGCTTTTTTCTGAACCCAGCTTGTTTATGTTGCAGTTTTCTGTCAATGTGCTATTACAGTCATTTCTGCATAATTTTCACCAGGATTTTGCTTACATGTGATATTAATGATACTGTTTTATAATGTCTACACTTTTGGATCACCTTCTTTGAAACGGAAATAAATATGGATCTCTTCCAGTCACTTGGCCAGATAATTGTCCTCCAGATTTCTTGGCACAGCCTGGTTGGGCACAACCTGGTGAGCATGTACATCCTGAGCTGCATCTGTTGAAGATGCCATTGGTCCACATTGGTTAAATCTGGCAGGCACTGCTAATCAGCTAGCCCCTGGTGCAGGTGGCTGGGCAGAGGAAGGAGTGCCGCTGGTTTGAAGGCCCCTGGCATGGACACCTGACGGGAGGAAGGGGTACCACTAGGTCCACAGGCGCTAGGCATGGATGGCTGGGTGGAGTAGGATACTTCTGATCCACTGTGCTCAGAGGGGCAAGGCAGTGAGAAAGTGCCTACTTGTGAGTTTTAACGAGTTGGAAAATAGGGAGACACTTTGGTTCATGGGCCTCCATCAGGGGCTATGGGGAAGGTGTGGTAATTTTGATGAATGCTCTTTACTTTACTGGGTGATTGGTTGAAGAGGGTCCCTACCTAATTATTAACTTTGCTGTGGAATGAATGATTCTGCTTGCCAACACCAGATGGTGGAGCCTTTTACTTGTTAGATGATGAAGTCTAGCTGAGTAGGGAACAGCTGAGGATTGCTCTGTGATTTTACTATTCAATGAGTTTATCCTGTTCATATGATCAAGCATCACCACTGGTGTATAGTCCTACCCCAAGATCAAGATTCAGTTGTCTATTTCCTCTGAGTTGTTTTTATCTGACTTAAGTTCTCATCACTTGTTTCATTTCAGATTTGTTTACCCATTATCTCTGTATCTTGTAAGTTCCGTAAAGTTGTCTTCCATTGCTCCTCAACTGAAAATACAGTTTGCTTTGTATAAATATAGCCATAATGAACACGATCACAGAGCAGTGATGGGTCACAATATTCCCCATCTACCATTTTTTTATAGTCCTTCCACTCAGTATTTCCATCCCTTTAACCTTCCATTTGATGCTCAGTGTTTTAAAATTGTCATCTGTATCTGATTGAGTTGGGGTTATAGTTCTATTTGTGATATTTCTGTTGATTGTTTCTTGTGGGATTTTTTGAGGGGAGGGGCGGGTGTTTGTTTTTGGTCTTAAATTGTAAGGGAAATCAAGCTCTGGTGGCCAGGTTGTGAGGATTTTCATTGCCAACTCAAAAGCACATGGTTATAACCTATCAGTGGCTACTTGGGAGAAAGATAGGGAAATTAATGCCTCTGAAAACCTTCTGGAGGGTCAGTTATGACCTAGTTCTGACTTAAAGTACATAAAAACATTCTAAGTAAAGCATGAAATATCTTACTAATTGAATTCCAGTAATAATATATCTTGTGTATGGTCCAAGGTGGCAGCATAGTCAGATGCCTCATATTTTCCTCAAAGCAGATGCTTGAAAAAACAACAGAAGATTATTTAAAAATGGAGGATACTTTAGGCAGAATATTAAATGATCCAGAAAGTATTAAAAGAAGTTGGAAAGAATATACTGAGTCACTGTATCGAAATAAATTGGCAGACATAGAAGAATTTCATGAAACAAATGAGCAAGAGCCTATGGTGATGAAGGAAGAAGTTCAAGCTGCTTTGAAGAAAATAGCAAAAAATAAGGCCCCAGGAATA
>NW_006399761.1:32018778-32020652 GCF_000299155.1 Elephantulus edwardii
AGAGGACCTTCTTTTTCTTGAATTTTGAATTAACACTGCACTATGTCAAGAAGCTTTGGTGGCCTGGTGATAAGGAGCTGCACTACCCCCCAAAAGGCAGATGGTTTGAATCTACCAGTTGCTCCATGGGAGAAAGATGGGCATGCAATTTACTGCTTTTGAAAACCTGCTGGAGGGTTAGCTATTAGTGAGCTTCACCTGAGTAGCACATAATGACAAATGTGTAGGTAATGTTAAAATGTAAAGTAGTTAAAGAAAATAAATTCTGTGTTTAGCCACACTAGACACATGTAAATGCTCAGGTATGCATGTGATGGGAATGGAAACATCTATGCCAGTAGTCACAGGTATAGAAAATTTCCACCCTCACAAAAAGTTTTACTGGATGGAGTATAGAGTCTAGGGTTTGCAGGTTAGGCTCTTGTAAGTTAAACTGCTTTAAACTACCCTGTAAACTAGACTTCATCATTTTCACAGATCTCAAGCAGTCACACATTGTTTTAAAGGTTAATAACTAATTTTAAGCAACCTATTGCCAACAAATTATGGTGAAAATAAAGAAAATTAATATTTTAAGCAAATACAGAATGTTAGTACCAGGAACAATAAATGTGTAAAAGCATTGAAAAATAAAAAAAAATAATTATTTCTAATAAAGTGTGGTTTGCCCTGAGAAGAATGGGAATCCCAGAACGCTTTATTATGCTTATGTGAAACCTATACCAGGAAGCAGTCATCAGAACAGAGCAAGGAAACACTGCATAGTTCAAAATCAGGAAGGGTGTAAACCAGGAATACATCATATCTCCATACTTTTTCAATCAGAATGCAGAACAGATCATCCAGGTGGTTGGGCTTTATGAGGAGGAATGTGACATTACAATTAGAGGAAAACTTATCCATCAACAACCTTATTTTACTCCTTGTTTGCTAAAACTGAGGAGGGCCTGAAACATTTGCTGCAGAAAGTCAATGACTAGTCTTCAGTATGGACCGAGGTAAATGGGATAGGTGTGTCAGAGACAATGAGGTTGGCTCAGGATGCAACAGTTTTCAGAGCTATTGCATATAGGGTCGCTATGAGTTTCAAGCAACTCAGCACATAACAAAAACAACAATCTAGAAAATCTAAGAGAATTTTCAAATCTAGAAATTCTTTTATTTGGTCTATAGGGAGTTGTATTGCCAATTCAAAGGCAGCTCCTCTTTTGTGATCAAACTCATCAGGTGCTCCAGAGGAAAAAACTCAATGAAATTTATCGCCTTCAAAACCCACTTCTTTTTTTTTATTATTAATATTTGTGTGTGTGTGTGTGTGTGTGTGTGTGTGTGTGTGTGTGTGTACCATCAAATCAGATCTGACTGGTACAGGAGGAGATTGTCCCTCCTTCCCTGGCAGAGCATCTCATGGATTCGAACTGTGCGCCTCTGGATTGCAGTGCAGCTTCTTGCCACTAGGCCACCAGAGCTCCCCTAAAACCCACTTCTTGAGCATCAGCTATGATTCAGTTCCAGCTCACCATCGTTAAGTTGAGTGATACCACAATAAAGTGGAGGGCACAAAGAAGAAAAAGATTACATTTTAGTATGGCTTTTAATATAAAGTATTTAAAATGTAAAATTACACCTCGCCTAACCGGCCGGAAGGGCACTCCATCCTGCTTCCCTCCGCTGCAACTAGGCCAGGATGGCAGCGGCTCCAGGAGACAGCAGCCACAGCGGCGACAGCCGGCTGGACCGAGAGACGGCCCAGTGGCTGCGATGGGACCAGAATCCTTTAACTTTAGAATCTGTGAAAAAACTAATTGCGGATGGTAATAAAGAAGAACTACAGAAATGCTTTGGGGCACGGATGGAATTTGGAACAGCTGGGC
>NW_006399761.1:32020752-32027727 GCF_000299155.1 Elephantulus edwardii
CAAGGTGCGTCTGATACAGGCCATGGTCTTTGCTACCACTTGTTATGCATCAGAGAGTTGGACAATGACCAAGGAGGATAGAAGGAGAATTGTTGCCTTTGAGCTTTGATGCTGGAGAAGAGTATTGAGGGTACCATAGACTGCTAGGAAAACAAACAGATTCATCCTGGAAAGGGTCAAACCGGGCTGCTCCTTGGAGGCAAGGATTCTGAGGCTCAGTCTAACATACTTTGGACATGTTGCAAGGAGGGACAGTTCCTTGGAGAGGGACATCATGCTTGGGAGGGTGGAGGGACAGCGCAGAAGGGGAAGGCCCCCTATGAGGTGGATTGATTCAATGATTGGAGTAATTGGGATGGGTGTGTCAGAGATGGTGTGATTGGCACAAGACAGAACAGAGTTTAGGGCTGTTGTACATAAGGTCACTATGAGTTGCAAGCAACTTGATGGCACATAACAACAGCAAACAACACGAGCAGTATTATCAACAAGGAAACTCCAGAAATTCAAACTGGATTTAGAAGAGATAACAGAACTAGGAATATCATCCCTAATGGATCCTGGCTGAAAGCAAAGGATACCAGAAAGATTTTTACTGGTGTTTTATTTACTATGCAAAGGTTTTTGACAATGTAGATCAGAATAAATTATGGATAATGTTAAGAAAAATGGAAATTCCAGAATATTTCATTGGACTCATATGGAAAGGATATATAGACCAAGAAGCCCTTTGAATGGAATGAAGGAATGCTACAGTATGTACCAACACTGATGTATCCTTTCCTTGTATCTCTTCAGTATGTACTGTGCTTTTGTTTTTTAATTTATTTTTCTTTTTAGTTTTTTATTGGTTTGCTTACAGTTTGTATATATTTTATTTCACACCATGCTTCATTCGCAATTGTGTTTCATACAACCATTCTCATGCATTATGTTTTATAAAATTACTCACCATTGGGCTTTGCCCATCATTACCCTGTGTTTTCTTTCTTTTTTTTTTTATTAAGTTGCTATTTTAATGAAAGTTTACCAAAACTTGGATCTCCATTCATTCATTGTTGCACATTTTCCTCCCTATATCCCCCAGTTTGCTTTTCTCTTTAAAAAGATTCTTTCATTGTTGCACAGTTACCTTCCTTTCCCCCTCCGTACCCCCCCTCCCTACTATGGTCTCTTTTTCTGTACTGTTGTCATGTAAATAATACCTAATCATATATTTGTTTTAGACAGTTCTTTCCCTCATCTGTTTAAATTCAGTGTTCATTTTTTATCCACTTTTCTTAGTTTCCCCCAACCCTTCTGTCCTGTTTTGTAACAGTGACATTATATGCAGTATTTGTCCTTTTGTGACTGAGATATTTCACTCAGCATAATGTCCTCCAGAATCACCCATTTTGTATAATATTTTATGAGTTCCTTGTTATGAAGTGTTGCATCATATTCTATTGTGTAAATATGCCACAGCTTCTTTATCTATTCGTTTGTTGATAGGCACTTGGGTTGCTTCCATCTCTTTGATGTTGTGAACAGTGCATCAATAAACATGGGTGTATATATATCTGGGTGGCAGTTCTGGTATCTTTAGAGTATATTCCTAGTAGTGCTGGGCCAAATTGTATTACTATTTCCATTTTTTTGAGAAAGCACTAGACTGCCTTCCAGAATGTGGGTGTACCATTTTACACTCCCACCAACAGTGAATAAGGATTCTGGTTTCTCCACAACCTCAGCAGGATTTGTTGTTTGCTGCTCTGTTGAACTTTGCTATTATTGTTGGGGTGAGATGGTATCTCATAGTTGTTTTGATTTGCATCTCTCTTAGAGCTAGTGATTTTGAATATCTCTTCGTGTGTTCACCATCTGAATGTCTTCTTTAGTGAAGTGTCTGTTCATATCCTGTACCCATTTACATTTATCTTATTGTGGTGTTAGAGTATTCTGTAAGCTCTAGATATTAGTCCCTTATCAGACATGTCTTTACCAAATTTTTTTCCCTGTCTGTGGCTTTCGTTTTTACCCTGTTGGGAAAGTATGCGGATGTACATAGGGATTTGATTCTTAGAAGATCCCATTCATCTGTGTTATTCTCTCCTGGTTGTAGGCATCACCCTGTATTTTCAATTGGATCCTTCACATTTCCTTCCTACCTACCTCCATCCACCAAACTGTGCAAACCTTTGGTTTTAACCCTACCCATCCTCACCCCTCCGCTCCCACCCTTCCCTTCCTTGAGTTCCCATACATGTTTTATAGCTAGTTATTCTAATATTTTTACAATATGAATTGTTCTTGTTGGTATTATAGGGTTGACTCTGAATCATAGTGACCCTATTTATCATAGATGAGAACCTTACCTGGTCCTGCACCACTCTTATAGTCTCCATCATACTCAGACTCATTGTCATACTATCAAGGGTTTTAATGTCCTTCTGTGACCCTCCACCTTTTCAAGCACAATGTCCTTTTCCAGTTACCCTTCTTGACAACATGCACATAGGTACATGAGACATAGTTTCATTCTAAGGAACTCTTGGACTACACTTTTTCCAACATAGATTTATTTGTTCTTTTGGAAGTCTTACGTGGTATATTCAGGGTGCTCTAATGATAATAAGTTGTGCTGCCAGCCCGAAGGCATGCAGTTCAAATCCACCAGCTGCTCCATCGGAGAAAGATGGAAAAATCTCCTCCCATGTGATTTACTGCCTCTGAAAACCTGTGGGAGGGACGGCTGTGAGTTGGTTTTGACTTAGAAGAACAGGAATCCCAGAACACTTAATTATGCTCACATGAAACTTATACTTCGACCAGGACACAGTTGTCAGAACAGAGCTAGGAGACACTGCATGGATGGGAGGGAAGACTGTGAGTTGGTTTTGAGTTAAGGGTACCTAACAACAACATGCATTTGACTGTGTGGATCACAGCAAATTATAGCTAACTCTGAGAAGAACGCAAATCCCAGAACCCTTTGTCAGAACAGAGCTAGGAAACACTTCATGGTTTAATATAAAAAAGATGTGTCCTCTCTGTACCTTTATAATCTATATGCGTAACAGATAATTTAGGAAGCTGGGCTCTATGAGGAGGAATATGGCATCAAGATTGGAGGAAGACTCATCAGCCTGCATTACGCAGATGATACAACCTTGCTTGCTGAAACTGAGGACCCTGAAATGCTTGATGCAGAAGGTCAAGGACGGCAGCTTTCAGTATGGATTGAAGTTCAACATCAGAAAAACAAAGATTCTCACCCATGGGCTGATTTGCAGCATCATGATAGTGAAGAGATTGAGATTGTTTACAGCTTTAGTTTGCTTGGCTCCACAATCAACACTCTTGGTACCAGCAGCCAGGAAATCAAAAGGTGGATTGCATTGGCAGACTTCTGTCAGGGATCTCTCCAGAGTACTGAAGAGCAGAGTTGTCGATCTGGAGACTAAAGTGTGCCTGATCTAGGCAATGGTCTTTGTAATCACTTGCTCTGCTTTAGAAAGCTGAACTAGGGATGATAGAAGGAGAATTGATGCCTTTGAGCTGTGGTGCTAGAGAAGAGTATTATTGAATCTACCATGGACGGCTAGGAGAACAAACAGTTTCATCCTAGGGAGTGTGAAACCAGGCTGCTCCTTGGAGGCAAGAATTCTGAAGTTTTGTCTGACATACATTGGGCATATTTCAAGGAAGGACCAGACCTTACAGAGGGACATCATGCTTGGAAAGGTGCAAGAGAATAAGAACCTGAATGAAATGGATTGATTCAGTGACTGGTAATAAGGGTAGGTGTGTAAGGTTGGCTCAGGACGGAGCAGGGTTCAGAATAGTTGTACTTAGGGTCGCTATGAGTCACAAACAATTAAGCAGCACATAACAACACAGTCTTTCAGTAAACTGTCAGTACTACAATTTAAAGACATTGATCTTTTTTGGTCTTCCTAATTCAATATGATGTTGTTATTGTTGATTACTGCCAAGTCAGAACTGACCCATAGCAGACCCCCTGGCAGGTTTTCAGAGACAATTAATTGCACGGGAGGAGATTGCCCATCTTTCTCCCAGGGAGAAATTGCAGCGCAACTTCTTGCCAGTAGGCCACCAGAGCTCAGGAAGCTAGATTATTTGACAAAGAATGTGACATTAGAGGAAAGATCATCAGCAACCTTGGGGAGAAAAAGAGTGTTGGGAAAGGAGGGAAGATTCTCATTGGAATGTCTGCACCAAAGGGATTAAATATAACTAAGATTTTAAGGATGCCACAGGATCAGACAAGGCTTTGATCTTTTGTGTATAGGATTGCTATGAGTTGAAACTAGCTTGACAGCACCAGACTACAACAGTTGAATTCCATTTTGGTCATAGAATTCTACTGATAATTTCTTGACTACTACTTTCATTGGGTATGTTGATTATGAGTCCAAGTGAGAGTTAAAAAAAAAACAAGCTTTGACATCCTCAATCATTTCTCCATGTATCATGTTCATAGGTCCGGTTAACAAAATCTAGAGTGATGAAATGTTCTGGACTTTGTATTCTCAGTATCATCCACAATTTAATTATGATCTGCATTGTAAAATAAGCGTCATTCTGGTTTTCTCTGCTGTCAGTTAAGATCCATCTGACATCAGCAATATCCCTAGTTTCATTGCCTCTTCTTAATCCAGCGTGAGTTTTTAGAACTTCCTTTTTTAAAAATACTATATTGAACCAAGTGGCAGTCATCAGAACAGAGTAAGGAAACACTGCATGGTTCAAAATTAGGAAGGGCATATACCAAGGATGTGTCCTATCTCCATACCTTTTCAATCTGTATGCAGAACAGATTATCCGGAAGGCTGGGCTCTATGAGGGGAAATGTGGGATCAAGATTGGTGGGAGATCTATCAACAGTCTGCGATATGCAGATGACACAACCCTGCTTGCGGAAAGTAAGGAGGGTCAAGGACTGCAGCCTCCAATATGGATTGAGGCTCAATGTCAAGAAGACAAAGATTCACACCACTGGGTCAATTGGCAACATCAGGATGGATGGTGAAGAGATTGAGATTGTTCACAGCTTTAGTTTGCTTCGCTCCACAGTCAACACTCTTGGCACCAATAGCCAGGAAATTAAAAGATGTATTGCCATGGGAAAGTCTGCTGTTAGGGACCTCTCCAAACTACTGAAGAGCAGTGGTGTCTGTCTGTAGACTAAGGTGCGTCTGATACAGGCCATGGTCTTTGAGATCATTTGTGATGCATCAGAGAGTTGGACAATGACTAAGGAAGATAGAAGGAGAATTGATGCCTTTGAGCTTTGATGCTGGAGAAGAATATTGAGGGTACCATGGACTGATAGAAAACAAACAGATTCATCCTGGAAAGGGTTACACCGGGCGGCTCCTTGGAGGCAAGGATTCTGAGGCTTCGTCTACCATACTTTGGACATGTTGTAAGAAGGGACAGATCCTTGGAGAGGGACATCATGCTTGGGAGGGTGGAGGGACAGCACACGAGGGAAAGGCCCTCTATGAGGTGGATTGATTCAGTGACTGGGGTAATCGGGATGGGTGTATCTGAGATGATGCAATTGTTACAGGACAGAGCAGAGTTTAGGGCTGTTGTATATAGAGTCGCTATGAGTTGCAAGCGACTTGACAGCACATATTGGTTTGCATACAGAATTCTTATGTGTTTTGTTTCATTCATGTACATTGTTTCACACATTCCTTCATTCACATTTTGTTTCATACAATCAGTCCTATACATTGTGTCCTAATTACTTCACCCCTTTGCTCACTAAACTGTCATCTTAGTGATTGGTGCCACAGGAACACTAGGTTCTCCTCCGTTTCCATCATGTCCTTTCTATCAGTTATCCTTCTATTTTTACAATAATGATCTTATGTGGTATTTGTCCTTAGGAAATGAGTTGACTCAACATACTGCTATCTAGACTTTCCCATGTTATACAGTATTTTAGAAAATTGTTGCTCTTTAGTGCTGCATAGTATTCCATCTTGAGAATACCATAATTTCTCAATCTATTCATTTGTTGATGGACATTTAGACTGTTTCCATTTTCTTGCTATTGTGAATAATGCTATAATCTTAGGTGTACAAATCTCCATTTGTGTATCAGTTCTGTTTTCCTTGGGATATATTCCAAACAGTGGAAGAGCTGAGTCATGTGTGATTTATGTTCGGCTTTTTGAGGAAATGTCATACTGCCTTCCAGAGAGGTTGTACCATTTTACAGTTTCCGTATATGCTTAGTATCATTCATAATTTAGTTATGATCTACACTGTAAAATAAGCATCATTCTGGTATTCTATGCTTTCAGTTAAGATCCATCTGACATCTGCGATATCCCTAGTTATACCAGCAGTTTAAGAGTTCCAATCTCTCTGCATCTTCTCCAGGATTTATTGTTTGCTGTACTGTTAAACTTTGCCACTGCTACTGGAGTGAGATGGTATCTCGTTGTTTTGATTTTAATCTGTGTTATTCCAGTAATTTTGGCCGTTTCTTAATATGTCTGTTTGCCATGTGAGTATGTTCCTTTGTGAAAGGTCTTTCCATGTCTTTTGCCCATTTTGTAATTGGGTTATCAGTCTTTTTCTTGTGGAGGCCATGTAGTAGTTCCCTATTGATATAGTACTTCAATTATTTTTGCTTAACAGGGTTTTACTTTCCTATGATATTGCTCAGTAATTTATGTATTGTTGGGTCACCTTTTTTTTAAGTTGTACAATGAGCACCAGGCAATTGGTCAGGTAGTTGTCTTCTTATTTTTTTCACAATTTTTCATTCTCTCATTCATATACGTTGTGCTTCATTCATATATATTGTGTTTTTTGTTGGTTTTTTATTTTGTTATGTGTGTGTGTGTGTGTGTGTGTTTGTGTGTGTGTGTGTGTATACCGTCAAATCAGATCTGACTGGTACAGGAGGAGATTGTCCCTCATTCCCCGGCAGAGCATCTGGTGGATTCGAAC
>NW_006399761.1:32034902-32040713 GCF_000299155.1 Elephantulus edwardii
GTATGGCTACCATATTACCAAGGCTTCGTATTTTATCTGCCATGATCAAGGCACCATTAAAAAATTATTTGAAAACCTTAGAAATTATGATGGGAAGGACACTTACCCAAAAACGTGTGGCAGGTTTGAAATTTCTGGAATTAGGGACCTTACAACTGGCTATGATGATACCCAGCCTGACAAAAAAGCTGTTCTCCCAACTAGTAAAAGCAGCCAGATGATCACTTTTACCTTTGCTAACGGAGGCGTGGCCACCATGCGGACCAGTGGAACAGAACCCAAAATCAAGTACTACGCGGAACTGTGTGCTCCGCCTGGAAACAGCGATCCTGAGCAGCTGAAGGAGGAGCTGAATGAACTAGTCAGTGCTCTTGAAGAACATTTTTTCCAGCCACAGAAATATAACCTGCAGCCAAAAGGGGAGTAAAACATTCCACCCACGGACGAACAGAAATACACCTAAAATTAAGCTGAACTGGATTTGTGAAGCAATGCTTTTAAAGGCTGGTTATTTAAAAGTATTATTCCGTGTATTTATGTATTTTTTTAAAATAAACTTAACATTCCTCATATTAAAAAAAAAATAAAATGTAAAATTACAAAAGAGCACTTGGCTACATTTTTCATAGTAGACACATGAAGGAATTTTTTAATTTGATATTTAGTTAGATTGTTACAGAAACATGGTTTTGCTTGGTTTTCTTTTTTGCCTGCAGTCATTAAGTTTACCAGGGAATTCTGGTGGGCTTGTGGTAAGAAGCTGTGTTTCAATCCCAAAGCCACGCAGTTCAAATATGCTCTGTGGAAGGAGGATGGGCTCTCTCCCCTCCAGGTGATTAACTATCTCGGTAAGCCTGCCATAGGGTCAGCAATCTATTGGTTTGAACATGATGGTACGTAACAACCTGGAGTTGATTCCTAGTGTACCTCTGTCAGGTTTCTGAAATGTAAATAATAGCAGGAAGACACTGCCTGTCTTTCTTCCCACAACCTTCAGTGTATTCAGACTGCCAGGACCTTTATTTAGGTCATCAGCAGAAGTCGTTACTGACTACACAAGCAGAGCTCCCCAATGAAATAATTGGAATTTTGAGAATAATGTATATAATAAAAAATAGAACTTCAAGCAGGAGTTTATTTTTTTGCTTTGAAATTATTATAGAAATTTCTCAGTGCAAATTGACTTTCTATTTTTCCATAACAAATGATTGCTGTTCTTTGAACTGACACAATTTACATTTTTGTTTGTTTGTTTATTTCAAAAAGAATCTGAGAACTAAATGCTTTTCGGTTGAGGGGTTTTGGGCTCTCTAATGGCATAGTTGCACTGCCTCCCAGAGGCTGCACTTCTCCAGAGTTTAGAATCCACTAGCTTTGAGGGAGAAAAATGGGCAGTCTCTTCACCTCAAGCCATTTACAGCCTCAGCAGCCCCCTGAAGGGTCAGCTATAAGTTGGCTCCTTTTCTATGTCAATAGAGAGTGAGAGTTTTATTTATAAGCTAATTAGTCTTAACAATTTTCAGTCTTACTAATTCTCAGAACTTGGAAATATTGTCTGAGCTTAAATTTAATGGTAAAAAATGAATTCTTATTTTTTATTCCTTTTCTGTTTTGTTTTAGGAAGAATCCACAACACAAGGTGGATTATAAACATAGTACACATCCAGGTAAGAAGTTTTACTTCAAGGAACAAAAATGACGTTTATAGGATGACTCTCACCTTACAAAAGATAAATATCTACACACACACACATGCACGCGCGTACACACACACACACATACACACATACACACACACACACACACATATTTGCCCTGTGAACAGATTTGAACCCTGTCCTATCCTGTGCCATCATCACATTTCTTGACACACTAGAGCCCAGTCACTGTGTCAGTCTGTCTAGTTGAGGATCTTCCTCTCTTAGCTACCCTCCACCTTTCCAAGCATGATTTCTCTCTCCACAGAATAGCCTCTCCTAGCGGCATGACTGAAATGAGATGAAGTTAATAGAATTTCAGAGGCCTGCTATTTAAGAAATAGATGAGCTTCCTGCTTCCTGTTACTGGGTACCAGCAAGTCAGAACTGACCTGTAGCTGACCTTCCAGCAGATTTTCAGAAGCAGTTAATTGCATGGGAGAAGACTGCCCATCCTTTTCCTGTTGAAGTAGCTGGTGGCCTCGAACCTGTGTACCTTCAGGATTGCAGTGCAGCGTCTTGCCCGTGGGCCAGCAGAGCTCCCTAGTCTTAATCTGGGAGGGCTAACACCTGTCCACCATGGGTGACCCTTGTGACGTATGACACACCGGTTGCATAGCTTTCAGCATCCCAGCAACCAGCAAGTTATCTCAGTACAACAAACTGACAGGCAAATGCTATACTAATTAGAACAGTGAATTCCTCAAATAAAGACAATTTAGTGTTGTGCCTGTAATAGCAAATCAGGGATCCAAATATTATGTTACCTGATCCAGTTGAAGTCTGAATAGATGAGGGAGGATATGCTTCTGGGAGGACATTGAGGCATTCTAGTTGAGACTAACAGCTGCCACACAGGAGTAACGACCCACATGTGGATATTAAGGTCAGTGGAAATCTCTGGTGAAACCTTGCTGCTAGTGCTGCTTTACACCAACTGTTTGATAAAGAAGACATGCCTTCCAGGTCCCACCTGCTTTAAATAAGAGGCTTCCTGCCCCAACTGACTGTTGTTAAAAAATTCTATAGCTATAAACTTATTTATAAATAAATATTTTACTTTATATTCATAATAATTTAAATTTTATAAATGTTAATATGTAAGTATATTTATAGAAAGTAGAGGGTATCCAGTTATTGTAACATTTTCAAATCTGTACATTTCTTAATAGTTTTGCTTTAATAGTTTAATAGTTTTTAAAAAGTATAAGCTTTACACATAGAAATTATTTTCACAATCATTGTCTAAAAAAATCATAATTCTTCTGTATTTTTTAGGATTATTTGTTTACACATATTTGGAAACAGAATCTCAAACTAACCTTAGTTTTAGTGGTAAGAGATGTTGACTCCTATAATTCTGTTGTTGTTATGGGCTGTCGAGTTGCTTGCAACTCATAGTGACCGTATGTACAACAGCTCAGAACTCTCCTCTGTCCTGAGCTAACCTTATTGTCTCTGACATACTCGCCCTCATTACCTTAGTCACTGAATCAATCCAGAGAGTCTTCATCTCTTGCACTGCCCCTCCACCCTCCCAAGAATGATGTCCCACTCCAAGGACTGGTCACTCCTTGCAACATACCCAAAGTATAGAATTATAACTCATCTAAATATATTAAAGAAATGCGATTAGAATGGCCCTGGGAATTAAGGATGGTGGGACTTTGTCTGACAGATATTGGGGTGTGTTATCATCAGAAGCCAATTCTTAGAGAAGGATGTCATATTTGGAACAGTAAAGAAAAGCAAGGGTAAAGATTTTCTATAGATGGATTGATCTGGGACTATGAAAATGAGCACAACTTGTAAAGATGGCACAGGATGGGCAGTGTCTCTTTCTGTTGTATGTGGTGATGTGGTTGGATGTGGTTGATGGGGCTAACTCCAGGACACTAACAACAACATAAAAAATGTTTAGGGATCACAAATAAAGGGGCCTCCCATTCCCTAGGACAGATGAAATAAAAACTGTTGTTCCTTTATTTGATGTTTAAAAGCCACTGAGTTAAAAAAATGTTTAGAGGTAGGGCTCTAGTAAAGAAGATCCATTGCTTTGGTTCAAGAATATTACCATTATCAAGGATCCATTTCCTCTCTGTCATTCTGTCTTGGGGGTTATTCTCATGCTAAGCTGACTCTCCTTCCAGATGTGGGTAATGTGTGCTGCTGACCCAGAGGTGGTGCCCCTGAGGGTGGGGCCACTGTTGTTCTTGCTTACCATCGAGTCAAGCACAACTCATGGCAACCCTATGAACAAAAGGCCTGAACTATCAGCATTTCATAGAGTTTCCAAAGGCATGGTGTTTGGGAAGTGGATGCCACTCCTGGTTCCAAGTAAAGAGAGTAAAAACGGGATTGGATACAAGATTTTTTAAAGAAAGTATCACTAACATTCTTAACTAGCTAGAGAGGTTAAAAGAACTAAGAATGAGATAAACCAACTAGGGATGACTCATAATTTTAATATACATTATTAAGAGTCTGGAGTACATTTTCATGTAATAGAAGAACTGAGTAGTTTTTCTGGCATTTTTTGTTTTTAAACGTGTTTGAAAGGTGGAGGTGATATTGCTATATATCACCATATACTTTGTTGTTGTTGTGTGCTATTAAGTTGAAACCAACTTAAAGCTGACCCTCCAATGGGTTTTCAGAGGCTAGTAAATCACAGTGGAGGAGATTGCCCATCCTTTTATCACAGAGCAACTGATGGATTTGAATCACATGCCTTTGGGATTGCAGTGCATCTTCCTGTCACTCAACCACAAAAGTTCTCAAATATAGTACCAACATAAGAATAATTAGAAATTAAGCTTTTTCTTAATTGTTTAATTTCTTATTTGGAATATTTCCTGAACATTTCAGTCTATAAAATTCTCTGTACATGCTAACAGCTTATATAGTGTATTTCATTTTACTTTTTGAGTTTCTTTGCTGTCACACTTGAGCCTCTTGCATATATAATTGGGTTGTTGTTGTTGTTATGTGCCATCAAGTCACCTGTGATTCATAGCGACCATATGTCTAGCAGCTCTGAAGCCTGCTCTGTCCTAGCCCAGTCTCACTGACCCCAGCACACCTGCCCCCATTGCCCTAGTTTTTGTGTCAGTCCATCTTATCCAGGGTCTTCCTCTCCTGCGCTGTCCCTCCATCCTTCCAAGCATGATGCCCTTCTACAAGGATCGGTCCCTCCTGGCCACATGCCCAAAGTATGTGAGACAGCTTCAAAATCCTAGCTTCCAGGGAGAAACTTGGTTTCACCCTCTCTAAAACAGACCTGTTTGTTTTCTTGACAGTCCATGTTATGTTCCAGACTCTTCTCCAGCACCACAACTCAAAGACCAATACTTCTGTCATCCTTATTTATTGTTTAAGTAGTTATAAAGACCATAATTACCTGGATCAGGCACACCTTAGTCTCTAAACTTGTATCATTGCCCTTTAGCACTTTGGAGAGGTCCCTGAGAGCAGATTTTCCCAGTGCAGTTTGTGTTCGGATTTCCTTACTCTCTTCAGTTGCACAGTCATTGAAGTTACTAGGCCAGAATTTTTATCTAATTAAAATTTGCTTATCAGTTAAGACTAAAATCTACTGAAAAGGAACAGAAATGTAACAGATTGTCAGTGCTAAACTACTAATGAGCTCTGAGGCAGATACACATACAAGAAAGATCTGTAATACCATTATAATTCAAATACATGCACCAACAACCAGAGCCAAAGAGGAGGAAATAGAAGATTTCTAATAACTTTTGCAGGCAGAAACTGATCAAAACTGCAACCAGGATGCATTAATGATAATAGGTGACTAGAATGCAAAAGTTGGGAATAGGGAAGATGGGTGGATGGATGGATCATGATTTGGTGACAGAAATGATGCTGGTGATAGAATTTTGTACCATCAGTAGTTTATTAATTGCAAATGCCTTTTAGAAGAAACACAAATGGGCACCAAAGCAACATGGACAAGAGCAAGCAAGATGGATGGAATTTGAGTGAGAACTCTTATTAAAATATTTGTTGTTGTTGTTGTTATGTGCCCTCGAGTCGTTTCCAACTCATAGCGACCCTATGCAAAACAGCCCTAAACCCTGCTCTATCCTGCGCCAAC
>NW_006399761.1:32040813-32043238 GCF_000299155.1 Elephantulus edwardii
TGTGTGTGTGTGTGTGTGTGTGTGTGTGTATACCGTCAAATCAGATCTGACTGGTACAGGAGGAGATTGTCCCTCATTCCCCGGCAGAGCATCTGGTGGATTCGAACCATGCGCCTCTGGGATTGCAGTGCAGCTTCTTGCCACTAGGCCACCAGAGCTCCCCTCATATATATTGTGTTTTATACAATCATTCCTGTACATTCTTTTATAAAATCCATTTGATCATGCCTTTTTTAAAATTTTGGTTTTTTAAATTTTATATGTTTGCATATAAAATTCATAGTATCATCAGTTTTGGGGTTTTTTTTCGTTTATATTCATATTCTCATAAGGTTTTATTATTACTCGTTTGCTCGCAAAGTACATATATATTATGTTTCTCACTATTCTTCATTCACATTGGTTTTCATAAAATTATTCTCATGTACTGGAAGCAGGAGCAGTATCCACTTCCGAAATGGCTTGCCTCCGGAAACTCTATGTACGAACAGTGCTCAGGCTGTTCGTTCATAGGGTCACTATGAGTCATCTGTGACTTGACGGCATCAAACAACAACAACAACAACTATGTTTTATAGCATTAATCACCATTGGACTTTGCCCATCATTACCCTGTCTTTTCACCAAAATCCTTCCTATTTCCTTTCCCTCTCCTTCCACCCACCAAACTCTGCAACCCCGTGGTTTTGCCCTCCCATTCTAATACATGTTTTACTAGTTATCCTATTTTTACAATGGTGATCTTATGCAGTATTTTTTCTTATAAGACTGAGTTAGTTCACTCAGCATAATGCTCTCCACCCTCTCCCATGTTATGTAGTATTCAGAATCATTACTCCTGAATACTGCATAGTATTCCATCATATGAATGTACAATTTCTCAAACCATTCATTTGGCGGTGGACATTTTGGCTGTTTCCATTTTCTTGCTATTGTGAATAATTCTGCTACTGGACATAAGTATACAAATCTCCATTTGTGTCTTGGTTCTATTTTCCTTAGCATATGTTCCTAGCAATGGAATGGCTAGGTCATAGGTTATTTCAATGTTCAGCTTCTGATGAAACACCATACTGCCTTCCAGAATGTTTGTGCTGTTTTATAATTCCACCAACAGTGTATGAAAGTTCCTATCTCTCCACATCCTTGCCAACATTTCTTACTTACTGAATCTAACCTGACTGCTACCCACCTATTCTAGTATTTGGAATTGTCATTGATGGAGCTGATGAGCACAGGAACCAGATACTACCTTCTCCCAGCAGGCAGCTGCGTTGTCCTTATGTGGTTTGGCGTCAAGGAGACAAGGCTCCACCTGATTCCGACCACACATTAAATTCTCACGCAGCCTTCTCAGTTCTCATGTGTAGCTTTGTGGGGCCCTCTTCAGCCTGTGTCTGCTTCTTCTAAAATTCACAGTGGGGCTGATGATCACAGGATCCAGAGACCCCCCTTCCCCTGGCAGGCATTCTGTCTGGTGTGAGATCCTGACTGCAGCCTTCTTCTAAAATTTACTGACCACCTTCGTCAGTGGGATGGCATGGCCCGGTTCATCGACTCTCTTGGTGGCCCAGGAGGTAGGTTCTTGTCTTCAGTTTTATGTTAGGTGAGGGCAGTGTCTTGTCAGGATGCTGTATGTTGGCATATTGATATACAGAATCCTGTCTATTGATTCCCTCTCGGGCTGACTCGGGGTGTGGCATACCTGATAGCAAGTGGGAGGAAGAAGCAGTGGTGGATGGGGTGGTATGGAGAAGGGGCTGACAATCCCCTTGTCCTGGGAACAGCCACTGGCCTCCTCATCATATTCTTTTAAAGAGGTCGAAATAGTGAATATAGTAGCTCAAGTATTAGACTACTAGCTGACTGGTTGGCAGATTGAGTCCACTAGCCCTACTTAGGAGGAAGATAAGGCAGTCTCTTCAAGTTAATATTTACAGCTTCCCAAAGGAGCTCAGGGGGCCTAGTGGTAAGAAACTGCACTACAATCCAGAAGGCACACGGTTTGAATCCACCAATTACTCCACAGGAGAAGTATGGGCTGTCTCCTCCCATGCGAATAACAACCTCTGAAAACCCACTGGAGGGGTCAGCCATTGGTTCTGACTCGATGACTCAACAACAAGTTGGATAAGGTGTTGCCATGTGTCAGACTAGACTGACAGTGAGTTTTAGGGTGTAAAGAGAAGTTTCTTCAAGCTAGTATCCATTATGTGCTAATAAAAAATTTCGGCAAGTTTTTATAGTTAAGTACTGTTGAGTTGAATACAACTCATAACAACCTTACGAATAACAGATCTCAACCTTGGCCTATCCTGTACCATCCTTATCATCCTTGACAGACTGTGTCAGTACATCTCATTGCAGGTCTTCCTCTCTTTCGCTGACCTTCCAGCTTTCCCATCATGATGTCCGTCTCCAAAGA
>NW_006399761.1:32044091-32045785 GCF_000299155.1 Elephantulus edwardii
CACACACACACACACACACACACACACACACACACAAGAATAGCTTCTCCTAACAACATTGCCTAAGTATGTAAGACAAAACTTCGCCATCCTTACCTGCAAAGAGCATTCTGAATGCACCCTCTCCAAGACATAGTTGTTTGTTCTTTTGGCAATCCATGGGATATTCAGTACTCTTTTCCAGCATCATAGCTCAAGGTCATTGCTGCTGCTTTTGTCATTCTTATTCATTTCCTAACTTTCAGATGCATAGCAAGTGATTGAAAAGACCATAGTCCTAGTTAGGTGCACATTGGTCCTCAGATTGACATCATTGCTCCTCATTAATTTGGAGAGGTCCCTGACAGCAGACTTTTCCAAAGCTATGCTTCCTGTTCTCCTGACTTCAGTACTGAGGGTGTTGATTGTGGACCCAATAAGATGAAATTGTTGACAATTCTAGCTTTCCACCCATCTGTCATGATGTTGCTAATTGGTTCAATAGTATCCTGTATTTTTCTGATTTTACTATCTTAATCTAAGGTTCTCTGGTGGCCTAGTGGTGAGAAACTGTGCTACAATCCCAAAGGCACACGGTTCAAATCCCCTAGCTGCTCTGTAGAAGGGTTGGCAATCTCCTCTTGTATAATTAACTGCCTCTGAAAACCTTCTGGAGAATCAGCTGTGGTTTGGTTCTGACTCAGTGGCACATAATGCAACAGCAACCTTAGTCTGATAAATTATTTCAATAATAGCATTTAGGCTTTCAATAATAGCATTTAGATCCAAAGAATTCTGTTTATAGGGCCCATTCATAAGGAGACGACTTTTCCCTTTCCCCCCTCATTAATTTAAAAAATATCTTTGGGGAGAGAGGACCTTCTTTTTCTTGAATTTTGAATTAACACTGCACTATGTCAAGAAGCTTTGGTGGCCTGGTGATAAGGAGCTGCACTACCCCCCAAAAGGCAGATGGTTTGAATCTACCAGTTGCTCCATGGGAGAAAGATGGGCATGCAATTTACTGCTTTTGAAAACCTGCTGGAGGGTTAGCTATTAGTGAGCTTCACCTGAGTAGCACATAATGACAAATGTGTAGGTAATGTTAAAATGTAAAGTAGTTAAAGAAAATAAATTCTGTGTTTAGCCACACTAGACACATGTAAATGCTCAGGTATGCATGTGATGGGAATGGAAACATCTATGCCAGTAGTCACAGGTATAGAAAATTTCCACCCTCACAAAAAGTTTTACTGGATGGAGTATAGAGTCTAGGGTTTGCAGGTTAGGCTCTTGTAAGTTAAACTGCTTTAAACTACCCTGTAAACTAGACTTCATCATTTTCACAGATCTCAAGCAGTCACACATTGTTTTAAAGGTTAATAACTAATTTTAAGCAACCTATTGCCAACAAATTATGGTGAAAATAAAGAAAATTAATATTTTAAGCAAATACAGAATGTTAGTACCAGGAACAATAAATGTGTAAAAGCATTGAAAAATAAAAAAAAATAATTATTTCTAATAAAGTGTGGTTTGCCCTGAGAAGAATGGGAATCCCAGAACGCTTTATTATGCTTATGTGAAACCTATACCAGGAAGCAGTCATCAGAACAGAGCAAGGAAACACTGCATAGTTCAAAATCAGGAAGGGTGTAAACCAGGAATACATCATATCTCCATACTTTTTCAATCAGAATGCAGAACAGATCATC
>NW_006399761.1:32045885-32058362 GCF_000299155.1 Elephantulus edwardii
CTAGGTTTGAATCTGTTCTTCAGTTCCTTGAGCTTAAGAAATGCTGAGCGAGTTCGGCCCTTTTGATTTTCTGACTCTAGTTCCTGGCACATTTCATTGTAGTATTTTGCTTTGTCATTCCGAGCAGCCTTTTGGAATCTTCTGTTCAGCTCTTTAGTATCTTGAAAAAGTAATTTTGTTTGGGAGCCTCAGCAGGGAACAGCAAGCCTCAGTGGGGAACAGCAAGACATGGCGAGGAGCATCGAACTACAACAAGACCCACCCACCAGGAGGAAGCAGGAATTTGAGTGAGGTACTTAGTGGGGGATCATTGTTGATTGCTGGACCACGTAGGATCCCTTCACCTTAAGCAGGAGGGAGTGAGACAACTGAAGCTTAACTGGGGTGGCAGACTCACTGATCGAAGGGAAAACCAAGGCTTACTGGTTTTGTGTTCAGGTCCCTACACACACATGACACCCCTGCATGTGTCTGAATGCACACCCTCCCACCCCAGTCCCTGCATACATCTGTGCACACACCCATCCTGTGTGCATCCACTAGCACTCTTGCCTAACCCTCTTCTGGCACAGTGACTTCAGATCAAGAGGCAGCTATCGCTTCAGGTCTGAAAAACTCTACCACAGCAGTGTCACAAAAGAAGCAGGCTACATCTCAGCCTACACAAGCCCAAAGAAAGTATCACCCCCCCCCCCCAAGTGACACAGTGTCACTTTTCCTGACCAGAAAGTCTGATGGAACTTTTCTGACCCAGAATTTAAAAGACCAATGATTGAATATTTTCATTGGGTGAAAGAAAAACTTAAAAGAATTACAGGACACTGCAAGAAAAAAGCAGGAGGAGCGTAAAAAAACGATCCAAAACAATGCAGATAAAACTAATGAGATATTAAAGACAATGGAAAAACAAGAAACCACAATCCAAAATATGAGGTTCAATGTCTCAGATGCTGTCAACATGCTGGAGGGATATAAAAACAGAGTTGAAGGGATAGAACACAGAACCAGTGAAACAGAAGATAGAATTGTCACCACAGATCTCCTAGAGCAAAAAGCAGAATCAAAAAAGAAAGAAAAAGAAGAAAACCTAAGTTTAAAGAGAGACACCATCGACAGTAATAACATGTGCATCATTGGAATCCCAGAACAGGAAGAAGAAAATAAAGGCACTGAAAAAGCTATGGAAGAATTACTAGAAGAAAATTGCTTAGGCACAATGAAGAATGAGAGAATATATATTCAAGAAGCTCAGTGAACACCATATAGAAGACATGCCAAAGGAAAAATGTCAAGGTGTATCATAATCAAAATTGCCAGAACCAAAGATAAGCAGAGAATCTTGAAAGCAGCGAGGGAGAAACAAAGAGTAACCTACAAGGGAGAGCAGATAAGATTAAGTGCCTATTTCTCAGAAGAAACTATGCGAGCAAGAAGACAGTGGAATGACTTATATCAACACCTCAAAGAACACAACTGTCAACCAAGAATACTGTACCCAGCAAAGTTGTCCATCAAATATGTAGGGAAGATCAAGACATTCTCAAAAAACAAACAAACAAACAAACAAACAAACAAAAAACCTAAGAAAGTTTGTAAAAACAAGGTCAGCATTGCATGAAACACCACTGAGAGACGTCCTCCTTACAGAGGTGCCACAGAAAGCAGCATAGACCAAAGTAGCTAGCAACAACACCAAAAAGAACTCAACAAAATGATAGCAATAAAACCTTACCTCTCAATAATCACACTGAATGTGAATGGTTTAAATGCACCACTGAAGAGAAAAAAAGTAGCAGATTGGATAAAAAAACTAAAATCCATCAATATGCTGTCTATAAGAGACACACCTAAAAAGTGAAGATAAAGACACCCTAAAACTAAAAGGGTGGGGGGAAAATATACCAAGCAAATGGCAACCAGAAAAAAAGCAAGAATATTGATACTAATCTCTGATAAAATATATTTCAATGCCAAAACCCTCACAAAGGACAAAGAAGGTCACTACATAATGATTGAAAGATCACTAGAACAAGAGGACGTAACAATAACATATATACACACTCACCAAGTGAAAGACCTTCAAAATATATAAAACAAAGATTAACAAAACTGAAAAGGGTTATAGACAGCACTGCTCTAGTAGCAGAAGGCTTCAATACACCACTCTCAAAGAAAGACAGAACCACCAGAAAGAAACTCAACAAAGATGCTGAGGAATTAAACCACAAAATAAAACAACTCAACCTCATAGATGATAGATAAGAAAACAACTCAACCTCATAAATGATAGATAAGCTAATGCACCCCAAAAATAAACCACAGTACACCTTCTTCTCCAATGTGCATGGAACGTTTTCCAGAATAGATCACATTTCAGGTCACAAAGCTAGCATCAATGAATTTAAAAACATAGAAATAATAAAAAGCATCTTCTCAGACCACAGTGCTACAAAATTAGAAATTAATAACAAGAGGATAAAGGAGGAAAAAAAACCCATACATTTGGAAGCTAAACAACAACTTGCTTGAACATGAATGGGTACTAGAAGAAATAAAAATTGAAATAAAAAGCTTCTTGAAACAAATGATAATGAAAACACCACTTACAAATACCTCCAGGAAACAGCCAAAGCACCGGTCAGAGGTCAGTTCATAGCAATAAACAAACACATCAAAAGGCAAGAAAATTTGACCACTGACTCTCTAACTCAACATCTACAGCAAATTGAAAAAGAACATCAAGAAAACACCCTCCAAAAAAACAAATTATAAAATTAGAGCAGAAATAAATGAAATATAAAACAGAAAAACAATTGAAACATCAGCAAAGCTAGGAGTTGGTTCTTTGAAAAGGTCAATAAAATCGATAAACCACCAGCAAAACAAACAAAGGAAAGGAAGGAAAAGACAAATAATCCAAACAAAAAATGAAATGGACAACATCACAATAGAACCAACTAAAATAAAAAGGCTAACATTGGAATATAATGGAAAAACTATACTCAAACAAATATGAAAGCCTAGAGGAAATGGACAAATACTTAGAAATTCACAACCTACTTAAACTGACACAGAAATTGAACACCTGAACAGACTAATTACAGAAAAGAAATGAAAAGGTAATAAAACAACTTACAA
Organism: Elephantulus edwardii; assembly: GCF_000299155.1. Classification (NCBI taxonomy): domain Eukaryota; kingdom Metazoa; phylum Chordata; class Mammalia; order Macroscelidea; family Macroscelididae; genus Elephantulus; species Elephantulus edwardii. The sequence continues at coordinate 32,049,024 of NW_006399761.1, forward strand.
CCAAAAAAGCCCTGGACCAGAAGTTTTACAAGTGAATTTTTTCAGACATTCAGAGAAATGTCACCAATTCTACATAAGCTATTTTAGAAAGTAGAAAAAGATGGAATTCTCCCAGACTCATTCTATGAAGCAGACATATCCTTGGTATGTTTGATGGCAAAGCCAAGTAAAAGATACCACCAAACTAGAAAATTATAGGCCAGTATCTCTCATAAATATAGATGCAAAAATCCTGAATAAAATTCTGGCCAATAGAATCCAGTGATGTTGTTGTTATGTTGTTATGTGCCGTCGAGTCGCCTGCGACCCTATGTACAACAGCCCTAAACTCCGCTCTGTCCTGTGCCAATTGCACTGTCTCCGACACTCCCATCCCAATTATCCCAGTCACTGAATCATTCCACCTCATAGAGGGCCTTACCCTCCTGTGTTGTCCCTCCACCCTACCAAGCATGATGTCCTTCTCCAAGGACCGGTCTCTCCTCACAACATGTCCAAAATATGTTAGATGGAGCCTCAGAATCCTTGCCTCCAAGGAGCCACCCGGTTTAACACTTTCCAGGATAAATCTGATACATAATAATAATAATAATAATAATAATAATAATTCACTATGACCGAGTGGGATTCATAACACGTCTGCAAGGATGGTTCAACATAAAAACATTCAGTATAATTCATCACATTAGCAAAGCAAAAAACAAGAACCACATGATCCTATCAGATGATGCAGAAAAGGCATTTGACAAAATCCAACACCCTTTCCTGATTAAAATACTCAACAAAATAGGATTAGAGGGGAATTTCTTCAACTTAGTAAGAAATATATATGCAAACCTGAGAGCTAACATTTTTTGAATGGAGAGAGATTGAAGAGAACAAGAACTAGGCAAGGATGCCAACTATCACCCCTCCTATTCAATATTGTATTGGAAGTCTTAGCGATAGCAATAAAACAAGAAAAGGAAGTAAGAGGTCTCCAAATTGGCAAAGAGGAAGTAAAATTATCTCTATGCAGATGATATGATAGTATACTCAGAAAACCCTAAAGGCTCAGCAAGAAAACTACTGGACATAGGTGACCAGTTCAGCAAAGTGGCAGGGTACAAGATCAACATACAAAAAGCAATTAGATTTCTCTACAGTAACAAAGAGAATATAGAGCTGGAGCTAAAAAAAAAAAAAAACCAAAAAAAAAACCAATACCCTTTACAATAGCTAATCACAAAGTTAAATATTTGGCAGTAAATCTAACCAGAAGTAGAAAGGATCTATTCAAAGAAAATTAGAAAACATTGCTACAGGAAACAAAAAGAGACCTGGAGAAATGGAAGAATATACTTTGCTCGTGGATAGGAAGACTCAATATTGTGAAAATGACAATATTATCAAAGGCAATTTACACCTTCAATGCAATCCAAATACAAATACAATTCCATTCTTCACCAAGATGAAAAAGGCATTTCCACTTTCATTTGGAATGGAAAAAGGCCCCAAATAAGGAAAGCACTCCTCAAAAAGAGAAACAAGGTAGGAGGCATCTCATTCCCGGATTTCAAATCCTACTACACTGCCATGGTGGTCAAGACATTGTGGTACTGGTACAATGACAGACATAGATCAATGGAATAGAATTGAGAACTGGGAAATCAGCCCATCTACCTGTGGTCAAGTGATTTTTGACAAGGAGATGAAATTGGTTAAGTGGGGAAATGACAACCTTTTTAACAAATGGTGTTGGCAAAATTGGAAAACTCAAGCAAGATCCACACCTCTCTCCATACACAAAAACCAATTCAAAGTGGATCGTGGATCATGGACCTAGGACTAAAACCAAGGGCTTATACACATCATTAAAGAAAAGCTTGGAAGAACTCTAAAAGTCTGTTCCACAACATAAACAGTCTTCCAAGCATCCTGAAAAACCTACAACCAGGAAAGAATAAAATAGATGAATGGGACCTTCTAAGAATCAAATCCCTATGCACATCCAAAAACTTCTCCAACAGGGTAAAAAGGGAAGCCACAGACTGGGGAAAAATATTTAGTAATTACATGTCTGATAAGGGACTTATACCTAGAATTTATAAAATATTCAGCCAACACAAGATAAAGGAAAACAACCCAATTGAAAAATGGGCACAGGATATGAACATACACTTCACCAAAGAAGACATTCAGATGGCAAACAAACGCATATAGGAATGTCCAAAATCCCTAGCTCTAAGATGCAGATCAAAACAACTATGAGATATCATCTCACCCTAGTAACAATAGCAAAATTTAGCAGAATAGCAAACAACAAATGCTGGTGAGATTGCAGAGAAACTGGAATCCTTAGTCACTGTTGATGGGAGTTTAAAATGGTACAACCACTATGGAAGGCAGTATGGCACTTCCTCAAAAAGTTGGAAATAGAAATATCATTTGTCCCAACAATTCCACTACTGGGAGTATACCCTAAAGAAACCAGAACAGCCACCCTAGGAAATATATGCACACTCATGTTTATTGCATATTTGTTCACAATAAGAAAGAGTTGGAAACAAGTGTCCATCAACAAATGAGTCACTAGAAAAGTTGTGGTATATTCACATAATGGAATACTATGCTATGTTGTAAAACAAGGAACTCATACACAAAATGGGTGACCCTGGAGGGCATGCTGAATGAAATATCTCAGTCATAAAAGGACAAATACTGCATAGTGCCACTGTTGTAAAATGGGACTGACATTGGAATTGGGGGAAAACTAAGAGGGGATAAATAATGTGTACTGCATTGATATAGATGATCTAGAGAACTATTTAGGAGGAATGTATGATAGGTATTATTGTCATGACAGGAGTCCAGAATGAAAGAGAATGAAAGCGTAGTTGAGTGGGTGTTTAACAATGAATTTTGTATTTTTTTTTCATTTTTCAAAGAGAAAAGCAAACTTGGAGGGGGGAGTGGAGGGAGGAAGGTGCAAATATGAATTAATGGAAATCCAAAGTCTATGTAAACTTTTATTAGAATAATTTTTTTTAACCAAAGGGGAGGGGGAGAGAAGCACACATGGACCTCACCTGAGTCTACACAGGAATCAGATTGTTGGCATCTGTGGAAGGAATCATTGGAGGAGCTCTATATCAGCTGTGAAAACTTGGCCAGGTGCTGATTGTGGTACAGACCATCATCATAAGAAAATTCAAACTGAAGCTAAAGAAAATTAAGCCTGTTAGGGCCACCCTCTGTTATTTGGAATCCTGCTTACTCTTCATAAAAAAAAGAATATTTTCCTATTTTGGTTTCCTGGCCCTCAGTAAACTGACTGCTGAGCGATTGCTGGTAGGGAATGGTGTATTTTATGCTTGAAAAACATCTCAAAGTGAGATGAGGAAGGAGTAGCTGGCATGAAAATTGAAAAGTCTTGAATGATTTGTATGGATGTATTGTACCCCCAAAAAATGCGTTATTCACTTGAAAATTACATCATTGCCAAAATCACAACTTCCAAATAATATAAGAAGCTCTACATATACTTATTAGGCATAGGCTTGTCTTGATGTACAAAAACCAAATGAACAAAAGTTGTCTGCATTTGCACTTCCAGTATGTACACCCTCTTTCATTGCCCTCTAAGCACCATGATTTGGCACCACAGAACATGTTTCTCAGTTACAAACATATATATGTATGTCCCCCCAGCACAAGCATGTGCTGTAAATGGACACAAGAGGGACACAAAAATATGTCACACATCCCACACTGGTCATGAAGGAAGATCTGATTATGTAAAATAAAGTGAATTAAATATGCCCAGCAACTCACTGAGTTTTGTGGTAGGTGGTTTGTAGATTCCAGACTGTTAAAAGTCTTATACTCAGATGTATCCTGTCATATTTTCTGTCATGTACTCAAATGCAAGCTTTGGTTTGGTGGACATCACAATTTGTGAGGAAGCACGTGCAGTTCTATTGGCTGTGGCTCACTGTCTCCACAAATGAGCCTACTCAGTACATTTCTAAATATTTCCAGAGTTCAGCAAGATTTAAAGCTCATCAGCAGGATTTGAATACAATTTTTCATATGGTTTATTACATTGGAAGGATAATGAGCAAATGCTTAGCTTATAATTAAAAGGGTTTCTATGAATTGGAAGCTGTTCAGAAGTGGGTGAGATGACTCCAGAGTAGTTCTAGACATTTTAGGTTTCAGATGCCTGTTCATTGTCCAAGTGAAGATAAAATCAAGGTTGGCGTATGTGGGTTTTTCATGCCCTTTTTGTTGTTGTGTTTTATTGAGTCGGAGCCAACTCATAGCTGACACTCCAGTGAGTTTTCAGAGGCAGTTAATCACATAGGAGGAGACTGCTCATCCTTTTTCTGCAGAGCAGCTGGTGGCCTCACACCAATCACAGTGCAGCTTCTTGCCACTCAGCCACCAGAGCTACCTAATTTTATTTGGATTTTACCATTACCTCATTATTATGATCCTAAGTAAATTCTCTGTGAAGTGAGTAGTGATACTAAGAAACAAATATATTGGATACCATTCTAATTTTTCCCCATAAATTTCTCTCATTATGTTTTATCTATAAATCATGAGTGCACCAAAGTATATACAGAAATATTGTAGGCATTATTCTTTGTCATTCAGAATATTTCCATATGGAATCTTCACAGCTGTTTTGTTGTTCACATGTTCCACATTTCTAGAATCTGTTATTGATGCATTTGAATCAATTCTGTTATTCAATGAGGAAAGAAAATAGAGCAGAGCAGGAAGAGGAAAACATTAAATTAGAGATTGACTATTCAATGTGATTTAGAAATATGTAAATTTGAGTGCCTATTACCATAGGAATTTTACTCTTATTGAAATATAAATATTAAGACTATCTTAGATTCATGAAATGAAACTTCCCAAGGTACTGAAAATGCTGTTTGATCTGTGTGCCAATTGGATTTTCCTGTAATGATACACGGTCCCTAAATCTCAGTGCCTTTCAGCATCAAAGGTTTATTTCTCTCTCATGTTACCACTGTGGTTGACACAGAATACAGCCTAAAGAATCAGACGCTCTATCAGATATAGGATTTCTCTGGTAGAGGGAAAATTGACAGTGGCAGAAGCTCAGAAAGACCCTTAAAGCTTCTGCTTGAGAGTGGACCACAAACGTTTCTTTTGCCTTCCTGGAGCTGGGGAAATATAACCACCTGACAGGGAGGGACAGAAAGTAACTGCAGCAAAGATCTGGTCTTCCACACTGCAGGTCAGGACAGCTTGAATATGGATTAATAGCATTAGTAAGGAGCCATTATGCATAGAGCTTCATCCTGCTAAAATGTTAAAAGTAAAGCTGCTGCTGCTGCTGGTAGTTGGTTGTTGTGTACCATCGAGGCGAAACTGACCCATAGCTAACTTTCCAGTGGTTTCCAAGAGGCAGTCAATTGCATGATGGGAGAAGATTGCCCATCCTTCTCCCCCAGAGCAGCTGGTGGCCTTGAACCACATGCCACAGCATCTTGCCACCAGAGCTCCCAAATAGAGGTGGTGGTGGTGGTGGCGGTGGTGGTGGTTGATTGCCATCGAGTCAAGGTTGACCCATGTGAACCAAAGACCTAATGCTTTTCCATAGCTATCATTGTTCCTCCCAAGTTCAGAGTTTCCAGATAAATAATAATTCTTCCCACACTGCTTTTAGAAATGTCTGAATGGAAGTTGAGATCTTCTGAGGCAGAAATACACTTTATGCCTTTTATCCCAGTCTGTCATCCCAGATTGAGTAGCAATTGATGTGTTGTTTCCCAATCTTTTCAGTGAGAAGCAATTTAGATGAAGATGATGACAATGGGAACCCCAAAGAGTGTGACCAGAATGACAGCTTTTTAGATGATGAGGATGAAAAATATGAGCCAACAGATGAAGATTCTGACTGGGAGCCAGGAAAGGAAGAAGAGAAGGAATATGTTGAAGAGCTATTGAAAGAAGGAAAAAAGTTTATGAGAAGAAAAAAGTAAATCTTTTTCTAGAATAACACATGGCATTACATTTACTTTGTTGTTATGGGTGAGGGGAAAAAAGGTCTCTGAACAAAAGAGGCACTTAAAGAGTAATTATTTTCTTTTAATAGTAATTACTTTCATTATTGACTCTCTGTAAATAAGACATGTAATGTCAGCCATTAGAGTATGGAATTTATTTTTGTTGCTTTGCTTTTCCTAGCCTATGTATTCAGAAATGGAACTACGCAGAAAAGTTAAAGAGTAATCAGTATTTATCATATACTTTGTATATTGGTACTAATAAAGTATGTTTGCACAGACTTTTGCTTTTTTCCTGTTTTCAGACATTCAATGCATGAAGACTGTGCAAATATGACCAGATAGATTATACCAAAAGTGGGAAAAGTTGCCTCTTCTTTTCTTTTTTTAGGTTTTATTTTAAGTTTATAAAGAACTTACATGTCCATTCATTCATTGTTGCACATTTTCCTCCATGTCCCACTTGCCCCCGCCCAACTTGCTTTTTTTCTTCGGAAAAAAATGTTCTTTCATTGTTATGCAGGCCCCCACCCCAAGACCACATTACTATGCAGCTCTTATTCTGGACTCTTTTCATACCAATAATCCCTAAGCATATCTTTGTTTTATATAATTCTCTCGCTCATCTGTTTCAGTGCCATGTATAACATTTATCCCCTCTTTTCTTAGTTTCCCCCCAACTCCCCTGTCAGTCTTGTTTTATAACATAACAGTGGCATTATATAGTATTTGTCTTTTTGTGACAAAGATATTTCACTCAGCATAATGTCACCCATTTTTTATATTTTTATGAGTTCTTTGTTCTTCAGTGCTGCATAATATTGCATTGTGTGACTTCTCTATCCATTTGGTTGTTAATGGGCACTTGGGCTGTTTCCAATTCTTTGTTGTCATGAACAAAGCAACAATAAACATGGGTTTGCATATATCTGCTTGGGTGGCAGTTCTGGTTTCTTTAGGGTATATTCCCAGTAGTAGAATTGCTGGATCAAATGATATTTCTGTTTCCAACTTTTTGAGAAAGTGCCATGCTGCCTTCCATAATGGCTGCACCATTTTACATTCCCAATATTAAATAAGGGTCCAGTTTCTCCACAGCCTCATCAAAAGTTGCCCCTTTCGATGCTATTACAGTAGTTCTTCAAGTAGAAGGCAGGTCAAACAAATGAGAGCCTCAATATAATGGCTGTAAGTTTTAGTACCCTACCTATATCTCAACTAGGAGGCAGTCATGAGAACTGCGTGGTTCAACATTTGGGAGGGTGTGCATCAAGGGTGTGTCCTATCTCCATATCTTTTCATATCTATATGCAGAACAGATAATCCAATCCGGGAGGATGGGTTCTATGAGGAGAAGTGTGGCATCAGGATTGGAGGTAGACTTATCAACAGTTTGCGTTATGCTGATGACACAACCCTGCTTGCTGAAACTGAGGAGGACCTGAAGTGCTTGCTGCAGAAGGTCAAGGACTGCAGCCTTCGATAAAGATTGAAGCTCAATATCAGTTAAACAAAGATTCTCACCACTGGACCAATTGGCAGCATCATTATAGATGGTGAAAAGATTGAGATTGTTGACAGCTTCAGTTTGCTTGGCTCAACAGTCAACACTCTTGGTACCAGCAGCCAGGAAATGAAAAGATGAATTGCATTGGGAAAATCTGCTGTCAAAAACCTTTCCAAAGTACTGAAGACCAAGTCAGTCTGGAGACTAAGGTGAGTCTGATACAGGGCATAGTCTTTGCAATTACTTACTATGCATCAGAGAGCTGGACAATGACTAGATATGATAAAAGGATGCCTTTTGAACTGTGGTACTGGAGAAGAATATTGAATATACTATGGACTGCTAGGAGAACAAACTCCTAGAGAGGGTGAAGCCAGGCTGCTCCTCGGAGGCAAGGATTCTGAATCTTCATCTGACATACTGTGGACATGTTGCAAGGCGGGATCAGTCCTTGGAGAAGGGCTTCATGCTCGGGAAGGTGGAGGGACAGTGCAGGAGAAGAAGACCCCTATGAGATGGATTGATTCAGTCACTGGAGTAATAGGGGTAGGTGTGTCAGAGACAATAAGATTGGCAAGGATAGAGCCGGGTTTAGGGCAGTTGTACATAGGCTCTCTGAGTTGCCAGCAACTCGACAGCACATGACAACAACAACATTTATAATCCCTCTAAACAAGTAAATGTCATGAGCACATCACCTAATATATTTGTTTTAGTAATAAGTGATACTGAACAGATGAGATCAAGTCAGAATAACTGCAAAATTTATGAAACTCCTAGCATCTTCACTTGACACATCATCAGACCAAGGCACCTCTGTCCGTTCCTTTCAAGGAACTTGAAGTGGCATGGTAAGGGCTCCTAGGGAGGCTGCCCACTCTGATTATTCTGTTCACTCCTGTAATAGCCGGTAGCCCTCCAGGAACATGTTCCTGTTGTATGAGTCTACTTATCTGTCCTGAGGTAGGCCCTGGCCCCAGTTGGCTAAGTCAAGTTCCCTTTTGAGGGAATTTCATTCATGCTGAATAAGATAGAACTGGGCAGTTATACATTGCAGGACCCTCAAGGGTAGATCCTCATTTTTTCCTTGATACTATCAAGCAATCTCTGTTTCTAGGCTGATGAGCCCTTCTCCTAAATGTAAGAGTGTCTCCAGGGTCATCTCAACTTGCTTCCATATATGCGCATGCACACACAGAGAGAGAGTTCATTGTTAGAGAGGCAGTTCCCACTCAGCCACACTATAGAACAAAATCCTATAGGATTTCCAAGGCTGTCAAGCAAACTGCCACATCTTTCTTCCAAGGATCAGCTGGTGGGTTCAAACCATCAACTTTTGGTTAGTAACCTAGAGTTTAAAACTTCAGTTTCCCTAGGGCTCCTTTAATTATTGCATCTCTGATTACCTAGTGATAAGGAGTTGAGTTGGTGATCAAAGGTACTTAGTTAGAATCTACCAGCTGCTTCAAGGGAGAAAGATCTGTACGCTCCTCTTCTGCAACTGAAAACCCACTGGAATGTCAGTTATGGGTCAGTTCTGATGCTACAGTACTCAAAAACAACAAGAAGCCACAAATGACAATTTTCATTTATTAAGGAAATTTTGGTTATAATTTTTCTTCAAAAACAGAAGTACACTGAGATGGGAATGTTGAAAAGCAGAATTTGGCTTTTAAAACTTTAAATAACATTTAAATAACCATGAAATTCTGGCTTTTGCTGCACAATGCTCAGATTCAAATACCTATTAAATGGATTTATTTTAAAAAAGATTTTTTTAACTTGAATTTCCATTCATTCATT
>NW_006399761.1:32062687-32064178 GCF_000299155.1 Elephantulus edwardii
AGAACACAGCAGACACTCACAAGAAATACAAGACACACAAGAAGCTCTCTTCGCCACAACCAATTGAAAGCTGCTTCAGACAGGAGAGCCCTCCGGGCCCCTCCTCTCCGGCGGGACACTCTAAGTCCCTCAGACGGAGCAGAAACCATTAAAGCCTCTGGATCCGTAATCCACCCAAAAGGGACGTCTCCCTCTGGGCTGTGATTCGTGGTTTTTTTCCAAGCACGTCTGCTTTTTTTGCCACAGTCACAAACTGAAAGTAAGCTGAAAATAAAACAGACTTACGAACACACAGGTTTGCCGGCCCCGCACAGATGAAGAAACAAAGAAACAAAGAAATTCTAGAGGATCCTCTTACCTCCAAGTGGCTGGCTGGCAGGTTGTGGGGGTGGCTGCTCGATCCCAGATGAAAGAGCCCCCAAATGAAAGACCCTAAACTAGGGCTTTTCCCAGACCGGCCACGACCCCGAGCAACTCACACCAGATCCACTTGCTGTAATCACAAGAGGCTTTATTGACGAAGCTTCGGGACGACTTTTATCTCACATGAGAGACAGGGAAGTCAACCCTGAGCCTCAAAAAGCAAGGAAATTTATACTAGGTCTATGGGTTCTTTGGCGTAGTGATAGCTCATTGGCTCTTTGGAAAAGGAGAAGTTCAATTTTAGGTCAGGTGCCTGCTGCTGACGTTAGTTAAAATATGGTTTTTGCCAGTAATTGTTTCTTCAGTTTGTGGTCAGCTAGTTACTGGAACACAAACATTCACACAAGATCAAAGGTATAGGTTCTTACAATACTGATCAAAGGCATAGGTTTTTACAATACAGATCAAAGGTATGGGTTTGGGGACATTATTATTATTTTAAATTTTCCTTTCAGCATAATACAGTATTTATCCTTTTTGCTATTTTACTCAGCATAATGTCCTCCAGGGTCACCCACTTTATAGACTATTTATGAGTTCCTTCTTTTTCAGTGCTGCATAGTATTCCTTTGTATGAGTTTCTCTATCCATTATTTTATTGATGGGCACTTGAGTTTCTATTGTGAGCAAAGCCGCAATAAACATGAGTGTGCCTATATCTACCTGGGTGGCAGTTATGGTTTCTTTAGGATATATTCCCAGTAGTGATATTGCTGGATCAAATGGTATTTCTATTTCCAACTTTTTGAGAAAGCACCATGTCTGATAAGGGACTTATATCCAGAATTCATAGAATACTTCAGCCCCACAAGAAGATAAAGGTAAACCAATCACAAAATGGGGCACAGGATATGAACAGACACTTAACCAAAGAAGACATTCAGATGGTGAACAAACACCTGAAGAAATGTTCAAAATCCCTAGGTCTAAGAGAGATTCAAATCAAAACAACTATGAGGTATCATCTCACCCCAGTAACAATAGCAAAGTTCAACAGAGCAGCAAACAAATGCAGGTTGTGGAGAAATTGGAACCCTTGTTCACTGTTGGTGGGAGTGTAAAATGGTG
>NW_006399761.1:32065498-32072514 GCF_000299155.1 Elephantulus edwardii
CGTCTTCGGTGAAGTGCCTGTTCATATCCTGTGCCCATTTTTCTATTGGATTATTTACCTTTATCTTGTTGTGGTCTATTAGTACTTCTTCATGAACAAAAAGTTCTTGGAAATCTTCAGACTTCAGTTTGAGGAAGTTGCATCATTATGTATTAAGCTTATTGAAAAGTTAAGCATAGCGTTAAACTGCAGCAGTTGGAATGAAGTGATGGAATAAATACTTATTGTAGGAAAATAGGAGTCCCTGTTTAGTGTGAATTATTCAATGTTACAAAGGTTGGAGGTTCAAGTCTACTTAGAAGCGCCTTGGAACAACAGTCTGTCAATCTACTTACAAAATATGAGAACCAAATGAAATTCAATTCTACTGTCACACACATGGAATTGCCAGAATTTAGGATTAACTCGGTAATTTGCTAATTGTTGTTGTTGATTGCCTTTGAGTCAAGTATGACTCAATAGTGACCCTATGAACAAAAGGCCTGAAGCCTTTCTCTAACTATCATTGTTTCTTCAAGTTCAGAAAGTTTCCAGAGGCATGTGGTGTAGTAAGTGGATGCCACTCCTGCTTCCAAACCTTAATCATTCTGAGAGCTCCACTAAACACTGCCCACAATGGGTAGCCATTATGGTGTTTGGCACACCCATGGCACAGTTGTTCTATTATGCCATTTGATTCTAATGGCACAAGTTTCAGTGGCACAGCAAACCCAGATTACCTCAGCACAGCAAATTTGCCAGAGTGCTGCATGACTTAGAAGAATGTTCCTCCAAAATATAGTGACCTTATGGAAAACTTATCTGAACTCTGTTCTATCCTGTACCATCCTCACAATCTCTAGCACATTTGAGCCCATTGTTGCATTTGAAGGTCTCCCTCTTCTTCACTGTTCCTCTACTTTTCCAAGCATGGTGTCCTTCTACAAGGAATATCCTCTCCTAGCAACATGCCCAAAATATGTAAGATGAAGCTTTATCATCTTTGCCTCCAAGGAGCACTCTGACTTCCACTTCTTTAAGACATAATCTGTTTGTTCTTTTGGCATTCTGTGGGATATTCAATGATCTTTTTCAGAACCACAGTTGAAATTCTTTTTCTGTCATCCTTTTTAATTGCTCAGCTCTCAGATGCATAGCAAGTGATTGAAAAGATCATAACCTGAAGCAGGTTCACCTTTGTTCTCAAACTAACATCATTGCTCCTCAATAACTTGTAAAGATCTCTGCACTTACCTAGTGCAATGCATCTCCTGAACTCCTGAATACTGGTACTAAGTGGATCCAAGTAAGATAAAGTGGTTGACAGTTTCAATCTTTTCTCCAACTATCATAATGTTGCCTATCAGTCTAGTGAGAATTTTTGTTTTCTGTATGTTGAGGTGCAGTCTTTGATCTTCTTCCACAAGTGCTTCAAGTCCTCCTGATTTTTAAGAAGGAAGATTGTGTTATCTGTATAATGCAAGTTGTTGATGAGTTTTCCTCTGATTCTGATGCCATTTTCTTCTTCATAGAGTCCAGCTTTTCAAATAATTTACTCAGTACACACTTTGAATATGTATGGAGGGGAAAAATACAACTCTGACAAATACCTTTCTTAATTCTCAACCTTGTGGTTTTCTCTTACTTTGTTCACACAATAGTTTAGATTTCACATGAGCACAATGAAGGCTTCTGAAATTCCCATTCTTCTCAATGTTAGCCATAATTTGTTCTGATCCACACAATCAAATGCCTTGGCATATTCAATAAAGCACAAATGCCAAATTCTTTTGCTATTCTTTGCTTTCAGTCAGGATCCATCTGACATCAGTAACATAGCCTCTTCTAAATTCAACATGAACTTCTAACAATTCTCTGTGTACTGTTCTAGTAATTTTTGAATGATCTCCAGCAATATTTTGCTTCCATGTTATATTAGTCATATTCAATAATTGCCACATTCTCTTGAATCGCCTTTTTTTGGGAAAGGGAACAAATATGGATCTCTTCCAATCAATTGGTCAGGCAGCTGTCCTGCACGTTTTCTGACAGACTGGTGGTGAGCATGTCCAGGGCTGTATCTGTTATTTGAAACATATTGATTGGTATTCCATTGATTCCTAGGGCCTTGTTTCTTGCCATTGCCTTCAATGTTGATTGAACTTCTTCCTTTTTTATCATTGGCTCTTGTTTATATGTGTTTCCTGCAATTTTTTAGTATCAGCCAATTCTTTTGGTACAGTGATCCTGCGTATTTCCTCCATCTTTCCCCCACTCCTCCATTTTCTTTTGATGCTTCCTGGATCATTACAGATTTTGCTCATAGCATCTCTAAGGATTGCAACTCGAGGCTTGAAATTTTTTGGTGTTTTTTTGTTGTGAGGGTTTTATGGGGGAGGGGATGTTGGGGGTTCTTATTGACTAAAGTTTTATTTCTTAAATGCACAGTTGATTGGACCTGTTCCTGCATCTTTTCCAACAGCTTGGGGCATCACCACCTTTGGTGTTCCTCCTGTAAATTACTTAAGCTCTGTGTTTTGAAACCAGCTTGATAAGTCCTTTACTTAACAGCTCCTGAAGGGCTTCCCTGGCCAGGGAACTCTGAATCTTCAGTCTCTCATAGACAACAGCTGGGGTTATAAGCTTATAGTTGAGAACTTCTTTACAAAGTTTGTCATATGTGGCTTTGCCAAACAAGACCAGGCTACTGAGCTTTTCTTGAGCTGTGCATTTGGATCACTTCTTCTTGGCCTCACCCTCCAGGTTCACTGGGTCTTTGTCCTTCTTGGCTCACTTTTCAGCATCTTTCTTTGTCTTCTTGTCTTTGGGTGGCATTATGAAGCTTGCAGAGGAGCTACCACAAGTGCAGCCTTGTTAAAATGTCAGTCAAAGGGCATAAATTTGGTTTTTGGTTCTTTTGCTTTAAGAAATGCTGAATGACACTTTCTCAAAAAATTACAAATAGAAATACCATTTGACCCAACAATTCCACTACTGGGAATATATCCTAAAGAAACCATGTCTGCCACCCAGGCAGATATATGCACACCCATGTTTGTTGCATCTTTGTTCGCAATAGCAAAGAGCTGGAAATATCCTAACTGTCTATCAACAAATGAATGGATAGAGAACCTGTGGCATATTCACTACACTGCATTTAAAAACAAGGAACTCATGAAATATTCAAAATTGGTGACCCTGGAGGACATTATGCTGAGTGAAATATCTCAGTCACAAAAGGACAAATACTGCATAGTACCATTGTTGTCCAACAGGACTGATATCAGGGTTGGGGTGAGACTGAGAAAGATAGGATAAATGATATATACTACATTGAAACAGATGAGGAAGAGAACTGTTTATAATGATATATAATTGGGTATTATGGCCATGACAAGAGTCTAGAATAAAGACTACATAGTGGAGTGTACGGGGTGGGGGAGGATTTGTACACCAATTAAAGAATTTTTCTTTAACTTTTCAAAGAGAAGAGCAAACTGGAGGGGTGGGTAGGCAGGGAGAAAAATGCAACAATGAATAAATGAATGGAAATCCAAAGTCTCTATAAATGTTCATTAAAATTAATAATAAAAAAATTAAAAAAGAGAAATGCTGAGTGTGTTCTTCCCTTTTTATTCTCTAATTCTAGACCTCTGCACTACCATTATATACATTTTTTGTCTTCTCAAACCGCCCTTTGTAGTCTTTTGTTCAACACTTGTACATCTCTTCCCTTTATTTTGGCTTCTCAATGCTCTGTTGCAATTTGCAGGGTCTCTTATGACATCTTTTTTTATTTTTACTTTCTCCACTGTCTTTGTAGTGACCTTTTGTTCCCTTCATGTGTGATATCCTTGATGTCATCCCACAACTCTTTTGGTCTTCAGCCATTGGCCTTAAATGCTTCAGACCTATTCTTAAAATGATTTTTAAAAATTCTTTTAATATTACTCAAATTTATTTACAAAGTTTGAATATATTGTTTTTCACAAAAGATCCTTCTCATTTCTTTCACACCACCCACCTATCAAACTGTGAACCCCTATGGTTAATACCCAATCCCCTTCCCATCCTCACCCTTCTATTTTCATCCTCCCCCTCCCACCCTGGATCCTCACACTCATTCTACAATAACAGTTTTATACAGTATTTGTCTTTGTGGGACTGAGTTAGTTCACTTAGCATAATTCTCTCCAGTCCCTCCTAAGTTAAATAGTAATTTACAAACTGATTTGTCCTGCATGCTGCATAGTATTCTATTGACTTCAAAATCCATTAGTTTGTGGTTGGACATCTTGGCTGTTTCCATGTTCTTGCGATGGTGAATAATGCTGCTATGAACATTGGTGTACAAGTTTCCCTTTGAGCTTCAGTTCTCATTTTCTTGGGGTATATTCCAAGCAACAGAATATCTGGATCATATGAAATTTCTATGTTCACCATTTTGAGGAAGCACCAAACTGCCTACCAGACTCGCGGTACCATTGAACAACCCCACCAACAGTGAGTGTAAAAGAGTTCCTATCTCATCACATCCTCTCCAACATTTATTACTTGCTGTCCAGTTAAACTTGGTCGCTGCTACTGGAGTGAGATTGTATCTCATTGTGGTTTTGATTTGCAACCTAAGATGATTTTTAAAGTTAGATGGGATAGACTTGAGATCATATTTTGGTTCTCATGGACTTGTTTTAATTTTCTTCTGCCTTAATTTGAACATGTACATGAGCAGTTGATAGTCTGTTTCACAATTAATGTTCTCTTTTGTTTCAGAAGTACATGGCCAGTTCTATTTTAGTCTCCACTGAAGCCTTTTCAGCAGCACATAAGCCAGTCACATGGTGTCTGAGAATGAGGTATATTCGCCAGGAAGTGTATCTGGGCCTCCTACATGGAAGGCAAGAATTCCACCACTGACCTATCATTGCCTCATGTGAGATCCGTGAGAAGATAGAAAATCAGATGGGTTTACACAGCATTACAGCATTATTAGGGTTATTATTATTAATATTATTATTACTATGCAGAGCCAGCTCAAGCTTCAAACTTCAATCTATTTTTAAAGGAGTTCTGTGTAATTTCCCCTATTTCCTTTGATTCCAAAAGTCCAAAGTATTTCTGCTTTCTACAACAATGAAATTTAGTACAGTGAAATTTAGTTGACTGTTAAATGGCAGTGAAGATGGATGTCATCACTCAGGCGCTACAATGCTTTGGGAACTTCCAACATTGGTGACCAAACTTCACAAAATATGTAAATTTGTCAACATTTGTAAGTTTCATCTTTTGCCTGCTGACAGACTTAAATTCTTCATCTCTGTGGATTCACCTGTCTGGGTCCGCTGTGGGTCTTTAGACTGCCATGTTCCATTCTATAAGGTGGCTTACAGGAATGCATAAAGTGAGAAAGAAATAGATGAAAAGAGGAATACAAAATAACTGCAGAAATCTGGAGCTAGGGTTCAAATTAAATAATAAAAATTAAGAGAATAAAGCCTCTCTCTCCCATTCTCCTCAGGCACATCACAATCCAGCCGTATGTTGTCCCATACAAGCTTGGTTGCAAAATTCAGTGTCTTTAAATTTAAAAACAACAATGACACATTTCACTCCAGAAAATCTTACATTTATTTAACACCAAAAAATGAATGCCCATAGCAGGATGAAGAGATAAGTTCTAACTTGAGTTTCTATTTTCATGCATGAGTCAAATGAACAGAGACAACCTACACAGTAGATTTCTGACTTTCCATCATTCCCGAGACTCAGATGGGAATAACAAGTTAATGAACAGAGTACAACCAAGTCACTCCCTAGTAGGATAGATCACATGTAGCCTAGAGTTCACCCCAAGAAGGAATTGAGTCAAGCTGAGGTCAGGTCAGAAGAATGGCTCCAAAAATATTAATTTTGTATTCTTTGTAATAAATTCAAGTGCAGTGGCGTTGTTTTTGTTGGTTTGTTTAGTTTCAGCCACTATAAAACATTTTTGCCTTGCAGGTCTTATGGATAGGTTTTTTTTCCTACTGCCATCTTTCCCTTCCTGAACTACAGCTACACCCTTTCCCCCCTGTTTTCTATCTGAATGAAAAGTCTTCCTATCAAAGCCTGGACTTGTTTTTTATCTGGTAATTTAAAGAAGATATTTTAATTTTACAATGAAGAAATCAGGTGCCAATTATCAATAACAGGCTAGAGTGACATTACATATTTCCTGAAGTACTTTTCTCACCAAACCCCCCCCAAAAACCAAAACCACAGAAAAACAAAAACATTTAACCCAATTTAATCAACCCTTTAAACCTAATTCTCAGGATACACAAAACATAATAAATGTAGGAACATGGTAAATGGCATGACAAGAAAAATAATCACGTAAGCACAGAAGTTGGAACTAGCGTTAAAATTAAATCACATCTACAACAAAATAGAACATAAAACATTCTCTAAAACACAAACGGAGTCTTTTCCTTTTACCCCCGTGCAGATCCAGGGAGTTTATGTAATTTGATTATGAATGTAATCATGTGAGAGTTACTGAGGCAAGTGTTTAGCGTTTGTAAAGGAGTGAGAAAGAAATTTGTGTGTTTAAAACTCAGGCATAATATTTAGCTGAAGAATCTAGCAATCTTGAACTTCTAATTGTGACTAAAACAAATAGTAATGTAATGCCCTGAAAAAGATAAATCCTGTTAGAGGGCTTTGTTGTTTTGTGCCCTTGAGTCAACTAGGGCTCATAGTAACCCCATGAACAATGGCTGTGAAACTTGCCCTGTCCTGAGCCAGCATCACCATCTCTAACACACCTGACCCCATTGCCATAGTCATGATCTAGTTGAGGGTCTTCCTCTCTTGAACTGACCTGCTGCCCTTCCAACAATGATGTCCAGCTGAGTCTCAGTAGATATTTATTCAATAGAATGAAACTCCAGATCATATGACTAGAAAAACTAAACAGAAGGGAAAAAATGAGTTCTACTATAGCCTGAAGAATCTACTTCCATAACAGAGGAAAGTTAAATTCTTTTTTTTTTATA
>NW_006399761.1:32072924-32076008 GCF_000299155.1 Elephantulus edwardii
AAAAAAAAAAAAAAAAAAAGAGATGCAATCCTTAATGAAGGCTGCATTCCTTGATCTTCTGCAACAAGTGCTTACAGTGTCAGTATCGGTGTCCTACATTCACATTGAGTTCCTGGGGAAAAATAAAACATTCCATTGCCCAGCTGATCAGAAGATTAATAGTAACTCCATAGGACAGAGCACAGCTGGAGCCTAGGGCTTCTAACGCTGTAATCTTCAAAGCAGCAAACTGTCATAAGTATCAACCACCAACCACCACCTTTTTGGTTAGCACCTAAACACCTAACCATTGAACCAGGATTCTTTTGAAGACTAGAGAATGCTAATTCAGTAGAGCTTAACTATCTCTTTTACCATCTTCAAAAGTACCATGCAAATAGCTTTATCTTCCTGTAGTTTAATGTTCTGGAATTAGCAAAAATTCCCCAAATGCTCTTAAAAATGGAAAAACATAGTACAAAGGCCATGATTTATTAGAACTCTAATGAATTCTCTGAATTCTATTACTCAAATTGCAACTCATTGCCTTCAGGTTGGAACCAGCTCAATCCCAACCTCCAGTTTTATAGCAGTTTTCCGAGACTGAATTGCAGTGGAGGTAGCTGTCCATTTTCGTCCCAGGGAGCAGCGAACGGATTTGAACTGCATGTATGCCTTTGGGTTGACAGTGCAACACCTCACCCACTAGAACACAAGAACTCCCTTTTGTTACCTTGTTTTATGCGATTCAGTTGGAACTAACCCACAGCAAATCATCCAGTGGGTTTTCAAAAGCTTTAAATAGTTTATCCAGGTTTTCTCCCAAGAAGCAGCTGGTGGATTTGAACCATTTGCCTTAGAGTTAGCAGCGCAGCTCCTCACAACTAGGCCACCACAGCTCACCAGTAACTTTATTTTAATAAAGTTTATAAAAGAACTTGGATTTCCATTCATTCATTGTTGCACATTTTCCTCCCTGTCCTCCCTCCCCCCAGCTAGCCAATAACTTCTAAAAATTGTTCTGGAAGTTGAATCTTTTTGATAATAGTCTATATATTGTATGACCTAAGAGTTAATATGAAGTTGTAAATGCTTTTTCTTTCTTGAGGAAGATCCCCAAGGAACAGACGTCTAAAGTTTGCTTTATTTCATTCTTACATATGATCTAGTAGGTTTTATGTCTGCATAACAAGGAAATAAAGATTTGTAAACTGGTAACAATTTGATCTTAGAAAGTACTTCTAAGTCTAATAGTTTGCAAGTGTCTGTTTATTCAATTAAATTCACCAGCTACTATTTTAAATGGGATAATAAAATAGAAACTTTATTACATTTTACATATATTTTAAAGTACGAAAAATACAGGCAAAATGTTTTAAAAACCATTGAACTTTTACATATGTACCTGCTAACAAAATTTTCTACAATTACATTTGCATTTGTATAAAATACAAATTATGTATAGTATTTGCATACATAAAAATAATTAAATAAAGCATTAAGATATTTCTATTATCTAACAGTGCAATATGCACATACTTGGAAGAAATATATTGATTTCCTGAGCAACTGTTAACATTAAAAATAATGATTTTATCACAATACACCATTTAAATACACATTGAAAATTCCAAAAAAAAAATAAAAATTCCATCTTCACCCTGTAACCTTCTGATTGAATCTTTGCTTCATCTTTCTAAAAGCATCCTTACTATTTCCAAAGATATCTTTAAAAACTTGTTACCAAGTAATGATCTTAATTTAACATCTGTTCAGTCCACTGAAAGAGCAGATAGCTTGTAAAAACAATCAGCTTTCTTAGTTTTCTTACTTAATATCTTTGTTGTTAAAATATATGCTTTAGTGAATGAAGACATGAATCTTATAATTTACTGGGTATTGGGTAGGAAACAATATTAAATTCAGATGACATCTGCTGTTGCAAAACCCTCTTAACCAGGTCTGTCTTAACCATAATCTGCCCTAAAAATACCAGATTTTTCTTCATTTGCAATGTGAAACTTTTAAGTGAACCAAATTTAATTGTTGAGTATTATTATTTTTACATTTTTAATAAGGGTTTCAACAAGTAAAATTCATACTATCAAATAGTAACTGCTTATGTTTTGTTATACAAAGTAATTGGAACTTGCTACAAATTAGATATAAATAGATTTTAAAGGTTAAAATAATACTTTTATCAAATGCTTGGGAAATATTTTTCTTTAAAAACTGGAACTTAAAAGACTAGATTCTAGAATTCTATACAGCACATAAATCAATCCAAGTATTGAATTTATGAAAAAGACATAATTTAAATATTAGAGAATTAAAGATTGTGAAATATAAATTGCCAGATTGTGTCATAAGAATGTAGGTTATTTTTCCTTTAAAAAAGACATCATTTCTAAGCAACAAAGAGTCTGTACACATCATTCTATTAAAATGGTTACCTGTTTGGAAACTAGACTCCTCCATCATAATTTCAAAGTACTCCTAACACAAAGGAATCACTGACTTGCCATGATTTCATTAGTTTGATGTAAACAATGTTCTTCAAATGAAATTTACTCCATTCTATCCTAAAAGAATCTGTATATTCTTCCCTATAACTTTATTTTTCAGCAGGCTTAATAAATAAATGCATTGTAAACCAACAAAGTTAACACTGAGTGTAGGTTAGGAAATTTATACCCTTTTTAAGATGTCCAAGGCACATTAAAAAAATTTAAAAGATTTACTCAAAGAATCAACTTTCTACAACTTTCTTATTAACACTTTTTGGTAATAGTCTGAGATCCTTTTAAAACAAGTATGAGCTATAATGTTTTACCTTCTTCATCCTGCTCTGCTCTTTCAAAGTATATAAAACTCCATTTTATTTGTATAAATATGTATGTATATATCTCCACATATACCCCAACTTTATATTAAGATTGGAATTTGAGATATAAAATGACTATCTAAAAGCAGAAACATAAAAAAAATTAGCAAATACTACCCAGAAAATGAGGAGGTATTATCTGTCTTAAAGTACACTTTATTATAAACAAAATGGGCAATCAAGACTCCACTTATCTCACTTCTATTGCATCGTATTGGGGA
>NW_006399761.1:32078381-32079957 GCF_000299155.1 Elephantulus edwardii
TTGGAAATGCTAGTAATCATGCTCCTTAAGTAAGTAATTTCTTGAACTGATGACAAGTCAGATAATACTCCTATATATTGTTCTTATACCATTGAGTCAGAACCAACTCATAGCTGACAGTTCAGTTGTGTCAGAGGCTGTAAATCACTTAGGATGAGATTATCTATCCTTCTCTCATGGAGAAGCTGGTGGATCAGAACCATGTGCTTTTTGTTGGCTTCACAACTCATTATAACTAAGCAACCAGAACTTCCTAGTATCTCTGTGTTGTTGTTATGTGTTATGTGACTTTGAATGGAAACCAACCCATAGCTGACCCTCCAGAGGGTTTTCAGAGGCAGCAAATCTCACAGGAGGAGATTCTTCGTCTTTCTTCCCCAGAGTGAATTTGAACCAAGTGCCTTCAGGATTGCAGTGCTACTTCTTACCACTAAACCGCTGTTGTTGTTGTTGTTGTTAAATGCCATTGAGTGGCCTGCAATGACTCATAGCAACCGTATGCACAACAACCCTAAACCCTGCTCTATCCTATGCCAATCTTATTGTTTCTGATGTACCTATTCCCACTTCCCCAGTCACTGAATCAATTCATCTCATCTAGGGTCTTCCTCTCCTGCGCTGTCCCTCCACCCTTCCAAGCATGACATCCCTCTCCAGTGACAGGGGACTCCTTGCAACATGTCCAAAATATATCAGACAAAGCTTCAGAATCATTGCCTCCAAGGAGCAGCCTGATCTCACCCTCTCTAGGACAAACCTATTTGTTCTCCTAGCAGTCCATGTATATTCAATACTTTTCTCCAGCACCACAGCTCACAGGCATCTATTCTCCTTCTATAGCCTGGGTATTCCTATATACTTTATGAATTTACTGTCATACATACATTTAAGTTCCTAAAGTATTTTTTTTACACTTAGGTTGGATAGAGAACAGGTATCAAATGAAAGTAATACAGGTACCAGTACCACTTATTTCTACCATTGGAAATAGTATAAACCTTCATTAAGGAGCAATATAAGCACTAAGATAATGATGACAATAGTTTGGGTGGTCTGCTTCTCTTGTATAGCCCCAAGGATAAAGGACTACCCAAAGATACAGAAAAACATACGTAAGTAGCAGTAACTCAAGTCCAAGAAATATTTATTTTATATATAGATACTGAAGGATGTTTGGATAATATGCTTAAAATATAATTTTAGAGAAAACACAATATGAGAAAGAGCACAAAAGATACTTAAGACCACCATCTTGAGACCATCACTCTCTTAATTATTCCAGTTTTTTAATTGACAAACTGTTGTCGTTGTTATGTGCCATTGAGTCGCATGTGACTCATAGTGACTCTATGTACAACAGCCCTAAACCCTGATCTATCCTGTGCCAATAGCACTGCCTCTGACACACCCATCCTGATTACCCCAGTCACTGAATCAATCCACCTCATAGAGAGCCTTCCTCTCCTGCGCTGTCCCTCCCCCCTCCCAAGCATGATGTCCCTCTCCAAGGACCCGTCCCTCCTGGCAACATGTCCAACGTATGCCAGACAAAGCCCCAGAATCCTTGCCTCCAAGG
>NW_006399761.1:32080517-32082557 GCF_000299155.1 Elephantulus edwardii
CTCATAGGGCCCAGCCTCTCGGATAATCTGTTCTGCATACAGGTTGAAAAGGTATGGAGATAGGACACATCCCTGGTGTACACCTAGGACATGTAACACCAATATCATGCCACAATCTCAACTTAGAGAGGTTAATTAAAGTCTCCAAAAGTTGTGTATTGACAAGTCAGAATTGACTGATAGCTTACCCTTTTGTAGGTTTTCAGAGCAGTTAATCCCACTGGAGGAGATTGCCCATCTTTCTCCCTCAGACCAGCTGGTAGATTTGAATCAATTACCATTGGGTTGGCATCATAACTCCTTACCACCTAAGTTGCCATCAATTCTTATGGAAAGGAAGCACAGAGGCAAATCTGCCTTTTGATGCACCTCTTACTAGGTTCAAGACACCAGCTTTTCAGCTAGTAGTCCAGCTAGATTTAATTATAATAATTAAAATATTCATAACCTTCACTAAAAAAATAATTAGAGAGGATGGCAAGTGATTTTGGTCTTTTCCTCAGTTATGCTACATCAACAGCAGTGTCTTCCAATATCCCAGTTTCGATTGTTTTTCCAGTCTCTTCCTCTGAACTCTCCCTGGTTAGTATTGATGGGATCAAAGATAGAACTGGTTGTCTTGATGCCAAGACGGCATCTTCTAAATGTAAAAAACAGAATGAAGATGTTCTCTGTTATTCCTTTCTTAGATCTTATTACAGGGTATTTAGAAGGATATACAACTAATGCCAGCTTATAATAATTACTGACTCTACTGAAACTAATCATCTTACTGAACAAAGGTCTTTCTTAGTTAGATTTGACATTTTAAATAATGAGATAAATAAAAAAGAACAGAAAATAGATATCATCATCCTTTCCATGATAATGCATTTCAGAATGAGAGGTTTCAGATGAAAAATATAGTACTCTGATATGCTCATGCCGTT
The DNA here is from genome assembly GCF_000299155.1 of Elephantulus edwardii. Taxonomy (NCBI): domain Eukaryota; kingdom Metazoa; phylum Chordata; class Mammalia; order Macroscelidea; family Macroscelididae; genus Elephantulus; species Elephantulus edwardii. The sequence continues at coordinate 32,081,447 of NW_006399761.1, forward strand.
TCCCCAACTTCCTGCCTCTTTCACTGTCAATGACTGACAGCTGGTTTCATAATCAAATTCAAGCTGTGTTTGCTTTTCTTGACCTTTACTGAGAAATGAATTTTAGAGCTCTGGACAAAAATAAAGTGTTTTAATTTGGGGAAAATAATATGTTTACATCATACCCAGTAACTTGTGGATCTGATTACCTGTGCTGTTTCCACATTCCACTTTAAAGCAGACTTGTTGAGGATGGAGTCACACCATAATCCTCAGCTTTGACTCTCAGCAAATACATCGCTGTGAAGATGGCATATTTGTTACTGGCTAAATTAATGAAGACTCTATGGGACCACTGCTCTCATATCCCTCTAAAATCTATTTACTTCACCCCTGCACTTTCCAACTTTAAAATATTATATTTGTTTGCATACAAAATTCTTATACATTGAGTTTCTTCATGCACATTGCATTTCACACGTTTCTTCATACTATGTTTCACAAGATCATTTCCATTTACTGTGTTTTAAAAAAACTAGTCACCATTGAGTCCCATCTTTTCAGGTCTCCACTCGACCAAAATAGATTCCTTTATCCCCTCCCTCTGCCTACCATACTCAGTGATCCCGTGATAAAATCTATTTAGGTTTAATACCTAGATTTGCTCATGTTAGCATATAGAAAGTTTTTACATGTTCTGCCCTGTATTTTCTTGCTTTAAAAAAATAAGTATATATTATTTGAGGACCAGTTTAAGCAATAAATTGGCTTTACATTCAACCATTAATACTTTAGTTTTATAACATTCATTATAATGCCCCACGACATAGTCCCAATTTTTCTTACTTCCACCTCTTTTGCATGAATTCTTCTATCCCTTCCTGCTATCTAAACTCTGTTTGTGGGCAAATGCTGCCTTTTTGCTCTTGTTGTTATTGTTATGTGTCATCAAGTCACCGGTGACTCATAGTGACCCTATGCATAACAGCTCTGAAGCTTACCCTGTCCTGAGCTAGTCTCACTGACTACGACACACCTACCCACATAGCCCCAGTTACTTTATCAATCCATCTCACTCAGGGTCTTCCCCTTCTGCACTGTCTTTCCACCCTTCTGAGCATGCTGTCCTTCT
>NW_006399761.1:32083497-32087726 GCF_000299155.1 Elephantulus edwardii
TCTATTTCTTGTGCCCCTCTCTATAGCTGCCCTTTATATTGTGATCATCATCATCTTAATTTGTGTCTGTTACCTATTTAGGGAGCTCTGGTCTGCAGGAAGTTACACTGCTAAGCTAAAGGCCATGTCTCTTTGGAAGTTCAAGTCCACCTGAAGTTCTGAGGAAGAAAGCTGTGTAATCTCCATTCATGTGAATTGCAGCATTGGAAACCTGGTGGTGAGTCAGCAATGAGTGGACACAACAGCAATGATCTCCTGATTTTTACTCCCCTTCCCCCTTCTCATATCTTGTAACCACCCAAGAATGTTTCTTTCTACCTGTGACCTTTTCTTTAGCTGTTTGTAACTGTAGAGTCCTTTTGTGACTCTCTTGTTTCCATAGCACAATGTCCTCTCAGATTCATTATTCTGCAGTGTTCCTTAGTATTCCACTCGGTGTATGGACTATAGTCTGTTTATCCTTTCATCTGTTGATGTACACTTGACTTTGTTGTGAGGCGGGGGGGGGGCAGTCACCACTGCAGTTGTAAAAGCTAAGAAAAATAGTTGATTTCTGCATACTATGTAAAGGAAAAATACAGGTAAGGAAAAGGGGAACTGGGCTGCCAGTAGGACAGCTCCTTTCAAGACTCAAGATAGCTACATCCTTCAGGAAAATTTATACAAGTAAACATATTAAGGTTCCATTTCAAACCAAAGTGCTAAAGAGGTGGTGCTCATGCATTTGCTTATAAGTTCTCATTTATATGAGACTTTTCTTATGGGCAATGAAAGTTTTATCAGAGGCACAAGATTTTCACTGACACAGGAAGAAGAAAAAGCAAAAGGTGTTGTAACTTCAGGGTATTCTTTTTTTATATGCTTCTGTAAAGACGTTGTTAACTTTAGGATATTTAAAAGTTTTAAAATTTTATTTATACTGGTTTACATACAAAGTTCATAAAGTTCATATACATTGTTTTTCACACCAGACCTTTCCCCATTCCTTTACCGATCCCTCCCTCCACCCATCACATTGTGTGACCTGATGTTTAAGCTCATTCCCCCGCCCCCCACCCCGGATCCTTGTACATGCTCTACAATAATGGTCCTATACAATACTTGTCTTTAAAAGACTGAGTTAGTTCACTTAGCACAGTGCTATCCAGTCTCTCCTATGTTAGGTAGTAATTTATGAAATCATTGCTACTGCATGCTGGCTGCATAGTATTCCATTGTGTGAATGTACCATATTTTTCAATCCATTCAATTGTGGTTGGGTATTTGGGCTGTTTCCATGTTCTTGCCATGGTGAATAATGCTGCTATGAACATTGGTGTACAAGTCTCTGTGCCTCAGTTCTTATTTTCTTAGGATGTATTTCAAGCAGTGGAATAGCTGATCATATGGAATTTCTATGTTCAGCTTTTTGAGGAAAGGCCAAACTGCCTTGCAGAGTGATTGTAACATTTCACAATCCTACCAACAGCTTATAAGAGTTCCTTTCTCACCACATCTTCTGCAACATTTATTACTTGCTGTCCTGCTAAACTTTGCCACTGCTACTTGTGTAAGATGGTGGCTCATTGTGGTTTTGATTTGCAACTCTCTTATTGTCAGTGAAAACTATTAGAGCTAATTGATCGATTTAGCAGAGTGGCAGGATATAAAATTTATATTTAAAAATTAGTGGATTCCTCTACAGTAATAAAGAGAACTCAGGGAATGAAAACAAGAAACAATACCATTTACAATAGCCAACCACAACTTGAGATTCTTGGGAGTGAAACTAACTAAAAATACAAAAGACCTGTACAAAGAAAACTATAGAACATTTCTGCAAGACACAATAAAAGACCTAAAGAAAATGTGCCCTGTTCATGGATAGGAAGACTCAATATTGGGAAAATGACAATCCTACCAAAAGCAATATACATGTTCAACACAATCCCAATAGAGATACCAAATTCATTTTTCAAGGAGATCGACAGGGAAATTGTCAAGTTTATTTGGGAAGGAAAGAGACACTGACTAAGCAAAATACTTGTGAAAAATAAAAATGAAGTGGGAGTCATAACACTCCCTGACATCAAAACCTATGACAGGCACATAAACCAATGGAACAGAATTGAGGACTCAGAAATACACCCATCTATCTATGGTCAACTGATATTCGACAAAGTATTAAAATCTATCAAATGGGAAAATGATAATCTCTTCAACAAATGCTAAAACTGGACTGCTACCTGCAGAGAGCTGAAGCAGGATCCACATCTCACACCATACAAAAAAAATCAACTCATGGTTGATCAGAGACCTCAGAATAAAGTCCAAAACAATAAAGCTCATAAGAGACAAACTGTCGACGGCACTTAACAACACAGTTGGCCTAGTGGGCCAAAAGCGATGCTACCAAGCCAAAGACTCAACTGTGCCACAGATGACATTCTCCTGTAAGGAACTAATGGAAAGGCTCCACTCACCCACTCACTGCCATCAAGCTGAGACTAGCTGACAACAACACCCCACCAAGTCTGAGGCTGCAATCTCAATGGCAAGAGGAACAGCTGGTGGATCCGAACCACTGCAGACACACCCCTCCCATGTGACACGAAAAGGAGCTCCATCCTTCAACCCAGAGCCCAGTGCAGTATACCTCACCACAGGAAGAACAAAGAGGCTTGCCTCCCAGCTACAGAGTTCACTGCTCCTGTGCCACTTCACACCTGAGCACAAGTGTGTGCAAACAGGTGTAGTAGGGGAAACCCTCTGTTGTATACTAAAACTGTGAGTTGTTGGTAAGTTGCTATCAAATCAACCACTACTAATAGTGACCCTGTGAACAACAGTTGTGAAACTTGCCCTTTCCTGCACCATGCTCTGATATACTTGAGTCCATTTGTTATAGTCACTGAGTCAATACATCTTGTTGAGGGTCTTCCCCTCTCTAATCTTCCCCCTTTCAAAAAAGGATGTTTTTCTCCAATGACCTCTCCTGATAACACATCCAAAGTAAGTGAGATGAAATTTCACCATCCTTGCTTGCCTCTAAGGAGCACTCTGGTTTCACGCCTTCCAAGACAGACTTCTTTCTTCTCTTGGCATATTCAGTACTCTTCCCAACACCACAATTTGAAGGCACTGAGTCTTCTGTCCTCCTTATTCCCTACCCAACTTCAAAATGCATCAAAACAACTGAAAATTCCATGACTTAGTTCAAGTAAACTTTAATCTCTAAATAAACATCTTTGCTCTTTAAAAAAAAAAGAGACAAACTGGGACCATTCTTAAAAGGCCTAGTCTATGGTGTAAAGGGACTCCCAAATACAGCCAGAAGAGGATAAAATTGATGAATGAGACCTTCTAAAGATTAAATCTCTGTGCCCATCAAAAACTTTTCCCAACAAGATGAAAAGAAACCCTCTGACTGGGAGCAAACATTTGGCAATACCATCTCAGACAAGGGTCTCTTAATGAAAGTTTACAGAATTCTACAGGGCCTCCAGGAGAAAAAGACTGATAATCCAATTACAAAATGGACAAAAGACATGGAAAGACTTTTCACAGTGGAGAACATTGGGATGGCAAACAGACACTTCAGGATATTCTTAATTATAAGTAAGGGAAAATGAGACCCAGATGATTTCCCTTGGTCCAGGTCAAAGGGAAGTAAAAAGGTAAGTGAAGTAGAACCTGTTTGTTCTTCAGGATCTACATTTCTTTCAAGATACTGTTACTTTATGTAAAAGAAGCATAAAAGAACCATTCTAGGAAGGTGGGAGGATGAAACTCAGAAAAGAAAGGAGGTTTCTGCAAATTGACTTTTTCAATTGGCTGTAGGACTCTTGATACGACCTTTTTATAATAAACTCCAAAGCAAACAACTCTTTCTGCCAGGCATAACCCTGACCAAATGTTTTCACGCCAGTCAGTTCTTTCATATCACAATCTCTTCTCTTTGTTTTGGCTTCTCAACACTCTAATGCAATTTTCTTAGTTTCTTCTGACATCCATTTTGTCTTTTTCTTTCTCCTCTGTCCTTGTAATAATATTTTGCTCTTTTCATGGATGATATCTTTGCTTTCATTCCACAGCTTGGAACACTACATGATTAAAAATCAGGAAGAGTGTGTGTCGGTGATGTATTTTTTCTATTCAGTTTATATGCTGAACAAATAATTCATGAAGCTGGACTTTAGGAAGAGGTATGTGGCATTAGTATCAGAGGAAGACTCATCAGCAACCTGTAT
>NW_006399761.1:32114879-32116201 GCF_000299155.1 Elephantulus edwardii
ATATATATTGTAACTATATGTTCTTTATTTATTTTATTGTTATTGCATTGAATTAGCTATAACTGCCAATATAATGATGAATAGTAGAATTATTATCCAGGGTCTTTCTCCTATTTTTTATTTGAACAGAATTGCTTCTAATATCTTATTTTGAAGTGTCATACAAAAAGAAAATTACAAGGCTGGAATTTTCCAATAAAAATCTTTCTCTTGTATTTAAAAAGTTGCATAGAGAAATAAATGAAGAAGGAAATTTAGTCCTTTACATATTAAAAACATAGTACCCTTTTTATTATAAGAGCACTGCCTAAAACCACTTAAGCAATACTTTATGATCTGAAAGGCAATAAGGGTTACCATGACGTCAAATAGAGAAGAGGAAATCCAAAACACCCAAAAAAGAAGCAAAAAAGTGACACTTGTCTTCTGCTGTAGACAACTTTTAAAGATTTTGAAGAATATTTGAATCACACAGAACATTTATTCAAGACATTCGTTCTAAAAATACTATTTATGCAGGAATTGTTCAGGAAGGCATGTTTTGCTTCATTTTTTTCCCTGGAGAGTGGAGCACCTATAAAAAAATATATCACAAATTAAATTTAGGGGAATGAAAAAGTAAATATATCTTTGCTCAGATTTTGAAACTTAGCATCTATAACAGGAAGTGTTAATGGTAGATTTCTAATTTAGATAGTTTCTTTCTATTCATGTTGTTATTAGGTGAAGTCAAGTCAACTATGACCCATAGAGACTCTATGAGTAACAAGTTGAGCATTACCATACCCTGTTGCCATCATTATCCCTGATATATTCAAGTCCATTGCTACGATTAGTACTTTAGTCCATCTTGTTGACTATCTTCCTCTCTTTTGCTGATCTTCCACTTTTCCAGGCATGATGTCTTTTGCAAGGACTGACACACCCTAACAACCCTAACATGTCCAAAGTATGTGAAACAAAGCTTGCCAATTATGAGCCTCCTGGTTGTACTTTCTCCAAGATGTATTTGTTTGTTCTTTTGGTAGTCTGTGGGATATTCAGAACTCTTCTCCAATACCACAATTCAAAGGCATTGATTCTCCACCTATCATCCTTAATCATTGTCCAACTTTCAGATGTATAGGAAGCAATTGAAAAGACCATGGCTTGTATCTGAGGCACCTTAGTCTTTGAACTGACATTATTGCTCCTTAGCACTTTGGAGAAGTCCTTGATAGAAAATTCTATTTAACAGTTTCTATTATCCGAGAGGCGGGGCTCTATGAGGAGAGGCGTGGCATTAGGATTGGTGGACGATCTATCAACAATCTGCGTTATGC
>NW_006399761.1:32117256-32120697 GCF_000299155.1 Elephantulus edwardii
CATGGATAGAGAAGCTGTGACACAATGGAATATTATGCAGCACTGAAAAATAAGGAGCTCATAAATTATTGTACATCATGAGTGACCCTGAAGGACATTATGCTGACTGAAATATCTTAGTCACAAAAGGACAAATACTGCATAATGCCATTGTTCTAAAACAGGACTGTCATGGGGGTTGGGAGAAAACCAAGAGAAGAGGGGATAAATAATGAACACTGCATTTAAATAGATGAGGGAAAGAACTGTCTAAAAGAAATATATGATTAGGTATTATTTGCTTGACAAGAGTCCAGAAGAAGAGGTGCATAGCAAAATGGACTGAGGATGAGGGGAGGGAGGAAACTGCAACAGAGGAAAATGTGCAACAATGAATGAATGGAAATCCAAGGTTTTTGTGAACTTTCATTAAAATATCAATTAAACATAATAATAAGAGAATTATATAGAATAGTTTTGAATTTATCATCTACTATCTAATGGAGCTCTGCTAACTGAAATTCCACACCTCTCTGCCTGTTTGAATCCCCATGAAACACCATGAGGGAAAGATGGGCAATCTTCTGAGTAACTTACAGGCTTGGAAATTGAATGGAGAATCAGCTGAGCTGAATTCAATTTGACAAAAATGAGAAAACTGTCTAGTAAGATGATTTCATGCCTCTTTACCACTCAGCTGTAATGTAATGAAGTACATTAATACATTCCTAGACTCAAGGAGGAAAGCTCTTGTTGTGTAAGGAGTTGTGCCACCAACCCAAAAGCTGGTAGTTTGAATCCATCGACTACTTCATGACAGAAAAATGAGTAGTCTCCTCCCATGTAATTTACTGCCTCTCAAAACCTGCCAGAGGATCAGCAATGAGTTGGTTCCTACTTGACAGCATACAACAACAGGCATGCTGGCAGCATAGTCCAGTGTATTTCACTGCTGACCAAAGGCCGTGGGTTCCCAGCAGTTCAAGTCTGCCAGTAGTTCTGAGGGAGGAAGATGATCTCCTCCTATTAAATTTCAGCCTCAGACGCCCAGGGGAGTTTCTTATGAGCTGAAATCGATGTGATGGCCATCAGTTTGGTTTTTTGACTGTTGAATAATGTTTATATTCATTGAATAAGTCTTGACCATAATATTTTTTATATCATGCCATGTCCCATTTATAAAGAGGAAAAGTATGAAAAGCACTGAGCCATCATCCTCTTCATTTCCATCTACTTCAGCATTTCATGCTTACGATCTTTGTAAACCATTGCAGACTGTGGTAGTCAGCTTTGTTCCAATAAATATTAAAACCCTCAAAACTCAATGAGAATGTGCAAGCTTAGGGGGTTTTTCATGCATGTGGCTGGGGAAATGGCTGCAGTTTTGTCTGACTCTGGATAGTTCTGGACTTGGTTCCAGTGTGTGTGTATTATCCAGGTCTTCTCTCCCTGTGTCATTTCTCATTAAGACTTGGGAGCAGTCATTCCTGAAACATTGTTTCTGGCAGAAGACATGACTTCAAAAGGCGAAACCAAGCCATGCAAATGGTCACACGGAGTATGTTCTCTTGCATTCCATTGACTCTTAATACTCAAAAGAAGTGTACTTTTGTATAAGACACATACCTTTTTTAAACAGATGATTGAGTATGTTTACAATCATAAAAATCTCGCAGATTTCTGAACCTCACTTTGGTTTTGTAAGCTCTTAAATACGCTATTGCTGACCCTTGAATCTCCATGTTAGCCCTTTCCTCCTTTCAAGACCTATGCCACTTGGCATAGAGATTTGCATTTAACTAATGGTCAGTAACTGAATTTTAAGTGATTTTTCGAGTTAAAATTTTATTTTTGATGTGAATTTTAAAAGTGTATCTTCTAAAGAGTGCACATTCAAAAGATGTTGAAATAGGGACTTTAGACCAAGTCAGACGGTGATAGTATGTGTTTGTTCAGCAGGGGTGAAGGAAGACAGCTTAGAATGATACAGTATAATTGACCTTGAGACAATTAAATGGACAATTAACTGGTTGTTATGAATATGCAATGAAATTCTAATAGTTTTGAGATCTTTCCAGATTGGCATATGTACTGTCAAACATTGATATTTAAAATGCTATTACATCATTGACTTTATTAGGAGCAAACAGCTGAATAATATATTTGGTATTTTCCTTAGACTCTGTCCTATATGCCTCTTCCCTTATCTTATTTTCCTCTGCCTATTTTTCCTTGTAAAAAACCCCAAAAGGGGGAGGGGGTTATTTAAATAAGATCCAGGCTATCATCTTTCAGATCACATGCTGTGACAACGAAGAGCTGGACAACCAATAAGGATGACAGAAAAAGAATTGATGCCTTTGAGCTGTGGTGTTGGAGAAGAGCACTGAACATCCCATGGATGGCCAAGAGAACAAACAGATATGTCTTGGGAAGAGTGCAGCCAGAGTGCTCCTTGGAGGCAAGAATGATGAGGTTTTGCATATTACTAGGAGAGGGACATGAAACTAGAAAGGTGGAAAGTCAGGTGGATTGATACAGTGACAGCAACAATGGGTTCTAGTGTGTCAGTTGGTGTTATTCATAGAGATGCTATGAGTTGTACTTGACTCGACAGCACCTAAAAACAACAACAACCTGAAATAAAGTACAGTCCTTTGAATATAATTGTTAATGGAGCTCAACAACTTTGTCTGTTTTGAGGGTCTATATGCAAGAAAACAAAATACCATCCTACAGAGATATTCTCACATCTTTAAGAAATAATAATTAGTTCTTGAGTAACTGGGTCATATGGGATTTTCTTTTTTGAGGAAACACCAAACTGCATTCCAAAGTGCTTGTACCATGTTACAGTCCCACTAGCAGAGCATGATAATTAAACTCTCTCCTCACCCTCTCCAACATTTAATGTTTGCTACCCTGTTAAACTTCGCTTGTAGCTTCTGGGATGAGATAGTCTCTCATCATTGTTTTGATTCCTATCTGATTACTGGTGATTTTGAACATTTTCTCATGTGTTTGTTGGCCACCTGAATATCCTCCTTTGGAGAAGAGTCTTTTCATGACTTTTGCTAATTTTATAATTGAGTTATCAGTCTTTTTCTTGTGGAGGTCTTGAAGTAGTCTGTATATTTTAATTATGATACCCTTGTTGGAGATGTCATTGCCAAATATTTTTCCCAATGTGTGGGCTTTCTCTTTTCACCCTTTTGGGAAAAGGTATTAATGCACACAGGGATTTGATATTTAGAAAGTGTCATCCATCAATTTTACCCTTTCCTGATAGTGCTTTAATTTTTTCTTTCTATTTTTGCATGTCATAGACTGTTGTTGTTGTTGTTATGTGCCGTTGAGTCGCCTGCGACTCATAGCGACCCTATGTACAACAGCCCTAAACTCCCCTCTGTCCTGTGCCAATCACACTGTCTCTGACACTCCCATCCCGATTAGCCCAGTCAC
>NW_006399761.1:32123580-32130537 GCF_000299155.1 Elephantulus edwardii
AAAGTCGTCACCTCCATTTAGTTCTTTCTGGGAACATCTAACAAACTTTTGGTAGGAACACTTTGTGTAAAGAACACAGCCTTTTTTCCCTGTCCCACATAGAAAACACAAAGAGACAATAGAAGAGAAATTACAGAAAGGCCAAGAACAATCATGGAGAAAGCACACATTCCAAGAGGCTGACTTCCTTGAAGTTTTCACCTCAATTGGGTGATTTTGTCATGCAGACTCCCTTGGAGTTGGTGTGGCAGAATTCCACAGAAGGAGTTCAGATGTGCTTATATTTTATATATTTCATGAGTGATTCTAATGCACAATCCTTACATCATGGTTATAAATAAAGGTTGTTGTTGTTGTTGTTGTTGTTGTTATGTGCCATTGAGTTGCCTGTAACTCATAGTGACCCTATGTACAACAGCCCTAAATCCTGCTCTATCCTGTGCCAGTTTTACTGTCTCTGACATACATAACCCCATTACCCCAGTCACTGAATCAATCCATCTCATCAAAGGTATTCCTCTAAAGGTAACAAAGTAAAATCTTAGGAAGACTCTTAGTCTGCCAAGACTGCTAATCCAAATATGCCACCTCTCTGACAGTTTGTATCCAACAGCTCCTCCCTCGGAGAAATATGGGCAAGAATTTAAATTTTTTTATTTTAAACTCTTTTTTATTATTAATTTTAATGAACATTTACAGAGACTTTGGATTTCCATTCATTCATTGTTGCACTTTTCTGTTGCAGACCGAGGGTCCCAAAGAATGGAATAATTATAATTATTAAATAATGAGACAAACAGCCAGGAATTAGATAGAGCAGAGAGCATAAAACAGGGTGCCAGCAGTTCTCCACTGAAGACCCCAAGTCATGGTTCTGTGTGTATTTATTGATAATCAGGGGAAGCAAATAACAAAAGGAATTCCTTACAAATGAAAGTGAATTTTTTTCTATTATTAGCTTAATGCTCTAGCTCAGGAAGTATTTCCCAGGAAGTAACACTCTGTGGGGGACTTTAGCTGTGTCCTGTGTGCAGGGAACAAAAAGCTCATTTTCTCGGATCTGCCACAAGAGAAATCCTAACTTATAAATCTGTAATTCCTTCAATTCCTGAACCATGGTTTTCACATAATAGTTGGTAAAAAGTTTGGCTTCCCATGTTTCCCCCCTTTTGTTTTTATCATAATTATGTTATCATCTAGACTAGCATCTTCTCTTCTTTGGTTCACTCTTGCTTGTTTTGGTTTTCTCCATCCTTCATACACAAACAAATAAAACAGATTAAACATAATAAACTCAAAGAAATACTTTTAAAAATTTCCATATAATCAGAAGGATTCAGGTTGGATATTCCTTGAAAATATGTTTTAATTTTCCCATTGCCACAGTGCTTGTCAAAAACAGTTCTGATTAATCTCCTTTGTTGGCGTTTCCTTTGCCATTCCCTATCATTCCTCCCTGAGAGAGATTTCACCCTGATTCATAAGGAAAAGGGGGCGGCGGATTCTCTTAGCTACTTCCTGCTGAAAAGAGACGCTGTCGGTTTCAGGGTGAAGATCTTCTCTCACTACTCTAAAGGGCCCCTTTGGCAATAGGAAACATGTAGACTATTGTGGAGATTGATTGTGGAATTTAGATACACTGTTATCAATTGTGCTTAGCCGTACATGTTCATTCATATCCTTGAAGATACATCATGGAACTGTTGCAGCCTAGAAGACACAAATTTAACTAACAAGTTAAAAGTACGTGAGTCAAAAATGAAAAGCAATTATATTCCAAGTAGAGGTTCTAACAGTGGCACCCAATCAAGTTACAGGAGGAAGATAATCCTTAAAATAAAAGTCTTATTGGCTGGCACTTTGTCTATTATAGTGAAAGGGCCAGGAACCACAAGATGTAGAGACACAACTATGTCGTTTATTGGTCTCAAGACCTGGACCAGCTTCCATTTACCATTGAATTGTTTTACAGCTAGGAAGGCTACATGCAAGGCAGAAGTGAAGTAAGGAACTGTTTATGAGGTTTTCCATCAATTCCAACTAAGGAATAGCGAGAAGAGATGGATCTGAGAAGGCTTTAAGACCGAATAATTAGGCTCTTGTGTCCAGGAGAAAACTGATATACTGACCAGAAGTGTTAATGCTCACCCATGACTCTTCTGGGAGGATCTGAATCCTTGAAGCGCCCTCCTTTGGCCATTCTCTAGTCTTTTCTTTTCCCTCTAGATCCCAGTTGTTATAAGAAGGAAAAATTTAAACAAATATATAACAAATAATTTTGAACCATATAATCTTTTATGTTTAAGGCTAGCAATATCTTTTCTTCTGTTATCCTTATTTCATTATTTGGCTTTCTGATGTGTAGGTGATTGAGAAGACCATGGACTGAATCAGGTGCACCCTAATCTTCAAACTGACATAATTTCTCTTAAGGCATTGAAAATTTTTTAAAATTGCTTTAATTTTTATTTTTTTATTATACTAATTTATTTTAAAAATTCAAATACATTGCTTTTTCAGACCAGATTCTTCCAATTTCCCTCACCATGCCATCGAATTATACAACCTCATAATTAATTTCCCCAAAACACAATCTCATCCCTCTGCTTCTACCGACCCCCCCTTGAACTCTCATACTCATTCTACAATAATGGTTTTATACTATATTTGTCCTTGTGGCACCAAGTTAGTTCACTCAGCATAATGCTTTCCAGTCCCTGACAAGCTAGGTAATAATTTACAAAATCATTGCTCCTGCTTGCCACATAGTGTTCCATTGTATGAATGTAAAATTTCTCAATCCATTCAATTGTGGTTGGATGTTTCCATGTTCTTGTGCTGGTGAATAATGCTGCTATGATCATTTGGTGTACAAGTCTCTGTGCCTCAGTTCTCATTTTCTCAGAGTATATTCCTAGCAGTGGAATAGCTGGGTCATAAGGACTTTCTATGTTCAGCTTTTTGAGGAAGCGCCAAACTGCCTTTGGAGAGGTCTCTAACAGTGGACTTGTCTAAAGCAATATGTTGCCTGATTACCTGACTGCTAATACATACATAGATTAATTTTCCAGCTCTGCTTTTGATGAGTACTCAGTATTCTATCCCATATATGTGTATGGTGCTTACAAAATTTTGATGGGTTTTCACATTGTCTCTAACTTTGGACTATACTTCGTGATATCGTGAGAAGTCGCTGGATCACATAAACAATTTGTGCTCAACTTCTAACCTAAAGCATGATTTCTTTTTGCAAGAACTGGTCTCTCCTAGAGATGAAACTTCCCTTTAAGGAGCACCCTGAGGGCACTCTATCCAAGACATTATTTGTTTGCTCTCTTATCATTCCATAGCATATTTATTACTCTTCTCCATCTCCACATCTCAAAGACATTGATCTGTCTTCTGTTATTTTTTTGTCACTGTGTAACTCCCAAATACCTAGTAAGTAATTGAAAAGACCATAGCTTAGATCAGGAACATCTTAGTCTTTAAAGTGACATCCTTGTTCTTCAGAACCTAGGAGAGGTCTTTGGCTGCAGACTTTCCTAGTACAACATATCATTTGATTTCCAAACAACTGATAACAAGGTTGTTGATTGTAGATCCAAGTAAGATGAAGTCATTGACAATATTTCTTTACTCCATCTCTTGTGATGTTTCTATTGGCCCACTGAAGATTTTTGTTTTCTTGATGTCAAGATGCAACCCATATTGAAGCCTGCAGTCTTTGATATTCTACAACAAGCACTTCATGTCCTCCTCACTTTCGACAAGCAATGTTGTGCCATCTGCACAGCATAAGTTGTTGATGAATCTTCCACTGATCTTGATGTCACATTTTTTCCTAAAAAAAAAAAAAATCCAAATTCTTGAATGATATGCTTAGCATAGAGAATGTACAGGTATGGAGAAAGGATATATCCTTGATGCATACCTTTCTTGATTTTAAACCATACAGTAGTACCTTGTTCTGTTTGCACAATAGCTTTTGGTCTAGGTCTAGGTTTTACATGGGCACAATTAAGTGTTCTGAGATTCCTCACTATTACCCACAATTTGTTATGATTCACACAGTCATATGCCTTTGCATATTTGATAGACATCCTTCTGGTACACTATTCTTTCAGCAAAGCTCTGAGGAATCTCAGTGAGGTGGATTGATACAGTGACATTAACAATGGGCTCAACAACATATGATCAAGAGGCAATGGTGATGAAAGAGGAACATGCATCTCAATTCCAAAAATCCACTGAGGTGTCAGCTATTAGTGGTTCTAACATGACAAAAATGAATTGTGAGTTGTGTGTTCTGCTTCCCTATCACCCCTGGTATACATTCAAGAATCATTTTGTGTATCAACCTTTCCAATGTTTCTTAGAATAGTGTTTTTATACAATATTTGTCTCTTTAAAATTGTTTTTTATGCCAATTTACATACAAAGTTGATAATACATTGTTTTGCCCTTTAAAACAATCAAACCAACAAACAAACAACACACACAAAAACAAACAAAAGTGAAAAACCCCCAAGGTTCAAGTGTGGCAGAGTTGATGAGGATAAGGCAGGGTTCAGTCAGATCTGTTGTTCATATTAATTGTTGTTCATGTTGATCACTATTAGCTGTAGTAGACTTGATGGCACTTAACAACAATAACAATTAACCTAAAGGTGATTGGTGTTTCCAAAACAGTCAGCAGCTCTGTGGAAGGAAGGTCTGACAATTTGCTTCTGTAAAGATTAGAGCCAAGAAAATTCTATAGAGTAGGGTTTGAATCATGTAGGATATCCACAAGTTGGGTTCAACTGCATGACAATGGCTTTTCTTTTTGTACTTTAGTAGGTAATTATTTTGCTCTTTTTTTTCTTACATTAATTTATAGAAGTGGACTCTTAAATTTTTTAAAATTTTATATTTATTTGTTTACAAAGCTTCTATACATTGTGTTTCACATAATTCTTCATTCACATTGTGTTTAATATAATCACAGCCATTCATTATGTTTTAGAAAATTAGTCACCATTGGACTATGCCAACCATTGTTCTATCTTTTCATATTCCCATATTCCCTCCAGATCTTTCCCATTTCCTTTACCATCTCACTCCATCCATCAAATTGTGCAACCCTGTGATTTTGCTCCTATTCATTCTCACACCTCTGTTCCTACACCGTCCTCCCTTGGATCTCCATACAAGTTTTACTAGTTATCTTTCTATTTTTGCAGTAATGGTCTTACACAGTATTTGTCCTTATGAGACTGAGTTCATTTGCTGAGTATAATGCTCTCCAGTCTCTCCCAAATTACATAGTATTTTTCAAAATCATTGCTCCTGAGTGCTGCATACTATTCCATGGTGTGAATGTACCACAATGTCTCAACCCATTCAGTTGTGGTTGGACATTTGGACTGTTTCCATGTCATAATTGGACTCCTTATTGAATAATATCTCTAGCAAATATGATAAAGAAAATAGAGGATACTTCCAGTGGGATGGGAAACTTTTGGACCAATAAGCTTCTCTCTCTACATGGTGTCACAAGAGCATAGTCTACTTATGTTGATTAATTGAGTACCCTGAAGTCAGGGGGAAAATTACTGATAGCTAAGTCAGACACAAATGATAGAGAAGGACAGGAAAGGAAAAAATAAACAGAAATACAAGCCATTACTGAATACCAGGCTGCCTGGATTCGAGTCCTACCAAAAAAAAAAAAAGAAAGAGAGAGTGAAAAAGGAGGGCTGAGCCTGCTAATACTGGATAAGCACCACAGCCTCATGTCTCTGCAGCTTGTGGATGACTGGCTGAATAAACTGCCATCAGAATGAGTAGAACAAGCACAACATGCCCTTCGGCAGGACCATGCCCCCTCAGTGAGCAGGCTGTGTCATCTTGAGCCTGAGAGGAGAGACCCATGCTTTCATGGGGGGAAGACCTTAATAAAGTTGTTTTGTACTTGATCTCAGAGACCAGAGTACGTGCAGGGTATAAGAACATGCATATAATCAAAAGAGCATCCCCTTAACACAAAAGCTATGCCCACTGACTTCATTTGGGGCCATGACATCATGCCGCAACCCCTGATCCATAGACAAGAACAGACACTGCCTAAGAGGTACAAAAGCCCATGCCACAATCACTGCCAGCACACAGCCTGGGAAATTCCTGAGACCCCCACCTCACAGTCCCACCCTACAACCAACCATAACTGACACCAGTTAACAGGAGAAAAGTTTATAGGTGCAATGTTGTTGTTGTTGTGTGCTATTGGGCTGGAATTGAGTCTTAGCTGACTCTGTGGGAGGTTCTCTGAGGCTGTGGATTATGTGAGTGAAGATTAGGATTGTCCATCTTTCTCCTACAGAGCAGCTGGTGGATCTGGGTCACCTGCCTTTGGATTATTATTACAGCTCCTTGCCACTGATCCACCAGAATTATCCAAAAGTGGAATAATACAGGAAATCACTGCATGATAGAGAGACTTCAATTCACAAAGAACCCCTGATCCACAGTTAGGCATTCAGAAATTCAATAACCAGTGAATTAATTGTATATAAACAAAGACTTCTTCTACCAAGGAGCAACAGGGAAATACAATAATTCACTAGCCTCTTTGATTGGCCTTTTCCTACCCTACCCTTATCACAGATCCCCCCAAAACACTGGACTAGAGCACCCACATAATCAGAGTTAGGTTTAGCACTTACCCTGCTTGTCTTGTCCATCATTAGACTTCAACCAACAAATACTACTACTCCCTCAACCAACAGCATTTCAGAGACAATGAACAGATTAGAGATCTCATCAACTATCACACACACACACACACACACACACACACACACACACACACACACACGAATAAAGGTTAAAAAAAAAGATCTACAGTAACTACATCACCACAGTATCCCAAAAGAGCAGACAACATCAAGCCCCCCCTCTTTATCACTTTATCAT
>NW_006399761.1:32130650-32133685 GCF_000299155.1 Elephantulus edwardii
CAAAATATAGAATCAGCAGATCTCCTGGAGAAGAAAAGGCTGATGGAATTCTCTGACAGGTAATTCAGAAGAACAGTGAGCAAGTGTTCTCACAGGATGGAAAAAAAAATATGAAGAGTTGAAGGAAACCACAAACAAAGCTCTAGAAGGAATTTTTTTCCCAAAATTGATACAAGACAAAGTAGATAAAACAAATACAATATTAGAATCCACAGAAAAACAGTCCTGTCAGCATTTCGGTGGGACAGAAGAACAGCATCAGTAAAACAGAAGATAGGACCTTCAGCACTAATATTGTTGAGGAAAAACACAGTAATAAGAGGTAAGGAAAATGACAGAAGTATAAGAATCATATGTGATACTGCCAAGAGGAGTATTATGTATGTAACTGGAGTTTCAGAACAGGAAAAAAGACACTGAGAAGATTGTGGAAGAGTTATTAGAGGGGAGCTCTGGTGGCCTAGTGGCAAGAAGCTGCACTGCAATCCCAGAAGTACACGGTTCGAATCCACCAGATGCTCTGCCGGAGAAGGAGGGGAAATCTCCTCCTGTACCAGTCAGATCTGATTTGATGGTACATGCACAATTTAAAAATTTAAAAAAAAAATTTAAAAAAAGAGTTATTAGAAGAAAACTTCCCATGCATTGGAACAGATGAAGAAAAGAATTGTTTAAAAAGAATATATGATTAGACATTATTTGCCTGAGAGCAGTTCAGAATAAGAAGTGCATAACAAACTTGACTGGGGTTGGAGGAGGAAAGAAATTATACAACAATGAATGAATATTATATTTTTTTAATCTCCTTTTGAATATTATCTTTTTTAAAAAGGGGATCTTGGGGGGTGATGGGAGGAAAAAAGAGCAAAAATAAATCAATAAATGAATAGAAATCCAAGTTTTCTGTACACTATCATTAAAATCACAATTAATATATATATACAAATCTGAGCAAACCTCAAACAGGATAGGCTCCAAAAGAAAAATACCAAGGCAAGTCATAGTCACATCCCCCAAAATCAAAGACAAAGAGAGAATTTTCAAAGCAGTTTGAGAAAAATAGTTAGCTACAAAGGAAAGCCCCAATTTCTTAGCAGAAACCATGTGAACAAGAAGACAATAGAATAGCATATCAAAAACTCTGAAAGAAAACAACTGCCAACTGAGAATTCTATATGTAGTAAAACTGTCCATCAAATATGATAGAGAAATTAGGACAACATTCTCTAAACACAGAAACTAAGAGAATTAAAGAAAATAAAATCAACTGCAAGAAATTCAAAAGGATGTTCTTATTACAGAGACAATACAGGAAAGTGGATGGATTAAATTAAGGGCAACAACACAAAAGAGAAACCAGCAAAACCTTGTATAATTGACAATTTTACTAAATGAAAATCGGTTAAATGCTTCAGTTAAAAGAAAAAGAGAAGCAGATTGGATTAAAAAAATTAAACTCATCAATATACTGTGTAAAAGAGACACACCTGACAAGTGAGGATAGACTGAACATGAAAAGGTATTAAAAAAAATACTAAGCAAGTGACAGCTACAACAACAAAAAAACCCAAAGCAAGAGTGACAATATGGTAATATTACTCTGATAAAATAGACTTTGGGGTAAAAACCAACATAAGAGACAAAGAAGGACAGTATGTCAAACTAAAGGGTCAAAAGAGCAAGAGAATATAAGCTTAATATCTAGGCATCCAATGATAGAATGACAAAATATACAAAACACACATTAACAGACTTAAAAGGAAGAGGAAATACCATAATAGTAAAAGAAT
Organism: Elephantulus edwardii; assembly: GCF_000299155.1. NCBI lineage: Eukaryota > Metazoa > Chordata > Mammalia > Macroscelidea > Macroscelididae > Elephantulus > Elephantulus edwardii. The sequence continues at coordinate 32,132,441 of NW_006399761.1, forward strand.
ATTTCAATACACTACTCTCAGTGAGAGAATAACCAGAAAAAAAACCCAACAAAGATGCAAATGAACTAAGCAGTACAATTAACCAAGTAGAGCTCATAGTCTCATCAACCTCAAGTAGTACCTCATAGAGGGTGCTGCGCCCAGCAAAAACCTGGTAAATATTTTTCTTTAGTACAACAGTCTCCAGAAAAGATCATACATTAGATCACAAAGCAAGCATTGATAAATTTAAAAAAAATTGAAATATTACAAAACATCGTCTGAGACAACAATGTTATAAAATTAAAAATGAACAGTAAGAGGATAAAGGAGAAAAAAAACATGCACTTGGGAACTAAATAACACCCTCCTTAATCACTATTTGGTAAAATTGAAGAAATAATAAATGAAATGAAAAAGTAGCTATTAAAAATGAGAATGAAAATACAACATACAAAACCCTCTAAGATACAGGAAAAGGAGAGCTCAAAGTTATTTATAATTCAATAAACACATCAAAAAGGAAGAAAGAACTAAAAGTAACTATGTAACCCAGCGTGTACATCAACATAGAGATCAGCGGGTCCAGTGGACAGAAAGCGATGCTATCATGCCAAAGGTGGGTGACTTAAATTTTTTATTTTATATTACAATTATTTTTTTATTCATTTTAATGAACTTCTACAGAGATTTTGGATTTTCATTTATTCTTTGCTGCATTTTCCTCCATTACTCCCCTCCCCCCAGTTCGCTCCTCTCTTTGAAAACCAAAAGATAAACTTCTTCGCTGGTACACAATACCCCCGTCCGCCCCTGCCCCGCCCCCCACCCCCCAAATGCACTCTACTATGCTACCTTAATTCTGGATTTCTGTGATAATCACAATATGCTACTTTTAAACTGTTCTCTCCCTCATCTGTTTCAGTTCAGGATACATAATCTATCCAGTTTTTCTCAGTCTTACCCCAACCCTCGTGTCAGTCACTTTCTACAACAGTGGCACCATGTGGTATTTGTACTTTTGTGACTGAGATATTTTGCGCAGCATAATGTCCTCCACGGTAACCTATTTTGAATAATATTGCATGAGTTCCTTGTTTTTCAATGCAGCATAGTGTTCCATTGTGTGAATATACCACAACTTCTCTATCCTTTCGTTTGTTGATGGGCACTTAGGTTGTTTCCAACTCCTAGCTATTGTGAACAAAGCCGTGATGAACATGGGTGTGCATATATCTGCTTGGATGTCAGTTATGGTCTCTTAGG
>NW_006399761.1:32133785-32153702 GCF_000299155.1 Elephantulus edwardii
GGCTGCTCCTTGGAGGCAAGGATTCTGAGGCTTCGTCTGACATACTTTGGTCATGTTGTAAGAAGAGACCGGTCTTTGGAGAGGGACATCATGCTTGGGAGGGTGGAGGGCAGGTGCAGGAGGGGAAGGCCCTTTGGGAGATGGATTGATTCGGTGACTGGGGCCATCGGGATGAGGGTGTCAGAGGCAATGAGATTGGCACAGGATAGAGCAGGGTTTAGGGCTGTTCTACATAGGGTCGCTATGAGTCACAAGCGACTCGACGGCACATAACAACAAACAACAACATCTCACATACTTTGGACATGCGATCAGGAAGGACCAGTCCTTGGATAAAGCCACCACACTTGGAAGGGTGGAGTGACAGTGCAGGAGAGGAAGACTCAGATGAGATACATTGATACAGTACCTGGAAGAATGGGAGGTTGGTATGGCAGAGACAATGAGATTGTCTTAAGATAGAGGAGAGTTCAGAGCTATTGTACATAGGATCAGTATGAGTGGCAAGCGACTCTACAACACATAACAACAGCAATAATATCTGCCAAAAAAAAGATATAAAATCCATTATCTCACACTTTATAAAAAAAAAAAAAACAATGAAGGTACAGCAGGGACCTGGGGTAAACTAAAAAAAATGTTAAGATCATCAGAGGTAAAAATGGGAACAAATTTAGAAACCCTAATATATGGCATTAATAGACTTCTAAAATAACTTGCCTCTGGAAACTCTATGAACTTGGAGAAAAAAATGAGAGTTACGCAAGTGTTCAGGTCTTTTGTTCATAGGGTCGTTATAAGTCATCTATGACTCGAGGGCGCTTAACAACAACAACAACAACAACAACTAGAGAGCTCTGTTGGCCTAGTGGGTAGAAAGTTATACTACCAAGCCAAAGGTGGGTGATTTTAATCTGTGGCCCTCCGGAGTGGTTTTAATTCTTCTAAGTGGTATAGCACTGGTCTGTCCATTTGCTGTACCGAGGTAACTCATGGTTGCTGTGATGCTAAATACTGTGACACTGATGTGTCAAATGTGATAATGGTTACCCATGGTGGACAGGGTTTGGTGGAGCTCCTTGATTAAAACAAGCTTGAAAGCATGAGTGACATCCACTTCCAAAACAGCTTGCCTCCAGAAACTCAATGAACTTGGAGAAAAGAGTAAAGTTATACAAGTGTTCAGGTCTTTCATTCATAGTGTTGCTTTGAGATGTCTATAACTCAGTAGCACTTAAGAACAACAACAACAAACTTTTAAACTTTTAAACAACTGCAAAATGGACTTCCCCAAAGAAAGTGTTCAGACCAAAAAATACATGAGGAAATCATCAAGATAACTAGCTATTGTTGTTGTTGTCATGTGTCATCGAGTTGTTTGCAACTCAGTGACCTGATGTACAACAGCCCTAAACCCTGCTCTATCCTGTGCCAATCTTATTGTCTCTAGCACACCTACCTTCATTACCCCACACTGAATCTCATCGATGATCTTTCTCTCCTTCTTTGTTCCTCCACCCTTCCAAGTATAACATCCCTCTCCAAGGACTGGCCCCTCCTTGCAACATGCCCCAAGTATGCCAGACAAAGCCTCAGAATCCTTGCCTCCAAGGAGCAGCCTGGTTTCACCCTCTCTAGAACAAACCTGTTTGTTCTCCTGGCAGTCCACGGTATATTCTGTACTCTTCTTCAGCACCAAAGCTCAAAGCCATCAATTCTCCTTCTATCATCCCTAGTCATTGTTCAGCTTTCTGATGCATAGCAAGTAATTGCAAAGATCATAGCCTGCATCAGGTGCACCTTACTCTCCAGAGTAATACCATTGCTCTTCAGTGCTTTTGAGAGGTCTTTTGATTTCCTGGCTGCTGGTGCCAAGAGTGTTGATTGTGGAGCCAAGCAAACTAAAACTGTTAACAATCTCAATCTCTTCACCATCTATCATGATGCTGCTAGTTGGCTCAGTGAAGTGGATAAGAAACCTGTTTCTTTGTAAATTTTCATTTAAATCAAGACAAAATAATTTTTAAAAAGGAAGAAAATGGATATGAATCACCAAATTGTTATCAGAAGTGTTGTTTTTGGTTTCCTCTGTCAACTAAACTCTTTTTAAAAAAATTTTTTTATGTATTTTATATTGGTTTGTTTACAAAGTTCATATACATTGTATTTCACACTTTTAATTCACATTGTATTTCACAGTAATTTTTAAAAAGTTTTTAATTTTATTTTTAGTGTGTGTGTGTACCATCAAATCAGATTTGACTGGTACAGGAGGAGATTGCTGCTCCTTCTCCAGCAGAGCATCTGGTGGATTTGAACTGCACACCTCTGGGATTGCAGTGCAGCTTCTTGCCACTAGGCCACCAGAGCTCACCTCTGTCAACTAAACTCTTATTTCACCAAGGTTCCCTAGTTTATAACTAACTATAACAGGGTCATATAAAGCTTATCTGACTCACCTTCATCTGCATAATGCAGAAAACACCAACCCCAGATCCTCTGGGGTTTTATTATTCACACGCTTCCCCAAAGAGTTGACTTAATTAATGGAAAAGAGCTCTCTCAGACCTTCCGTAGCTGCTGCACCTACAAGGGGATAAGGCCACAGGGTTCTGTGTTGATCCCATTGCGGTGAACTCGGGTCATGTTTCCTTCTTTCTTGCTCTGTACTGGGAGGCTTTAGCAGCCCCACCCACATCTGTCTCCTAGAGCCCTCCTACCCTGTAACCTATTCTCCTTGAGGCTCTGTCAGGAAAATCAGAATCTGAAGTAGATGCCACGTGTCCTCTTCATCCTGAGACTCATATAAAATATCCCAGATTTGCGATTTTACTGTATTATCAGATTTTGTGTCATTTCCAGATTTCAATAGAAGACAATCTATACTCAAAGTCCTTCCTAAATCAAAGCCCTTCTTGAAAATCAAACCCAAACCAAGCCCACTGTTGTCCAGTTGATGCCAAATCAAGGTTATTTGTTTGTTCGGGATTTTTCAAAGCCTTTTCTAAAATGTACATATTTTCCTACTAATAGAGAAACTTCTCTAATTTTCTGGATAAAAATATTGTTTGTACCCCCATGATACATCTTGAAGGATATGTACATGTACAGCCAAGCACAATCAATAAGAGTGCATCTGAATTCCAAAATCAATCTCCATAATAGTCTATGTGTTTCCTACTGCCAAAGGGGCCCTTTAGAGTAGTGAGAGAAGATCTTCACCCTGAAACCCACAGCGTCCCTTTTCAGCAGGAAGTAGCTAAGAGAATACGCCGTCCCCTTTTCCTTATGACTCAGGGTGAAGTCTCTCTCAGGGAGGAGTGATAGAGAATGGCAAAGGATACACTGACAAAGAAGATTAATCAGAACTGGCTTTGACAAGCATTGTGGCATTTGGACAAGAACAAACTGGGAGGAGGGTAGAGAGAATAGTGCAACAATGAATGAGTGGAAGCCCAAAATCTCTGTAAATGTTTATGAAAATTAATAAAATATAATTATAGAAAAAAAAAAGAAAACATCAAGATGATTAACAGACCACAAAAAAAAAACAAACAAAAAACAAACCTGCTCTAATCCACTTTATGGTGCTGTATTTCCCTGGTCTGTCCCTCTGCCTGTTTATCTCTCTACAGACCAAGGAATCATGCCTGGGAGACTCCTTAATAAACTTCTTTAGCTTCTTTTAAAAAAAAAAATATTGTTTGTATTCCATTACTGTCAATTCTTCTAGGTAAATTATAAATACAAATAAAATTATTTTCAATTCCAAAATTTAGAAAGCAGTAAAACTAATAGAAGAATAAATATTTTTAAAGTGTTTGTATCTCTCCCAGGAATATGGCAAGGCTCTGAATCGAACTATCCTCCCTGAAGCTGTCTTAAATTAAATTTGGAGATGTGAAAAGTTGGAAAATAGACCAAATGATCTCCTGAGTGTGTGATGGAAAGCTGGTCAAGCATCACTGGCTCAGATACAGGCTAGGTTATTGGAAAAGGATGTAGGATGTGTTGGAGCCAGCTCTGAGTATCTTCCAGAAATCTTTGATTTTTTTTCAAGGCACTGGGTGTGTATGAAAGCAGAAAATACGCTGATTTACTACCTTTGTCAAACAGGAACATGTGACAGGGCCCTGGAGTCAAGGATCTAAAGGAGCAAATTAAGAACAGGTAGAAAATACATGTTGTGATCAAGGCAGGCTCAAGAATTGGACAGAGCACAGGGCAAAGATCCAAGAGATTTGAATTACATGTTTGCCTTTTGGACAGTAGATTACTTTTTTGGATACCAGTTCTCCCCAGTGTGTGCTTGCTGAATGACCTTTTTGGATCTCCTTGAGTTGGGTTTCTGTGTAGTCTTTACTAGAAGACACAGGAGTTGCATGGCTGAAAAACTCAGAGATGTTAAAAACTTTCATTTCTGAATCAAAATGACATAATTATAAGTTTAAATGATGAGCTAAGAATTCAAAAGGCTATAAAGCATGAACATTCTATCTCATTGCTGTCAGGTCTGTTCCAATTTGTTCCAACCCCTGCTGAGGTTTCAAGGCTATAAATCATAATGAGAGGAGATTTCCCATCTGTATTCTATAGTCCTTTGGTGAATTAGAGCTGATGAAGACATGTAGACTTGGACTTAACAGCACAAGTAGTGCTCTTCAAGAATGAGATGGAAACAAGTAAAGAAAATAAAATAATAGTAATAGGAAGGGGGGAAATCCAAAGTAAACTATGTGCATTACTTCAGATTCAGGAAAATTAGATCCAAAGAAAGTGCTTCCCAAGTCAATTCTTTATATCTTCTTTGATGAGGGCTCCCTCTCATTGCAAATTCTTTCCTGTATTAAGGACCTTTTTGTAGGCAGGTATAATACTCTTTGTAGGTAGCATAAGGTAGGACACTTCTGCTCCCTGCTGGCACCTGACTAAATTGAGAGGTAAAATATCTAGGCTGCTGGCAAACTTGATTTTTTAAAATGACATCAAGGGGATTCTATATTTTATTTTTAATCTCTTTCCATTATCTTAATAATAAACCAACTTCTCAATTTGAGATTTTAATGTAGACCAAAGCACTCTGTCCCAGAACTGTTGTTGCTATTAGGTATTATTGAGTCTCGTATGACTCCTAGAACTCTATGAACAGATCTGAATTACCCTGTGTCTGTCTTATCCTGTGCCTTCCTCATAATTTCTAACATACTTGATGCTGTTGTTGCAGTCATCATGTCAAACCATCAGGTTTAGGGTTGTGGAGTTTACTTTTCAATGTGACTTTCCTAGCCACTATTTGAATTTACAGTGTAGATAGATGGGAATATGGGTATAGGGCATGTTAGCCTATCCACAAGGGGATTGGCTGTCTAACAGTCCACAAGGAGATTGGTTGTGCTAGGTTCTATTTTAGGTTTGCCTTTAGACTGTCAAACACATTCAATAATTACATAGGTAATGGTTAAGTATATAGTTTTCTAGGTCCATTCACTGGGCAAATCTGAGAAGCATCATAGAACAGGATACAAAAATAATCACACAGTGATAGCAATAGCTGACATTTATCAGGTACCTGCCAAGTGACAGATGTTTGCTAAACTCTTCACCTCTTCTATCTTACTAAATCCTCAGAACAATCTTACAAAGTAGGAGTCACTATTACCAGTAATTAATTTACAAATGCAAACATTAGTCACATAACTCTTATGTTCAGCATTAAATGGAAAGGAGGCAGTTGACTATATCCCATGCTCTCAATTACTACTACTCTCCAGATCCATTGTCTGTAGGACATGAGGTTTTATGAAAGTGCTGTGACATTTTTGAAAGTGACAAGAGTTTTGTGCCTGACCAAGTGAGGGTATTGGCATGAATCATTGAGACTTCCCAGTACAAGTTCAATTCATTAACTTTGTAACTGAAGAAAACCACAGAAAAATTATATGGCATTTCTGAAATGACACAGTGTGTTTGAAGCAACGTTGGCACATCATGTGTAGCCTTTTTGATGATTACTAACCTCAATGGCAGTATGCAAGGGCATATTGAAATTATCTTGGATTATCTGGTATGGGAGGTTGGAACTAGCCTTTTTGAGTGAGATCTGTGCTCCACGAAGGCGTTCTGGCAGCCTTGTGTGTTAAGAGTGGCACTGCTAATGGAAAGGTCACATTCACCAGCTGCTCCTCCTAGAAGATGAACAAATTCTTCCCATAAAGATTTACAGTTCACTCAGCATATTACTCTCCAGTCTTTCCCAAATTAAGTAGTATTTTTCGAAATCGTTGCTCCTGAGTGCTGTATAGTATTTCGTTGTGTGAATGTACCACAATTTCCCAAACCATTCGCTTGTGGTTGAACATTTAGGCTGTTTCCACGTTCTTGTGATGGTGGGTAATGCTGCTACGAACCTGGAAAGACAGGGTAATGATGTGCAAGGTCCAATGGTGATTAATTTTATAAAACACAATGCATGCGAATGATAGTGTGAAACATTGTGAATAACGAATAGTGTGAAACTTTGTAAGCAAACCAATATAAAATAAAATAAAAGTAAAAAAGATTTACAGTCTGGGAAATCCAGTGGACCCTCTGTGTGACCCCCAGTGGCTTTGGTTTGATTTATGCTCTGCAAAGCAGCTCTGGTGTCTTCTGACTAGAATCCCTCCTCCTGGGGAGTTCCTTCCATTTTCTGGTCCCTCAATCCCGCTTCACCACATTCCGGATAGAGGCTGTCTGAAGCTTCCACACAAGAAATACCTGTGACTGAGGACAAAAACGGAACCTGCTGTGCCCTTAGCCTGCCCTGGGGACAAGGCTTCCTCTGACCCAGTGCCAGTTGAGGGCGGCTCCGGGCGCAGGCGGGAAGCTCCTCCTGGCTCTTTGAAACACTACCTGTGAAGCCAGGTGGTTAGTGGATGGGCTCAAGGTTGGTGGTTTAAGCCAGGCCGTCTCCACCCACTCATACCCTGGGGCTAACACAGTGATCTGGCCCTGATGACCCGCGTGCTGAAGCGAGCACAGCCAGGCGCCTCCTACAGAGCGGCGCGCCGGCAGCCTCGCTCACAGTGCGGGAGCCTGAGCTGAGAAACAGCCTGCGGGGAGGGGTCCCGGGGAGCGTCCAGAAGTGAGACCCGCACTGATCCCCGCATTAGGGCTTGGAGGCTTCTCGCGACCTCGTTGGAGCTGCCCGCGGGAGCAGGGGGCGGGGGGCGCGTCCCGAGAGGCAGCCACGCAGCAGGGTCCCCGCGGCGGCGGATCCTCGTGGCAGAGCGTCCACAGTGCGCCTCTCGGAGGGGCATGAACCTAGAAAACTGCAGGAAGGACCAGATGCCTGCTACCTTTCCGCCGGGCTGTGCAAGAAGCCTCCCTGGACCCCATTCCCAGTAAGGAAGCCAGCGGAGATGCCCAGCAGGTATCTAGCGCGTCCCCGGGGTAGAGGCTCGGAGGACCTGACCCCTGCATGTGGGAAACGGGGGCTGGTGAATGGAAAAGCTGCATTTGAAGAGACTGACTCTGCTTACTCCCCCTCACCCAGAAGTCGAGATGCGCCCTCCTTTCTGTCCTTGGTTGTAGCCTTCTCAGGTTGAGAGGACTGACAGTAGGAATTACAAAGACAGGCTCGGGGTTGCGGTTTGGGCTCAAGTGCCAGTTAGGGGTTCCAGAAGACTCCGGTGGAGATGGAGGTGCTCCCTGAACTGTGAGAATAAAGGAGGAATGGTCGCTGGACCATTTCTGCCAGTGGTTTAAGTCGTCAGATTTACCCTCCACCCACCCACCCCCGACCCCCGCCCCGAGCTTCTATGAGCTTTGTTTAGAAATTCTGACTTAGAGGCTGAGCCAGAAGCTTGGGAGAGTGCTTTTCTCTCCAAAAGAGCTGGCGGAGTCCCCGCCTTGGGTGTTGGGTGCAAGTCACCAGAGTGAGCCCCCTCTCCTGCTCTCCTCTGTGTTTTCAGCGAGTCCTTCCAGGCGGGCCAAGCTTGGGTCCCTTTGATCCTTCATGTGTGAGTCCTGCTCTGTCCACGTCCAGGACAGGCTGATGACTTAAAGGAAGAGGCAAAATCTGAGGAACACGGGTGGGATATTGAGGGAGTTGGCAGAGAGGGAAGGAATGGAGTTAAATCCTATTGAGGTGCAGAAGATTATTGTCTGGCTCCCAAATGTCAAGCCCTTTGAGGAGTGTGGACAGCACATACACAAGGGACAAAGCGCAGGCAGGCCCGCAGTGAATGAAATTTGGAACACGGGTTTAGTGCAGGCTGTGTCTGTTAAAGGCCTACCTGCACTGCCAGCTTTGGGCCCTGAGACAAAAATCTTCAAATAACTTTGCCTTTATACAATGGCAGTAAACAGAACCTGACCATGTCTACAACATTCCAGCCTCCCTTGAGTGGGGCTGAGGTATTGTGTTTTGTTTTCTGGCATTTGTTCCTTTGTTTCACTCTACCACCCTAAGTGAGTGCTGTTGGCTTACTCGGTAAGGAGTTGTGTTGCCAACCAGAAGACCTTCTTCAATTCAAATCCTCCAGGGGCATCCTGGGAGAAAAGTGCACATTCTCTTCCTGTGTGATTTGCAGCATCTGAACACCCACTGGAGGGTCACTGGTGAGTTCTGGCTTGAGGGCACATAATATCCACTATCACCCTATGTTCATACTGAGGAGGCTGTGGACGGGCCTAGTCACATAATGGTTTTAAAGGCTCCAGCTCCGTTCACATGTGTAGAACATGTGTTTGTCTTTCAGCGATTTAGGATAGAGCTTGGATGCTGTGGCCCAATGATGTTGGCTGGAAGATTGACTCTCTAAAGGAGACCAGAGAGCCAGCAGAGGAGCTCCACTTTCCAGATGGAGTTCATTATGGGGCTTGGGGATGACAATGCCACCAACACCTCCACCAACTTCCTTTCTATGGTTGAACCCCACGGAGACCCAAGTCCTTTCCCACTCAACTCCAGTTATGAGGACTACAATATAACCTTGGATGAAAATGAGGATGTGACCAAGTCTCACACTTTCTTTGCTGCCAAGATTGTTATTGGCATGGCCCTGGTGGGCATCATGCTGGTTTGTGGCATTGGCAACTTCATCTTCATCGTTGCCCTGGCCCGATATAAGAAACTGCGAAATCTCACCAACCTGCTCATTGCTAACCTAGCTATCTCTGACTTTCTGGTGGCCATTGTCTGCTGTCCTTTTGAGATGGACTACTATGTGGTACGCCAGCTGTCCTGGGAGCATGGACAGGTGCTCTGCGCCTCCATCAACTATCTACGCACTGTTTCTATCTATGTCTCCACTAATGTCCTGCTGGCCATTGCCATCGACAGGTGAGCATGGGGACAGTGGGGACAAAAAGATGGTCAGAGAAAAGGCCCTGGAATTGCCCTTTTCCTCACCACCACTGCTGTACATTGCTGGGGGTATCTACTCCCCTTAAATGTGTACATGCAAACTCAGCTCACCTCTGTTGAGTCGGAACTGACTTGTAGCTGAGCCTCCAGCAAGCTGATCTTCAGAGGTTGTAAATCACGCAGAAGCAGATTGTCCATTTTTCTCCCGTGGAAAACTTGGTGGATGTGAAACTGCCTGCCTTTGGATTGGCCGTGCAACTCCTTATCCCCTGGCCTACCAAGTTTCTGTGTTGATTAAATAATGAGAAGAGCTCTTCTTTTCCAGCCGTATTCAGGCAGCGGTGTCAGAGCTCCCTAGTGTTGCCACATGGGAAGATTTTTTTTATCTCTCAGCTCTGATCATGCTGTTAGATACTCTACCTGGTTAGGTCTGGTAGTAGGCAAGTACAAGGAGGTGTGATCAGACAAATTTAAATTCCAGGCAATTGTCTGTTGAGTCAGCTTGGAAAAAGGTCTCAATGTTTCTTTTATTATATTATGCCCTCCCCAGCACCAGTGGATTCTAAAAAAAAATGCATGGATTTGTTTAGGAAAAAAGTAGAAACCTGGCTTTCTAATTTTATTTTGCATTAATCACTTTGTTCCTTTTCTTAAATTTGTATACAACAATGCAAGAGCCCAAATTTCAGTGATGTTCACATAGATATGAGCAGCCTGTGTAAATTCTTCTTCAGTTTATTTATTTCATTGAATTTAGTCAGAGAGCTGATGAGTCAGAGTGGTCTAAACTCATTGCAGGGCAGTCTTCGTGAGCTCTCTGCCCAAAGCTGCATGTCCATTGCAGGTCTCCATGTTATGGTACACAGTTACCCTGAGGGGCAAATCTGACCATATTGTGCTTGGGTCTGAACAGCTCATTGCCCTCCGTTAACTCGGCCTGGAACACTGATGACCTTCCTCTTTTACATCCTCAGAGCTTGGTGGTGTTTGACCTGTGATTAGGGGACCCCTACAGCTGTTGTAGGGAGGGGCACAACTTGTTGTTGTTGTTATGTGCCATCGAGTGGCCTGCAATTAATAGTGACCCTGTGAACAGCTCTGAAATCTGTCCTGTTCTGAGCCAGTCTCACTGACTCCGACATACCTACCCCCATTTACCCAGTCACTGTATCAATCCATCTCATCTAGAGTCTTCCTCTCCTGCACTATCCCTCAACCCTCCTGAGCATGATATCCTTCATGATCAATCCCTCCTGGCCACATGCCCAAAATATGTGAGATGGAGCTTCAAAATCCTAGCCTCTAAAGAGATACTTGGTTTCACCCTCTCCAAAAAAGACTTATTTGTTTGTTTTTTTTTTCGGCTGTTCAATGTTCAAGACTCTTCTCCAGCACCACAACTCAAAGGCATCAGTTCTTCTTCTGTTATCCTTAGTCATTGTCCACCTCTCTGATGCATAGTAAGTAATTGCGAAAACCATGGCCTGGATTAAACACACCTTAGTTTCTAGACTTAACATCCTTGCTTCTCAATACTCTGAAAAAGTCCCTGACAGTAGATATACCTAATGCAATTCGTCTTTTGATTTCCTGACTGCTGGTGCCAAGACATTGACTGTGGAGCTGAGTAAGCCTCAATGTTTGGATGAGATTCACTTTACCATGAAGGGGGTACTTCTCAAAGAAGTAAATAAATACAAGGAGAGAGTGACTTTAAAGGAGGAGGTCAGGATATACTAAGGGACACTGGGCTATTTTTTTTTAAACATGAGAAGTAATGTGTATGTCAATACATGATAAAATGTATGGATTTCTTTAAGCTCCTACATCCATTATCATGTCCAGCTTCTCTGAAATACTATAGATATTTCTTTCAGTGTGAGTTAAATAGTGCTTATCAGATACAGTAAAAAAGACTAGGTGGAGAGTATGCAGCTGGAGACTTGCACGCAGATGCAAGAAGGAGAAAAGCACTATGTCCAGAGCTTTGGCTAACTAACCTGCTACTTCAACACATTAAGTTCTGTTGTTGTTATTGTTGCTGTTATGTGCCGTCAAGTCGCTTGTGACTCATAGCGACCCTATGTACAACAGCTCTAAACTCTGTTCTGTCCTGTGCCAATCGCACTGTCTCTGACACTCCCATCCCAATTATCCCAGTCACTGAACCAATCCACCTCATAGAGGGCCTTACCCTCCTGCGCTATCCCTCCACCCTCCCAAGCATGATGTCCTTCTCCAAGGACTGGTCTCTCCTCACAACATGTCCAAAGTATGTTAGACAGAGCCTCAGAATCCTTGCCTCCAAGGAGCCGCCCGGTTTAACCCTTTCCAGGATGAATCTGTTTGTTTTTCTAGCAGTCCATGGTATTCTCAATACTCTTCTCCAGCACCACAGCTCAATGGCATCAATTCTCCTTCTGTCCTCCTTGGTCATTGTCCAACTCTCTGATGCATTACAAGTGATTGTGAAGACCATGGCCTGTATCAGATGCACCTTAGTCTTCAGAGAGACACCATTGCTCTTCAGTACTTTGGAGAGGTCCCTAACAGCAGACTTTCCCATGACAATGCGCCTTTTAATTTCCTGGCTATTGGTGCCAAGAGTGTTGACTGTGGAGCCAAGCAAACTAAAGCTGTGTTCTTTTGTTAATGTTTGGAATAATTGCTTAATTTATTTTGATTTTTTTATGCATTTTACCATCTAATTTCAACCTTGTGGTCTAAGGACTCATTGGTTTTTATCTGGACTCATGCTGGCCAGACCTGGGTGATTTTCAGGCTTGATATAGTCTGTTTTAAGCAGTAAATTTTTATCTTGAAATAAATAGAATGACAAAAATCCCATTATTTTTGCTTAATAAAATTATTGTAGGGGAAGCATGTTAGTGATTCATTCTGTCCGGGGGACAGCACAAAAGAAGAAGATCCTGGATGAGATGGGTTAACTCAGAAACTGGGGTCGTGGGAATGGGTGTGTTGGAGGTAATGAAATTGACTCAGGATAGAACAGGGTTCAGAGCCGTTGTACATAGTATTGCAACTCAACGGCACATAACAACAACAATGATGATGAAAACAACAATGACATACCACCTCCACCCACTAGCTGTAGGGACTTATGTAAGTTACATAACCTCTGTCTGCCTCAAAAGTGAGTCATAAGAGCACTTCATATTGTGTTGCTTTGAGAATTAAATGAAATAATAAAGAAAATTGTTCAGGAAAATGCTGGAGGCAGAGCAAGCACTCACTTGACAGTGAATATTTCATTTTTTTAAAGCTCATCCATAAAGGAACAGGGAGCTCTGATAGCATAATCCATATGACCCAAAGTGGCAAAGTGGTTGGAGAAAGATGGGCAATATCCTCTTGCATGATTCACAGCCTCTGAAACCCCTCAGGACAGTCAACTATAAATAGATTCCAATTCAATAACAGTGAGTTTTGGGTTGTTTTGGTTTTTTAGACAGAAGAACAAAGAAAAGAAACTAATGTGTTTTAGGTGAACTAACTTCTTTGTTTTTGCTGAAACAATGATTTTGTGTTGTGTGTGATAGGATTTTTAAAAAGTAACACAGGGTCTCTAAGAACACAGCTGTCAAGTCTAACAAGACAGAACTATTTGTTTCCTCCTTGGCTTTGACTTCTCCATTTCTGTTGTTGGTTGCATTGTTCTTCCAGTTATGTGGAGTAGAAACTTCTTGAAGGAAGTTAGCAAGTCTGCAACCAAATGAATCTTCTGTCTTGCACATGTCTTCCTGTACTTGCTTAAAACAAAACTAAACGTTAATCTCTACCAAACCAAAAAGAGTACCCAAACAAAGAAAAACAACAAATCACCAACTTCTAATGGCTCCATGCCTAGTATATCAGTTTTTATGTATTCTATGTCTTTTTCAAGCATGTTCACTTTTCCTATATGCATACTCTGTACAGTCCACATTCCAGTTATTGTGGCTGTTTGCAACTATTTCTCATATTTGTGTTTCCCTATTAAAGTGCTTTCTGTAGAAGGTCAAGGACTGCAATCTTCAATATGGATTGCATCTCAACATCAAGAAAACACAAATTCTCACTACCAAGCCAAAAAGCAGTATCATGGTAGGTGGAGAAAGGATTATGATTATTGATTCATCTTGCTTGAATCCACAATCAACGTTCTTGGCACCAGCACTCAGGAAATCAAAAGATGAATTGTATTGGGAAAAAAATTGTTGTTGAAGATCTGGCCAGAGTATTATAGAATAATGATGTCAGTTTAGAGACAAAGGTGTGCCTGATCCACACTGTGGTCTTCTCAATTTGCTTACTATGCATCTGAGAGCTGGACAATGATTGAGGATGACAGAAGACAAATCAATGCCTTTGAGTTGTGGTGTTGGAGAAGAGCATTGAACATACTATGAACTTCCAAGAGAACAAACAGCCCTGTCCTGGAGACAGTGAAAACAGTTTGCTCCTTGGAGGCAAATATTTTGAAGCTCTATCTCACATGTTTTGGACATGCTGCCAAGAAGGACCAGTCCTTGGAGAAGAACATCATGCTTGGAAGGGTAGAAGTCCAGCACAGAGAGGTAGACCCTGAATGAGATGGACTGACACAGTGACTGTGGCAATGGGGTGAAGTGTGTCAGAGATGGTGAAATTTGGCTCAGGATAGGGCAAGGTTCAGAGCCATTGCTCAGAGAGTTGCTGTGAGTCATAGGTGACTTGATGGCATTAACAATAACAACAACAATAACAACATCGTCTACAAAATATGGCTCAAATCTCTTGGCCTAGTCTCCCAACCATTTATTATCCAGTCCTAAATTGTCTCCTGATCTTATGCTGGGTAAATATATTTATCTTCTCTTTTAGGAAAGAGATTACAATCCTTTTGCGAACTGTTGTCTCTTAACATTTCTATTCTTT
Source organism: Elephantulus edwardii (assembly GCF_000299155.1). Classification (NCBI taxonomy): domain Eukaryota; kingdom Metazoa; phylum Chordata; class Mammalia; order Macroscelidea; family Macroscelididae; genus Elephantulus; species Elephantulus edwardii. The sequence goes on from NW_006399761.1 coordinate 32,148,052, forward strand.
CATTGCCTGTTACTTGGGAAACACACTAGGATGAGGGTGAAGCACTTGATACAATTCCATTCCCAAGAAACCAAACCATTTACTGCCAGGGGGATTATGACTCGTACTAATCACATGAATATCAGAACTGTGCTCCATTGGATTCCCAGCAGCTGTGATTTATCAAATGTCGATTACCAAGTCTTTCTTTGAGAATCGTCTGCACCAATTGGAACCTCCAATATTTTAGTTAACAGCCATGTACTTCATCATTTGTATCACATGGGGACTCCCAGAATTCACAGAAAACAAAAAGTAAAAATCTAGTAAGGCTCAATACCTACTCTTGGGGAGTTTGACATGCAGAGTGAGAGAGAAGTAACATTTATGAAATCGCTTAAGAAGTAAATGATAAATTTCAAGAGATAAATAAGATAGAGAATGATAACAGAGTGTAAAGGTTTGCCTTATGGGTAAAACAGCATTTGCAAAAACCTGGAGGTTGGAATGCTGATGGTGAGTATGAGGTTCCCTGTGGAGGTAACAAGGACAGAAGTAAGGAATATAAGGAAAGTAGGGTCAGAAAGGCTATCAACATGTTGCAGAAGATCTCAAAATGCAGGCAGAGGGAACAAGACCGACGAGCAGCAGAGGGCTGAAAAAGATGAAAAGACTTGGTCTCCATGAAGCTTAGGTTTCCCATTTTGTGTGGAGGATGTAGATTTTACAACATAGGGGAATCTGGTAGCAGGACCTTCCTGCTCATTGATAGGTTTTCCTTTCTGTCCAGGAGGAATCAAAACAGCTAAGGCATGACTAACCTCACTCAACTTTTGTTATTATTATTTGGTGTCAGCAAATTGACTAACTCATGGCAACACTACCCATAACAGAATGAAATTTTTCCTGGTCCTGCTACTTTAAAAATCTTTGCAGCCCTGCATCAATCCAACTCTTTGAGGACTTTCATCATTTTGTTGATCCTCTGCTTTACCAAGTATTATGTTCTTCAGGCGTTGTTCTCTTACCATGACATGTCCAAAATAGTAGAAACAAAGTTTCTCCCTCTTTACTTCTCCCCCTCTCCAGCTGTAATAGTTTTTTATTTTAAACAGAAAAAAAACGAGCAATGATTTGTTTTCTACATGTACATAGAGGTCTAACAGCCAGAATTCAGAGAGAGGAACTGCTTCTGTCCTCCAGGCTCCCCCTGTGGAGGAGCTGCGTTGGCCCTCCTCCCTCCAACACCCAGGGATGCAAGCAGCTGTCCCACAGCCACAATGCACTTTGTCTCTCTTACTGTGTGTGTACCTCCCCACATCTCCCATTCTTTAAGAAAAGAACCCCATCATTAACTCTTGGGTTCATCCCCACTGGTTCCTATCCCACAATGGGAGAGAGAAGAGAGGTCTTGCAGAATAACTAAGAGCAACTTAGTGGGGGTGGAGGATGGCAAATAATCATTTGCATTACCACCTCTGATGAATGAAGACAGAAGCAAGTGAGGGGAAAGTAAAGAGCACATTTGGATATTGCGAGTCTCAAGGAAGAAATTGTCCCATCAGGTTTACATAAATCAATGTACCAAGTGTGTGTGTGGGAGGAAGCAACATTTCAAACACTTTTGAATTTCAAATTTCATCCAAGACAGCTCAGATTCAACAGTAACAATCTAGATCTTTCCAGGAAAGAGCCCCTGGCATTCTTCCTGACAGCCCAGTGTAGGGCCCCGAGAAGTATCTGCCTCTGTTGCAAGTGCTGCTGCTAGTCCATCTGCAATTTCTCGTCTCAAAGACAACAGGAAGAACAAGGGTAATAAAGGAAGCTGCCCTGGAAAATAGGTACATCTTTTGAGCCACAAAGAGGGAAAGATCAAAAGTGGCTCTGGCACAGACTGGATTCTCTCCGGGAACATCTCCGTCAGCCCCTATTCACTCTGACAGGGTCTCATCTAGCTCCTCGTCGCCATCCTCTTCCAGTTCCTCTTCGATCTTCTGGGCGGCACCCTTCGGGAGCAATTCGTCCGGGGACACCGGATGGTCCCAGGGCCAGCGGCAGAAGCGGCAGTAGCCATATCTGTAGTCTTCCTCTTTACTTCTAAGGAACAGTCTAGTTCTACTTCTTCCAGGGCAGATTAATTTTTATTTCAATTGACAGTATGTGTGGTATTTTTCACAAACATCACACTTTAAATGCATCAATTATGCTTCAGGTGGGGTTCTTTTGTTTGTTTGGGGTGTGTGTGTGTGTGTGTGTGTGTGTGTGTGTGTGTGTTTCTTTTATTCATTGCCAGCTTTTACATACATATGAAGTTACTGAAAGTGCCCTGACATGGATCAGGTACATTTTAGGTCTTGGGTAAAAAAGCTGGTGGTAGTAGTTTATTGGCCAAGATTAGCTGGACCCAAGCATATTCTCTGATCATCCCATGACCAGCCTAGTGACTGCTATGCCCATGATTTTTTTTATTATTATCATTTTATACTGATTTACTTACAAAGTTCATAAATTTCATATACATTGTTCTTCACACCAGATCTTTCTCCTTTTCTTTGATTTCCTATCATCTTATAATTACTGTCTGGACAGTCAGCAGTTTTTATTCTTTGTTCTGTATGAAATGTTGGCTGTAAATGAATCTGGACCTGGACAATGTGTAGTGGTGTATTGGAACAAGCCAGAGGCATATTCATAAGCAGAGAAAAGAAGCCACCAGTTCCCTGACTGATTCACGGAACATCAGAAGGTAGAAACCAATTGTGATGTAGATGAAAAAAAGAGAAAGGCTGCTGGAATGCCATAGAGATAGGAGAGACTGGATATTGTTCATTCTGGCCAAAAGTAAATAGTACATTGGGCCTGAGGGTCTGGAGTTATTTTTGGAGGAACATTCTTCTAAATTGTGCAACACTCCTTTGGTAATTTGCTGCACTGAAGCAATCTGGGTTTGCTGTGATGCTAAACCTTGTGCCATTGGGGAGTCAAATGCCATAATGGCTGCTCAAGGTGAACAGTGTTTGGAGCAGCTCCCAGTTTTAAGATAGGCTTGTAAGCAGGCTTGGCATGCACTTCCTAAACCATATGCCTCTGGAAACTCTATGAACTTGGAGGAATGACAGTAGCTATAGAATGGCTTCAGGATTTTTGTTCATAGGGTCACTACGAGTCATGCTCGACTTGACAGTAATCAACAACAACAGCAACAACAGGAGCAAGATATGAGTCTGAATCATATTTCTGTCAATTTCTATTAGTATTACATTTGTTGTTGTTGTTGTTACATGCTGTCGAGTCATTTCCAACTCATATGTATCCTATGTACAAGAACCCTAAACGCCGTTCTATCCTGTGCCAACCTCTCTGTCTCTGACACACTCACTCCCACCACCCCAATCACAGAATCAATCCATCTCATTGAGGGTCTTCCTCTCATGCACTGTCCCTCCACTCTCCCAAACATGATGTCCCTCTCCAAGGACCAGTCACTTCTTGCAACATGTCCAAAGTATGTCAGACAAAGCTTCAGAATCCTTGACTCCAAGGAGCATTCCAGCCTCACCCTCTCCGGAACAAACCTGTTTGTTCTCCTAGCAGTCCAGGGTATATTCAACACTCTTCTCCAGCACCACGGCTCAAAGGCATCAATTCTCTTCCTATCAACCCTCATCACTGTCTAACTCTCTGATGCATAGCACATAATTGTGAATTATATTTGGAAAAGGACTTCCCCTCCCCCACAAACCTAAAAACAGTAATCTGTAAAATCTTTATCTTCTTACCGATTCAATACAAATTATATTAGAGTTCTGATCCCAACATGGGCAAACCTGGTGGAAATCCTTAAAAGCATGCTCTGCAATCTATCTATTGATACATTAATCAGGAAGAATCCCCTTATATAGTTCCTGGGTTCTAATCCCAAGGGTAGGATGAAGAGAGAGAACAAGGATGAGCTATTTGATGGGTAATCACAGATGTCTCAGTTTAACTTTGTTGGGAAGAGCTGAAGGCAATACATTATTAAGTGGAAACTTGCAAAAGTATTATTTGTCAACAACAAGGAAAAGAAAGACTATGTGTATGAAAATGTCTCTGGAGAATGTGTTTTAAAATACTAACACTTTTTATGTGTTACGAGCTTAATGCTGTTTACGTGTGGTGTCTTATTTGAACCTCACTGCATCACAATGAGACTGGCAAGGCTGGAGACATTCCCAGATTGCAGATGAGGAACTTGAACACAAGACTATGAAGAAGTCTCAAACTGATTGAACAAGTTGGTGACAAAAGTCATGGTCTTTTAACTCCTAAATTGATTAACATCATGAAGACTTAAGATGTTACTTATTACGAGGGGGAAAGGTACAGAAAATATTCAGTGAAAATTCATATAGTTAACAAATATTAATTGAGAATTTTTTCTGGACAGAATAATTGGCAGATTGCAGTAGGAGAGACAGCAAGTGAACAGATGAGAGTAAGCACTCCAGTGTCTTAATGTTTGTCCTGAGTCAGAGTGAGCTTGGAGAACTCATTATGGGAAGCAGCTCCTCATTCAGGGCACTGGTCACATCTTGCAGATGCAGCCAGCTTACTTTTCAGGCCCCAGCATAATCATTTGAGGTCCATGAATGGCTGTTGGTGACCAAGGCTAAGTTTGGCCATAATATAATTTGTATTGAATGCGATTTGTATTGAACTACTCCAATTCCATTCAAAATCTGAGACCTGGGAGACTGTGGGTGGCCCACTCCAGTGAGTTTATATGGCACAGGCCATAGGGAGCTGCTTCTTGGTGGTTCAGAACTATCAGTCGCTCAGTGGATGAGAGATGGGCAGTCTCCTGCCGTGTGACTTAGAGCCTCCAAAAACCCAGTGGAGGGTCAACTATGAATCACTTCCGATTAGACAGCAAAGAGAATCAATGGATTTGGCTTCTTATTCAGGGGAAAGATGGGACTAGCAAAAATATAATCATGAAAGAAAAAAAAATTACAGTTCTCAGCAAATAAAAATCTTGGGCAAAATGACCTCAAAGGGATTGGTTGTAAAAGAAGAATTGGTTTTATTTTCCTTTAGGTCCTTGTGATATTCATTCTTGGCTCAACCCGAGGAAAAGCTCTGGGTACATGAGAACATGCTTATTTCCAGTATTGATTATTTCCTCCCACTTTGTGTCTCATCTTTCTTTTTATCCAACTTCTACTGCCCGCCAGACACAGAAAGTCTTCCAGGAAACCAGAGCTCTCTTCACTCTCTGGGAAGGAGGCACTGATACCACATCCATGACTCATATCTCTCCCAAAGGACCTTGTTTTCTTTCCTGGACCATTGTGGTAACAGCAGTGTGGGTCTTTGAAAAGAGCCAAAGCAGGATCTTTTACTGTCTGGGTTTTTTTTTTAAGATACATTCACATATATTCTCAATTGATTTTCACATCAACCCTGTGAGGTAGGGTTAAATATTTTCTTGAGAAAGTCACTCACATTTCATAGCCTCTGGTTTTCAACCTGGAAATGGAAAACGTCTATCGAAAAGGCCACATGCTTTTTCTTCACTTGTCTATACAGAGCATTATATTTTTCCCCTTCTTTTTTTTAATTAATTTTAATGAACATTTACAGAGATTTTGGATTTCCATTCAATCATTGTTGCACTATTTTCTCTACCC
>NW_006399761.1:32154202-32154692 GCF_000299155.1 Elephantulus edwardii
TATTGATTAGCAATATATGGAAACAGTTCTGCCGAGAGAAGGGACGAGGATTAAATGAAGACGCAGAGAGCCTCCTCATTCATCACGAATCCCTCCCTTATTATCTCTAAAAAGGCTTATATAGGTTTTCAAAAACCTCATCTGCAGGGGTAATCACATTATCTCATTTAGGTTTCTGTTCGAGATGGTTCTACCCAATATGGAATCAGTTCTGCTTGTTTTACAAATGTAATGCTAGTCTTGCCTTGCAAGTTAGCCAGCCCTCTGACACCTTCCCCCAGGTCCGCTCCACCATGTAGCCTTCGCTCTAGACTCCTGTCATGACAAAAATACGTACTCACATATCCCTTTTAAACAGTTTTCTCCCTCATCTGTTTCAGTGCAGTATACATTATTGAACATATCTTTCTTAGTCTCTCGCCAACCCCAAGGCCAGTCCTGATTTACAACAGTGGCACCATGCAATATTTGTCCTTTTGTGACTGGGATA
>NW_006399761.1:32155722-32156270 GCF_000299155.1 Elephantulus edwardii
AAAAATTAAAAAGCAATAATATTCCGAGTAGAGGTTCTAATAGTGGTGCAAATCAAGTTACAGAGGGAAGGTGGTTCTTACAATAAAAGGCCCATAAACTAGCACTTTGTCTATTATAGTGTAGAGGTTAGGAATCACAAGATGTAGAGGCTCAGCCATGTCTTTTATGGTTCTTAAGTCCTGGAGGAAATTCCATCTACCACTGGGTTGTTTCACAACTCGGAAATTTGAATGCAAGGTAGAGGTAAAGTAAGGAACTGCTTATGAGGTTTTCCATCCATTCCAAGAACTAAGAAATAGTAAGAAGATTTGTGTCCTCAGAAGGTTTTTAGGACCAATTAGTAGGCTCTGTGTCCAGGACAAAATGAATATACTTACCAGTAATGTTAATGCTCACCCATAGCTCTTCTGGGAGGGTCCAAATCATTGAAGCGTCCTCCTTTGTTTCCAGCTGGGAGCTGGGGCCTGTCAGTCCTGTCTGCCACAAGGATCTGATGTGGGCCACCTTGGCCAGGTGTCCTTCAGAGCCACACTTAAAGCAAGTGAGT
>NW_006399761.1:32159753-32163266 GCF_000299155.1 Elephantulus edwardii
CTCATTGACTTCAATGCAGTAAACATAATTTAAATATGGTTTTATGGGTCTGAATATACTTGATGTAAAAACGAATTCTGAAGGCTTTTTTTGGTGGCGAGGGTGAATAGTGGTTACCTCTAAGACATAGGGTGACAAGTTCCTTTAGCAAAGTCTGCTGTCAGGGACCTTTCCAGAGTGCTAAAGAGCAATGATTAGTCTAGACACTAAGCTGTACTTGATCCAGGCCATGATCTTTGCAATTACTTTCTATGCATCAGAGAACTGGATAATGAATAAGGATGATCGAAGAAGAATTGATGCCTTTGAGTTGTGGTTCTGGAGAAGAGAACATACTATGGACTTCCAAGAGAACAAACAGGTCTGTCCTGGAGAAGGTGAAACCAACTTGCTCTCTGGAGGCAAGGATTTTGAAGCTCTGTTTCATATACTTTGGGCATGTTGCCAGGAGGGACCAGTCCTTGTATAAGGACATCGTACTTGGAAAAGTGGAAGCATACTTGGAAGTATCAAAAACATAGGCCACAGCAGGAGAGGAAAACCCTGAATGAGATGGATTGACAATAATGGGGTAATGGAGCAAGTATGTCAGAGACAGTGAGATTGACTCAAGATAGGAGAGGGTCGCTATGAGTTACAGGTGACCCAACAGCACATAACAACAATAACAACCCTGCTAACAGAGAGGCCATGAGAAGAGAGCTGTGACTAGAAACAGCTGGGGAGATGGCATCACTAATTCTGATACTAATAGTTAACCATTTACTAGGTACATACCATGTTTAAAACTGTGACATAAATTTTGCATACATTAGCACATTTAGTCATAAAAGCAAACAACCACAATTAAAAAAATTGTGTTAAGGAAATTGAAGTTCAGAGAGGTTAAACAGAACTTTTCTGGCACTGCACAGCTATGCCAGTGGAGCTGGGGTTTGCATGCATGTTTGCCTTTCTCTGCCATAGCCCATAGACCATTGGGTGTTTCCTCCACACATAGCATTTGGTGGCTCCTCACAATGTTGTAAAAATAATACTGCCATCCAACACTCTTCCCTATAGTGGTTGACCTGTTGTGTCTTTGCTTTTGCATCTAGATACCTGGCTATCGTGCACCCACTGAGACCACGGATGAAGTGTCAGACTGCCACTGGGCTTATTGTTCTGGTGTGGACTGTGTCGGTCCTCGTTGCCATCCCTTCGGCCTACTTTACCACTGAAACAGTCCTCCTCGCTGTCAAGAGCCAGGAGAAGATTTTCTGTGGTCAGATCTGGCCTGTGGACCAGCAGGTCTACTACAGATCCTACTTCCTTTTCATCTTCGGCATCGAATTTTTGGGCCCTGTGGTCACCATGACGCTGTGCTATGCTCGCATCTCCTGGGAGCTCTGGTTCAAGGCTGTCCCTGGCTTCCAGACGGAGCAGATCCGCAAGCGTCTGCGCTGCCGCCGAAAGACAGTCCTGGTGCTCATGTGCATCCTCATGGCCTACGTACTGTGCTTGGCGCCCTTATATGGCTTCACCATCGTGCGTGACTTCTTCCCCGCTGTGTTCGTGAAGGAGAGGCACTACCTCACTGCCTTCTACGTGGTTGAGTGTATCGCCATGAGCAACAGCATCATCAACACCCTGTGCTTCGTGACCGTCAAGAACAACACCATCAAGTACTTTAAGAAAATCGTACTGCTCCACTGGAAGTCTTCTTACAGTGGGAGTAAATGTAGTGCGGACCTTGACCTCAAAACTGTGGGTGTGCCTGCCACGGAAGAGGTGGACTGCATTAGACTAAAATAACCTCCAGGACTGTCCAGATTTTAAACCTAAAACCTGGTCTCTGAGATACCGACTGTTGTCTTTAGAAACATACGGCTCTCAGTTTGCTGTAGAAAGGCAGGGCAGACAACTCAGTGGACAAGATAATTTTGCTGTGATCAGATAGCATCATCTGTGGCTGATGTTTTTTGAGCATCTAATTTGTGCAGAAAGAAAGCACTAGTGAAACCTATATATGTTCATAATGTTCAATTTAAAATGAAGTAGGAATCAAACTAAGGGAAACTGTGGCAATAAAGTCTAGAATAAGTAGATTTCCAGAAGGGAACGCAAAGTGTAGGACTTGACGTGTATGGCGTGAGAGTTTCACTGAACCATCTCATCTACACACCAAACACTAGTCCAGCCCTTCTCTGGGATCATCCTTGGACTTGAGCTCACTCCTAGTATTGCAGAACTGGGACAAAAATCTAAACGATGCTTCCAGTTCTTCCTGGAACCCTCATCTTAGAGACTCTGACACATACACATAGTGACTCCAACATGTACAGCCAAGTTTTACTTCAAGGGTCTCTCTCCAACTTTACCCCATGAGCACCTCTCAAATCCATCAGAGTGTGTGAGACTATGTGAGCCATAACAAGCAGGACAGGTGTGGGGAAGAGGTCAGATAGATCCTGAAACAATTTAGAAGAGAATGATGGTGTTCTGAGTACTTGAAGTAAGTTTAGAAGAGAAAGCCTGTCCCTAGATGGGCATGTTCTCTTAGCCTCATGGACTTACTTACCCACTGGGAGGAGAACCAGAGCAGAAAATGGGGTTTCATGGTGGGTAGTGCTCAGAGAATCAGCTTAGGCTCCCCATGTCTAAGGGTGATCCTGCTTCCATTTCATTTATTCTCTACTAGACCAATTAGGCATCCCTGCAAGCTCATCCCTCCCTCTTCATGTATCATACTGTGAAGCCTTGAAGGCAGAGACCACAGCATTACATGGATGTGGAAATCAGTCATTTCCCCATCTTCACCAGCTCTCAAATGTGAGCAGGGAAAGAGCTCTGTCTTTACTAGTCAGCCTATTAGGGGAACCTGATTGGTAGGGCCCACTGGCCCTGAGGTCTGTTTTAGCTGTAAATAACTTAGTTATGACTTCCTTAGGAAACTCTGGTGTGGAGTCTATAGGCTGTTGTCCTGCTCACCCAGAGGCTGCTCCACTCTGATGGTCTGAATCCACCAGTGATCCGTTGGCGGAAAGATAGACAATCTCCTCCTATGTGATTTACAGACTCTACAAACCCATCAAAGGGTTGGCTATGATGTTGTTGTTGTTTATTGTCATTGAGTTGAACACAAATCATAGCAACCCTATGAACAAAAGACCTGAAGCTTTTCTATAACTTTCTATAACTATCATTTCTTAAAGTTCTTAAGAGTTTCCAGAGTCATGTTGTTTAGGAAGTAGGTGCCACTCCTGCTTTTATTATGAGCAGTGAGTATACGTAATACGATTTGTTTCATCTCTAAAATGGAGGTATTCTTAGGCGGGTTAGCCAATCTCATTTCTGTTCTTCAGTGTAAATTCAGTCATGTGATCCAATGGCAAAATCTTGGTTCCCAGGACAGGAAGGCCATACATACACAAGGGCTCTAACTATGACTTCCAGAAAGTGCAACCATGGGGCTCCCTGGGGAAGGCAAAGGTGGTGAAGTCTCTCATACTTTGGGCAGATTGTTGGGGGGGG
>NW_006399761.1:32163366-32169811 GCF_000299155.1 Elephantulus edwardii
TGCCACTCCTGCTTTTATTATGAGCAGTGAGTATACGTAATACGATTTGTTTCATCTCTAAAATGGAGGTATTCTTAGGCGGGTTAGCCAATCTCATTTCTGTTCTTCAGTGTAAATTCAGTCATGTGATCCAATGGCAAAATCTTGGTTCCCAGGACAGGAAGGCCATACATACACAAGGGCTCTAACTATGACTTCCAGAAAGTGCAACCATGGGGCTCCCTGGGGAAGGCAAAGGTGGTGAAGTCTCTCATACTTTGGGCAGATTGTTGGGGGGGGGCAGTCCTTGGAGAGGGACATCATACTTGGAAAGGTGGAGGGTCAGAGAAAGAGAGGTAGACCCTCCACAGGATAGATTGATGGAGTGACTGTAACAATGGGCTCAAGTACATCAGAAATGATGAGGATGGTACAGGGCAGGGTAAAGATCATAGGGTTGCTATGAGTCATAGTAGACTCCACAGCACCTGACAACAACAATAACACCATAGGATTAATGAAGCTTCATCTAATGTTCTAAGTCATCCCCTTCTGTTTGGAGTTGTAGACGGAAGATCTGAGATCCAGCTCTGCTTGTGTCACTTGTTTGGCTCTGGAAAAAGCTTTTCAGGGGGACAGAGGTAATACCTGTGATTCCTAGAGATGAAGTAGCTGTGAAGAGCAAGTGAGATGATCTGTGGAAAATGGTTTAAATCACAAAAGTACAATAAACAGAATGGACTGGTACACTAATACATAGAATGGATATGCACATTATTCTCGGACAAGAAAAATTTGTCCTTTGGCTAGATTGTAGGACACACTTCATCACCTTTCTCTGTTATTCTTTGTGTGAATCGCTCCCTTGCTCCTCTTAGCAATGGTGTACGTATTATATTCTTAGTAACATTGATATGAGTGATGCTGCATGGACTGCTGGCAGAGGTCTAGAAGGAAGTGACCAGTCTCCAGTCAGAAGATGGCTGAGGGTTTTGGAGACCATTAGAACTAGGATGTCTGCGATTATTCACCATCTTCTGATGGCTGGTCCCAACTAGAATGACTCTGGGGTGATGTGTTATTCGGTTGTTCCTCGGTCTGCTTTTATTACTGTATTTTAGTGCCCTGTGCTCTTGCTCGCATTTCATTCCAGTACTGCATGTTTGTAAGGCGCTACAAGTGGTATCTGTGTGCAGTTTCCCTCTAGAAAGATAGTAAACTCTTCTTTTTAAAGTTTTTTTAGCAAGCTTTTTTTTTAGCTACTTTCTTCCGCAAGGATACACATTTCAGAAGCCTGTTTATTTCTTCTCATTCATCAGCCAACAAATGTAACCCTACAGTTTCATTGGAATGTTCTTAAGGAATAAGAAAAAGACTAACTTAGATCAAATGTAATTTATGGATAAATTTTTCTTTTTCATCAATCCATGCATTTTATTCTAAAATCAGGAAAATTAGAGTTTGAATTACTTAGATTAAAAAATGAATAGAATGATGTAATTTATTGCCATTATGCTGGTTCTCCCCGCCTCCACCCCCCCCCCCAATTAAGCATGTTAAACAAAAGTTAAGTGTACTAAATTGTAGATTTTATTGGCAGTAAAGGAACCCCTTTCTGTTTTCCAGCTTCAAATATACCAGTTTTTCCTCATCTGGAGTCTTTCTGGATGTTAATATCCATTGTGATTTTATAGTGAGTGAAAGTGTGTTGTCATCAAGTGAAATAAATAAATAAATACATATGACTATGTCTAGTTGACCATGATGCCTCTGTGATTTCTGTCCCTAATGTTTCCTGAATCATTGTCAAGGGCCTTTGAGTGAGCACTGAATGGATACTGTGTTTATGATTTCATAAATTGTGAGAACAGTCCAAGTTATCCTATTATTACCTATAAACTTCCTCCTTCCATTCTAACAGATTTAAATTATTTGTATTCTCATCCTATAAGTTTATCTGCTAAAACTATTAATAGTTTTTAGAATCTAAATGCCAAGACTTGAATCTGAGAGCCTGTTTTTGCCCGATACACCAGCCAAAGTGAAAGCTTTAAACAAACTTACTGCCCCCACATGCACAGTGAGTCATAAACTATTGCCTTTGACTCAGACTGGTCCTAAAGGGGATTTCCAAGGCTGTAAGCCCATGGAGGAGATTGACTATCAGGTGGAATTCCAGCTACTGGATCGAAACTGCCAGAGAAGCACAACCTTTGGGTTAACAGTGCAACCCTCTCTGAACTCCACCACCAGAGCAGAAGTGACTACGAATCCAATCATTTTTGGCTTAAAGACTGGTTTATTGAACTCCTAACAGAGGAATTCACGAATAAGGTAACACTTACACTTATGTATTGCATTTTTGTTCTCTGAATACTTTCTATATTCACAGAGAGATGCATGTAGTTATATATACAGAATGGTATGAAAAATCAAACCGTTTTGTCAACTAACATGGAAGAGAAGGTAAACATTTTGGCTATTACGTACACATATAAAAACCATTTATTAAAGGTGTTAAAACAGAGCAATGTGACCATCACCACAGCAATTCCTTAAGTGTGAAACCATTTCCATTATGATTGTGGAAAAGAATATGGAAGAAATGAGAAGTCTAGGAAATAATGATAAGTATAGGTCCTGTTTCTTAAAAATCATGAGGAATTTTGAAAACATCCAATAAGAATGAGTCTAAGCCTTCTTGGAGTGTAAGAGACAACATCAAATGTTCACAATTGAGGAATTTGAAGCTCAGGAAAGGAAGAGATAAGTTCAAGGTCACACTGCTGGTCTCTGTGAGGGTTTAGAGTTGAGCTTCTGAAACTTAGTCCCAGTTCCTCTGTACCAGCATGAATGGGTACTGGAAACATTCGAATCATGGAATCTTTTCTAAGAAATTTTGAATGTGATGGCTCAATCTTAGCCTAGCTTTCTTGGCGATCCATCAAGGAGTTTTACACACATTCTAGGGACTTTGTAGACCAGGTTTAGCTCATTCTACCCCTGGGAACAGACAGCACATGCATGGAAACCTAGTTTAGAGAAGAACTGCTAAATATTGTCCACTGATATTCTTTCTTTTTCTTGCCCATTTCAAGTTTCTTAGGAACAGAGAAGGAAAAGACTAGGTCATTGATCACAAAAACAGCTGCCCTTTCCTAGGAAAGCAAAGAAGAGAGATAAAGGAACTTCCCTAGATGAAGGGTCTAGGCCAGCAGGCAGGAGTAAGGACAAGAGGAGGAGCAGAAGCTGTTTGGCAGAGATGGGCTGTGAACTGGGCCACAAAGGACAAGTTGGGTACAGAGAAGCAAGAGGTGAGCATTTCACATAAGCAGAGAAAAATTTCTTTCAGCAGAATTCTGAAAGCTGGAATTCCTGTTTCCTGGAGGCAAAGCCTTCTCATACATTTGTCATCCTTGGAAATGTAACCCACTACTGAAACCACATGTAGACATAAGTCAGTGACATCAGAGCCTTATCTAAAAGCACACTGGGTAGGACAGAGAGGGAAGGAAGGAAGGAAAGAAAAAGGACCAATGGCATCGTGAAGCAGATGCATGTAATTGGGTGCGGAGGCAAGGGGGCAGCATACCTTGGTCTTTTGTTCCACCTTCCATTCATACCGTCACTATGAGTTGTCTACCACTCAGCAGCACTTAACAACAATAACAACATAAAGAGAGCTACCTTGGCCTAGTGGACAGAAAGTTATGCTACCAAGGCCAAAAGGAGTGATTTTAATCTGTGGCCCTCAGACCTGTTTTTAAATCGCTTTTTGTCAAATATTCACTGGTCTGTGCATTGCTGTACAGAGGTAATTTGTGGCTGCTGTGATGCGAAACACTGTGACACTGATGTGTCAAATGCAATAATGGTTACTCATGGTGGATAGTGTTTGGTAGAGCTTCCTGATTAAAAACAGGCTTGAAAGTAGGAATAGCATCCACTTCCGAAATAGCTTGCCTCTGGAAACTCTATGAACTTGGAGAAATGATGAAAGTTATACAAGTGTTCAGGTCTGTCACTCACAGGGTCTTTATGAGTCATTTATGACTTGCCGGCACTTAACAACAACAACAAAACTACAACAATTTCTTAAAATTCATTTTTGTTGAGATAATGGAATTACCTTTTTCAAACAAAGAGAGCTTGACAATTATCTCTTTCTTTTGGATCCGCAAACGAAGCAGTTAATTGCCAAGAGATGATGTTATTCTGGGTCAGCAAATGGGTAGTGAAATGGAGACTTGGTCATAGACAGAGATGAGAAATATTAATTCAACCTAGCCTTGCAATTATAAAGAGAAATGGAAATGCTTAAAACACATACATACACACACACATAGATTCTGAAAGAAATGCACTGATGAATAGAAGCTATTAAGTTCTCGGCCAAATGGAATAATAACAGTAATTTTATACTAATGTATAAATTTTAGATTGTTTCCTAGATGTAAGTGAAAAGTGACTGCCAGAACCAAATGGAATGTGAGCATCCTTTGAGTCAGAGTCCCTATTTTTCATATAACAGAAATGAAATAATGATTATGGAATGAATTAGGCTAAAGATAGCTATCCCCTTGTTGCCAATGATCTGGAACTAACTCATAGTTGGCCCTTCAGAGGATTTTCAGAGGCTGTATATAGTATGAGGAGAGATTGTCTCTCTTTCTCTTGATGAACAGCTGGATTTGAATGCAGCCTTTGGGTTGGGGACACAACCTATGATTTACTTACTTTTGTATGTATTTGGAAAGGGCCCTGTGATGCATCAGATTTGGCACTTCTGGTATCTGCTCTAAGTGGATGCTGGCCTGAAGGCTTTCCAAGTGGTTCTATTGGAAGAACACATGCAGTTTTTAACTGACAATGGCTGCTACACTAACTTGCCGAAAACACGGCAGCCATAGTCTCTTCCAGAAAGTACTGCTGGGGCTTATATCAAGAGGGCAGATGTGTTGAAATATTTGGCATAAACTCAGTAATTTTTCTAGTTCTTCTCTAACTAGTGGTCAACTGGGGCTAACCTGCCCATAGAGATAGAGGTGAACTTGCCTTTAATTCTATAATTAATGAGTCCATGGAAATGGAAAAATAAAGACTTCTGCTCAATTTCCCTAGTGCAAGCGCACCTTGTATTCTGAGTCTCTTCTATTTCATTTGGATTCCACTTCCTTCTGCATTGTCTGTGACATCCTGTGTCAAACTTGAGACATAGCTTCTTAAATTTCCACCACAAAATATTAATGCACATCAAATATGTATAATACTCTTCTCTGAAGAGGGTTGTGGGGAGGGTGGTGAGAGATATCCAGGGGAGAGGTTATAGCTCAAATCTCAGCACCCTTCTCAGGGACCCCATTTATCTCCTTTTCTCTCTGCTCTCCCTTGCATTTGCTGAGATGGTGTAATTGCAGAACAATATTCAACATTTTTTTCTTTTGTGCTTTGTTCTGTCATTCATGGGGGTCCTTAGTAATGCTTCTGGTGGTGGCTTGGAAAAAAGGGAGGTGAATTTGTTTTCCTTAGTCCTTCTTCAAAAGAGAAAAAAGGCAAATTTAAATGTAGAGCACTGGCTGATTTTTATCAACTTCATCATGACTATTTTAAGATAGTTCTTAGTACGCTTGAAGAATTCTTTCATCTAATTAAGCTCAATTCACTCTTCTAATCCTGATGTATAGAAATGGCTTGTTGGAGATAGAAAGTTAAGTTGAGGGAACCCAGTTCCAGCTGGAGAGCTGGTCAACCACACACCTTACAGCTGAGTCCCAGCCAAAAGACACCAGCCAAGCCATTGTGAAACCCATCCACCAGGAGCAAGTAAGGAGCAACCACCTGCCACACTGTGTATCCAGAAGAGCAACTGACTGCCCCAGCTTCTAAGAGACACAGGAGGAACAACTGTCTGCCAGCCACCACAGAACCCCAGAGGAGCGACCACCTCCGACTGTGTGACCCCAGAGGAGTGATGACTACCTGCCACTGTGTGACCTCCCTGCAGCACACGCCTGTGTGACCCCAACACGCAGGGTGCCGCTGCATAAACCTCCAGCAGTGACCAAGCCCCGCCCCCTGCCTCCTGGTGGTAGTGTCCAAGCCCTATGCACCTGCACCCCCCTCACATCCCCTTGCTTCCTCCCCCTTCCCCTGCCCCACCTTACAGCTCCACCACCATGCACCTCAGCCCCTGCCACAGGCCTGTGACCACAGGGCACCACCAGTATCCAGCCATCACCTGGAGCTACCAGCTGAGCTGCTGTGAAACTAATCTGGCAGGAGAAAGGCTGGTAGGATCCTGCCTGGGTTTTCTGGGGCACTGCTGATTACCTGGGAGAGCACCCAAGGGCGTGCCCACTGGTGGGGAATTTGGCCAAGCTCTCTTGGGCCACACTGACTGCCCAGAAATGAGCCAGCCACTAGCTGGCTTTTGTGGACTCTGCAGACCAGCCAGAGGCTAGTGGGT
>NW_006399761.1:32191389-32194159 GCF_000299155.1 Elephantulus edwardii
ATGATGCTAAAAGAGGGAGTTCAGAGGGTAGGTTATGGTTGAGCAGGAATGGTCAGCTGGACATCAGCTTGAAGGGGCTTAGAAAGGATGATGAATGAGGTGTTGCTTGGATATGGGGTAAGGAAATAGGAAGTAGGTTGCTGCTTTCTACACACTGTTTATGGAAGCTACAGCATAGGCTGCCTTTAGAGGTTTTACAGGAGCTGCTGTCAACAGGTCTGGATTAGGGATGGCTTGGTCAGATAGGGAGGTAGGTATAGAACTCATGTATTCAAGGACTTCAGGGCAGCTATGATCATAAGTCGAGGTGTTTACTGGAAGTGGGGTGGCTGGATTGAGGGATGTGATTGACAGAGTTTAATACCAGGATTCTCAAGAAAAAGTATATGGAGCTCCTGCATCCACCCTGGGGGGAGAGGGGAAGTAAAGATAGGAAGTGGTGGGAAAGCAGGTCTTGAAGTCTATGGGTAGAGAAGATTTACAGAGGGTTTTTTAGGGTTAGTTTAAGTGCCTCCTTAGTGAGGAGAGCTGCTGCTGCTACAAATCAAAAGAAGGATTATCATTCCTGGATGGTGACATCAAGCTGCTTAGAGAGGTATGCAATGAGGGTAAAGGTGGGTCCAAGGGGTTGAGCCAAGATACCAGCAGCAATACCTTGTTTTTCATCAACGTACAGATGGAAAGGTTTAGATGGATTTGGCAATGCGTGGGGTGGGGTTGTAAGGAGAGATGCTGGAGCTCAAGGAAAACTTTTTAAACAATCTGCAGTGACTCTAGGGGTCCTTGTGGGGTGGCTTTTGCCACATCATAAAGGGGTTTTGCTAGTAAGGAAAAGTTGGGAATCTAGTGTCTAAAGAAACCTATAAAGTAGAGAAAAGAGAGGATTTGATCAGCAGTTTGGTGTGACTGGAGGCTTTCAAGGACTCAGTGCCAATTGACCGTTAAACTTCTAGTGATGGGGGTCAATTGAAAACCAAGATACATGACTGAGGAGAAATAGTTGGGACTTGGAGGGCGATATCCTGTATCTCTTGGAGGCCAATAAGTTAAGAAATTGAACAGTGTGAGTTTGAAAGTTGATATGAGGAGCTACACAATAAAAGATGATCAATATATTGAAAGAATACTAAGGGATAAGAAGCTTATTGGAAAGCAGGTGAGTAATAATGGGTTTTAAACCTGTGTAGTGTTATGTGGAGATGAGAAATTGGGTCTAGCACAAAAAAAGAAGGGGTCTTTCAAAGTAACAAGAACAGGTTGGTGGTGAGAGGATACAGACGGAGTGTAAAGATCACATACAATGGGGCTGATAATGTCTAGTGATAGAGATAGTAACTGGGATAGAATTAAATGCTGGTCAGACAAACTAGGTTCACTTGACTCCCATTGAAACACAACTCCAAGTTTAAACAAGAGGTCAGTCTCTACCTAGCTATGGAGTTGGGCATGTAGGGAAAATTAGAAAGGAAGGGGTGAGTACTTGTTTATTGACGGTAATGAGGAAGGGTTGAGTAATAAAAGGCTTAGAAGGGAGATCATCAATCCCCATTACTGAGACCTGGGAAGGGGTACAAAACCCAGGAAGTAGGGGAGCACTGAGAAGGTAGCCCCCATGTCAACCAGAAAGGAATCTGGCTTGCATGCTACATGAAGGGTTACCCTGGACTCAGCAAGGGTGATAGGGGTTGTCAAGCCTGGGCATCTTCAAACTTCAGAGGCCAGGCCTGAGCGGTCAGCAGGGCTGTGGATCTGGTTTGGTGGAGGGGCTACCTTACTGTGGCTAGGCATCTAAGGGCAATCAGCCTTCCAATGTCCCAGTTTCCCACATATAGGGCAAGGCCGTGGAGGAGGTCAAGGGTTACGGCAGCAGTTAGCCCAATGACCCTCTTTGCCACACCTGAAGCATGCACCAGGAGGTAACCAGCTCATTGAACAAGGATGTGTTTTCTGACCCTTTACTGCTGCCGGCTGCAAGGGACCTATCAAGGTTTGGGCCTGAAGATTCACTCTCTGACGAGCATGAGTCTCCCTATCAGCCTCTGCCTATTCTTCTTGGGCATTAAAAACTTTAAGGGTCATGTTTACCAGGTCTTGAATAGGTGTACTTGGGGCCATCCTCAGCCTTTTTGAGTTTCTTTTTTGATATTAGGGACTGATTGAGATGGGTAGCTAGGACCATGGTCCCTGCTGGGAAGGTAGGATCTAACCAGGTATACTGAGTCAGAACTTCCATGAGATGGTTAAAGAAACCTGCTGGGTTCTCATCTTTAGATTGTGTAATCTCTCTGAGCTTATCAAAATTGACTGCTTTATGGGAGATGGCATGTAGGCCAGCTAACAGACACTGAATCATATGGTTATTTCTGGTTCAATCATATTAATTTGGTATGTCCAATTTGGTTCTTCCCAGGGAATGGCTTGGGGGCCAACCTGCATGGAGCCATCTGTTAAATGCACCTGGTCTGTGTACTGCTGAGTAGCAGTGAGAACACATTCTTTTTCATCCACAGAAGGGACAGCACAACAAAGAGGTTGCTCCAGGTGAGATTGTAGGTCTGGGTCAGGTACCAAAACTCTTTGATATAAGTTGTCAGGTCTTTGGAAAATAAGATTAATTTTTTTTTTTATTTGAGAAAGATCAGTTAGGGAAAAAGGTGCTTGGACAAGAATGGAACCTTCAATACCTACAACTTTCTGAAGAGGACAGAGGTGTGACTTGGTCTGGTGGGACCAGGTGCAGCTAGCAACCATAGCTGTGAGGGTGAGGGTA
>NW_006399761.1:32194766-32196574 GCF_000299155.1 Elephantulus edwardii
CTTGGGGCTCTCAGGTGGATGCTGCTGTGTCAGCATGCGGGGGCCCAGGTTCAAACTCGAAATAAACTTTGTCAATTTGGCTAATTGGCTTGGTGATCTTTTTGGGGACTCACTCTGTTACAAGAATAAGCAGCAGGTTTTGGGAGTGACAGTGGGTAAGGGGGAGGGGAGGCTGAGAGAGGAAGTCTATGGGTCTTAGAAGGCCAAACAAAAATGGATGGAAATAGACAACAGAGAGTCTGTTCCCTCAGTGCATGCAGGCATCCCTCTGTCTGTGCCTGTCAAAGGGTAAAAGTGTGTCTTAGCAATAGGTGTGCCTGTATCAAGCCCAGACCCAGTTGAGGTTCCTAGGGGATTCCCTAAATCGCTACTAAGCTGTATAACAACACCAAAGAACCCAGTGGGTGGGAACCCAGTCAAACTCTGTGGCTTCAGAGTAGCATTATCTGTGGAGCCTCTTCATAAGCACTCAGAGCATTCAGTTAGCAGACATACACAGAATGGAGGAATAGGAGAGAAATGGGACATTCAGTTACCGTTCGATGTCTTGACACCGTGTGAGCTGGTAGGTTCAAGAGAGAGAGTGAGGGGCACCACACTTGACCCAAGAGAAAGTGGGGCACAACACACCCTCACTCCTCTCCCAGGTTTTGGCACCAGATATTAGCCCTCACTCCTCTCCCAGGTTTTGGCACCAGATATTAGGTCTTGACACTGGATGTAAGGCCAAGAACTCAAGGAAGGGACCAGAGAGAAAGAAAGCAAGCTTAAAACAGCTTTACTAAGGAGGCTCCTGGGTGAGATTCCTTGGTCTGGAGAGAATAGACCAAGGAAAACCACACCCAGGTGGGGTGGGGCAAGTTTTTATAGCAGGAGTCTTCAGGGAAGAAAGGGAGGAACATTCCATTGTGGTTGATGGTTCAGCCAGGCGGGTGAGGCTATTTATTCCCTTTGTTGACATGTCATATCCTTTGAATCCTTTATTCTCCCTCTTGACCTTGGTCTGGGCCTGACACATATCCTTTAATCTGTATACAGAACAGATCATTTGGAGGCTGGACTTTATGAGGAGGAATGTGGCATCAGGATTGGAAGAAGACTTATCAACAACCTCCATTATACAGTTGACATGACCTTACTTGCTTATCAAAACCTGAAGTGTTTGCCACAGAAGATAAAGAACTATAGTCTTCAGTATGGATTGAAGCTCAGCATCAAGGAGGGAAAGATTCTCACCACTGGGCCAATTGGCAGCACAACGATTGATGAAGAAGAGATTGAATTTGTTAACAATTTCAGCTTGCTTGAGTCCATAACCAACACTCCTATCACCAGCAGTAAGAAAATGAAAAAACAAATTACACTGGGGAAGTCTGCTGTCAGGGACCTCTCCAAAGTGCTAAAGAGTAATTATGTCAGTCAAGGCAATAAAGCACGCCTGATCCAGGCCATGGTCTTCACAATTACTCGCTATGTATCAGAGAGCTGGACAACAACTAAAGATGTCAAAAGAAGAAATGCCTGAGTTTTGGTTCTGGAGAAGAGTATGAACATATTCTGAACTGCCAATAGAACAAATAGATTTGTATTGAAGAGGATGAAACTAAGTTTCTCCTTGGAGGCAGGAATTTTGAAGCTCTGTCTCTCATACTTTGGGCATGCAGCCAGGAGGAGCCAGTCCTTGGAGAAGGACTTCATGCTTGGAAAGGTGAAGGGACAGTGCAAAAGAAAAAGACCCCAGATGAGATGCATTGACACAGTAACTGGGTAATGAGGGTAGGTGTGTTAGTCATTAAGGCTGGCTCAGG
>NW_006399761.1:32198509-32199096 GCF_000299155.1 Elephantulus edwardii
AATTGGAAATACCATGGCTAAATCGTGAGTATATTAGTCTCCAGACTGACAACTTTTCTCCTTAGCATTCTGGAGAGGTCCCTGACAACAGGGACCAATGTAGTTCATCTTTTGATTTCCTGACTGCTGGTTCCAATAGAGTTGATTGTGGAGCCAAGCAAGATGAAATTAACAACCTCAATCTTCCCTTCATCTATCACAGTGCTAACAATTGGCCTAGTTGTGAGAATCTTTGTTTTCCTTATGTTCGGCTTCAATTCCTATTGAAGACTGCAGTCCTTGACCTTCTGCAGCAAGCACTTTAAGTTCTCAGTTTTGATAAACAAGATTGTGTCATCTGCATAACACAGGTTGCTGATGAGTCTTCCTCAAATCCTGATGCCACATTCTATTCATATAGTCTAAGCTCCCGAATATCTTTTCTGCATTTAGATTGAAAAGGTGTAGTTTACTTTCTTTGTTTGTATAATTGTTTTCTGGCCTAAGTAGAGATTTCACCTGAGCACAATCAAGTGTTCTGTGATTCCCATACTTCTCAAGACTAGGTACAATTTGTTGTGATCCACACAGTCAAATGCCTTTTCATA
>NW_006399761.1:32199901-32214379 GCF_000299155.1 Elephantulus edwardii
CTCAGTTTTCTTAGGTGTAAAATTGGATGAATAACATCTTCCCTATCTACATACAAAATTACAGTGAGACTCAAGAGAGAAAATGGATTTGTAATAGCCAGGAAAGTCTTTTCCTCAAAGCAAACCAAATCACACACTGTCACTGAGTGAATGTCGACTAATACCAGCTCTATACGACCAAGTAGAACTGCTCATAGAATTTGAAAGGATCCAGATCTTTGCAGAAGCAGATTACCTCAACTTTCCCACAGAGAGACGTATGGATTCCAACAGCTGGGCTTCGGTTAGCAGGAGAGCACTTTAACCACTGCGCTACACAGTGAAATAACCTGTCGTGTTGACTCTTCCCTTCCCCCAGCAGGGTCTCTGCGTTTTCTGTATATTACTCAATTTGCATAGTGGGTTTCCTGTCACTGGTGCAATCAGCTGCCTGTCACTTCATGCTCTGGCAGCACTCCACTGTGCTGCTTCTGGTCTCAAGAGGGAGGAAGCTGAATGACAGAGCAGTTTAAACGTAGGGTAAAAATGGATTTCTGATGATTAGATTTAATTTCTTTTCTTCAAAGTCCCAGGTAGACAAAATATTATGAGTTTTCTGTTCTGTAACATTTATAACCATTTTTGAATGTCAGCGTTTAACTCTCCCCTTTCCTATCAGCCCCTCCCTATGCCACCACATCCTCCTGCCCAGTATATCCAAGCTGATAAAACTAGGTGTGTCATAATCTGAACACTTGCTGTGTTGCTAGCCAAGCAAGAGAGACTCTTGAAACCGCATCACCCTGAGCCTGTGAACACTGCAGTGTCACCCTGAGCCTGTGAACACTGCAGTGTTTTGTGGATGGACAGAGTTCTTCCCCATTTGGAAAGTGGTCTTTGCTGACCAAGGAGCCTTTTAAAACAAGAATGGATAAATAACCCCCCTTGTGTTGTCTTGTGTTGCCTTGGAGCCTTGTGTTGAATTGGAGCATGCAGAGTATATCTTAGTGTGTGCTACCTAACTTATTCTGTTACTGAAAAAACCAAAACATCCTCCCCTTCTGAAAAAAATAAAGTTGCTGTCTGGTTGCTATCAGTTGCTGTTGACTCAAACTCAAGGTGACTCCTTGTGTGTTAGCACAAAGCTATCCTCCAGAGAGTGTCCCATGTCTGATTTTTTTTCGCCTGATCTTCATTATGATCCACTTCTGGGTGAACTCAAACCTCTAACATTTTGGAGAGTAGTCTAATTTATTATTAATTATTTATACTATCCAGGAACATTTTCTTATTCAGTCACATGAAGAGCTTTTCAGAACACTTTCAGCAATAGAAACGTCTAATTTCTTCTTTCACCATTATTAGGATTTTGCTTCTACCCTCAGGGTAATAGATAGCAGGTTACAGGTGAATAGTGCCCAAGTTGATCACCAGTTAGGAGCCAGTGAAACCACTGGAAAACTATTTGAAGAAAGCTCAAGCAAGATCTATACTTTATTCCATGTACAAAAACCAACTCAGACCGCATCATGGACCTAGGACTAAAACCAAGGATGATAAACTTCATTAAAGAAAAGCTTGGTAGAAGTCTAGAAGTTCTAATCCACAACATAAAGAGTCTTCCAAGCATCCTGGAAAATCTATAACCAGGAGAGGATAAAATAGATGAATGGTACCTTCTAAGTATTAAGTCTGGGCAAAGGGGGCCAAAGAGAAGAATGAAGTATTCAGAATTCAAACACTGATGGCCTTTCCTGCTGCTGATAAGAATAGAAAATGGCCTTGGCTATCTGGCTGAGCCAGCAGGTAGATCATGAATCAGAGTGGAATGTCCCTTCTTAAAGAATCTGTTAATAAAAATCTTCTTCAATAAGTTCACAGTGTGACTTCCCCATTCTGCATCTCCAGAATGAGGAACTCACCCAGAAGCTCCCCCCACCGCCTTTAATAAAGCTGCATTAAGCTTTCTCTCGTTCTCTCTGATTTTTTCCTTAAGTCCATTAACTTAACACTAAGAATCAAATCCCTATGCACATCCAAAAACTTCTCCAATGGGGTAAAAAAGAAAACCACAGACTGGGAAGAAATATTTGGTAATGACATGTCAGATAAGGGACTTATATCTAGAATTTATAAAATACTCAAGCACCACAAGAAGATAAAGGTAAATAACTCAATTGAAAAATGGGCACAGGATATGAACAGACACTTCACCAATGAAGACGTTCAGATAGTAAACAAAAACATGAAGAAATGTTCAAAACCCCTAGCTCTAAGAGAGATGCAATTCAAAACAACTACGAGATATCATCTTATCCCAGTAAGAATAACAAAATTTAACAGAACAGCAAACATCAAATGGTGACAAGGTTGTGGAGAAACTGGAACCCTTATTCACTGTTGGTGGAAGTGTGTATGGTGCGACACTATGGAAGGCTGTATGGCAGTTTCTCAAAAAGTTGCAAATAGAGGGGGAGCTCTGGTGGCCTAGTGGTAAGGAGCTGCAACTGCAATCCCAGAGGTGCACGGTTCAAATCCGCCAGATGCTCTGCCGGGGAAGGAGGGACAGTCTCCTCCTGTACCAGTCAGATCTGATTTGACGGTACACACACAAAAAATAATAAAAAAATTAAAAAAAAAGTTGCAAATAGATATACCACTTGACCCAACAATTCCACTTCTGAGAATATACCCCAAAGAAACCATAACTGCTACCCAAGCAGACATATGCATACCCATGTTTAGCATGGCTTTGTTCGCAATAGCCATGGTAGTTGCAAACAACCTAAGTGCCCAACAACAAAGGAATGGATAGAGAAACTGTGGTATATTCACACAATGGAATACTAAGCTGCTTTGAAAAACAAAGAACTTGGGAGAACTCTGGTGGCCTAGTGGCAAGAAGCTGAACTGTAATCCCAGAGGTTTGTGGTTCAAATCCACCAGATGCTCTGCTTGAGAAGGAGGGACAATCTCCTGTATCAGTCAGATCCAATTTGGCGGTACACACACCAAAAAGAATAAAATAAAATAAAATAAACCCCAAAAAACAGATGAAATATTATACGAAATGGGTGACCCTGGAGAACATTATGCTGAGTGAAATATCTCGGTCACAAAAGGACAAATACTGAATAATGCCAATGTTTTTTAAAATGAGATTGACATCAGGATTGGGAAGAGATTGATAAAGATGGGCTAAATTACTTATACTGCATTGAAACAGATGAGAGAGAGAACTGTTTAAAAGAAATGAATCATTAGGTATTATTTTCATGACAGGAGTCCAGAATGAAGGCTGCATAGTGGAGTGGACTTGAGGGGAGGGATTGCATAACAATGAAAGAATTTTTCTTTTACTTTTCAAAGAGAAGAGCAAACTGTGGGGGAGGGGTGGGTCAGGAGAAAAAAAGCAAAAAGGAATGAATGGAAATCCAAAATCTCTGTAAACTTCCATTAAAATTAATAATAATAAAAATGTTTAAAAAAATAATAAAAACAAACTTTTTTAAAAAGAACAAGTTAATATTTAAGGTGGTTCTGTTTTGTGGCCATGTTGTCTGCTGTGGGGCTGAAAAATCCTGATAAAGAGGCTTGTTCAGTGATCCCAGCATGACGGATTACCCACAGAAGGAGAACTAGGATCCTGAGGTTTCTGGCATTTCATCTTTAGACTTCTCCTTTTGAGTCTAGGGCATTAATGGGCTACCCACTCAGCATAGAAGATAATGGTATAGCTATATCAAGAAACTTTTAGGGGAAATATAATTAGAATCCATAAGAATCTCTAGAAGGACTTTCTTTACTGTTGAATAAGATTGAATGACAAATAGTAGAGTGGAAATGCAGATCACTTTCTTGCAGAATGAGAGCTCTCTAGCCTGGCTGATCAGGAGGAGGTATACATACCTGATACACATACATGTCTATGTGGTCCATATTACATCCAAAAACCTTGGATGCAAAGTTGATGTGTCTACTAAGACAATAACCACTTGGAGACAACTTGCCCCATCAGTGTGGACTGTTAAGATCTTAGGCAGACTGCAGCACCTCCCAAATCTCTACTTTGAGAAAGAGCAGTGGGGCAGAAGCATGAGTAGGCTCACTTCACCATTCACAACTCTCACCTAAAAAAACTGGCTAGCAGAGGAGAGACATGGAAGAGTTTCTGATTCTTAAACTTAAGGGAAAATACTGGAAACCTGCAAGTGAAAAGTGGAGTTCTACAGAACTCCAGAACAAAGGTAGGTGAATGCTGTCTCTCTTATCACTTGGCTTGGCTGGCCTGCTGTGCAGTGGATGTCAGTTCAAAAGTGGGGAGAAAGGAAGGTGGGATACCTATACTGAAAAGAACTGTGGGCACATGTACTGTGACTGCTGATTGAGAACCAGAAAGGTTTAGGACTTGAGATGGGTCCAGGGTGAATGGAGGAGAGGGGCTAATCTCAGGAACATATTCAAACAGGAATTCATGAGTAGCCTGCCCAGGTCTACATGCCTATTTGGAAATCTATTGTAAATTAGAATGCCTGTGGGCTATCCAAAATTTGGAGGAATTTGGAAAATTACAGGGATAGGCTACATTCTCAATATGAGAGAAATCAAGGCATGAGGCATGAAGGTACCAGTCTGCATGCTTTCATGAATGTAGTTCTTATTATGATTTTAGGGGAAAAGTTAGTTCTTCAAATATGATGATTTAATGGCAAAAGGCCAGGGAGGGTGGTAACTAAAGTTTTTTGTTCACAATGTCTTTTTTAGCCATTGCTGTTGTTATGTGCCATTGAGTTGCCTGTGACTCATAGAGACCTCAAGTACTCTGAAGCCTGTCCTGTCATGAGCCAGTTTCACTGACTCTGATATACCAATTCCATTTCCCCAGTTACTGTATCAATCCATCTCATTGGAGGTCTTCTCCTGTGCTGTCCCTCTACCCTTCTGAGTATGATGTTCTTCTTCAAGGATCTGTCCCTCTTGGCCAGATGTCCGAAGTTTGTGAGACGGAGTTTCAAAATCCTAGCCTCCAAGGAGAAGCTTGGTTTCATCCTCTCCAAGACAGACCTATTTTTTTCTTGGAGATCCATGGTATGTTCAAGACTTTTCTCCAGCACCACAACTCAAAGGCATCAATTATTTTTCTGTCTTCTAGCCGTTGTTTAATTTGTGCTGAAATACTTATTTTATTAAGGAGATAGGATTAGAGTGAGATACAAGCCACATTCTACTAGAGGCTTATATAAGCTCATGGGAGCACAATGCTAGTTTTCATTTTCGGAAGCCCATTATTCTGGGACACTGGGACACAGCATCTGGCTCGACATTCACTAGTACCAAACCCAAGGGACATGGAGGAGTAGGGGAATTGAATGAAGGAGGAACTATTGATGTCGGAAATTATGGAATTATACAGCAGATGAAACTTTTTAGACACTGCTAACTCTATACTTCTTGTAACTGGTCAGCTAATAATCTTAGCAGAATGAATTCTGAATACAGAATTATTAGGATAAGGTGATAACTCAGAACATGGTCAGGGAGAAAGAAAGTCCAGAGGTCCTCACTCTTTCCCTAAGGATTCCTTCCCATTTCAAGTTCAGAAGACATGAAGGAGAAAGAAAGGGGCATGGAATTTTGTCATCTTGATCCTTTATGTCTATCTTTGGGTCTGATATGAGAACAATCCTGTTAATTCCCAGGGTCCTCTTCTCCAGCATTAGAGTGGAAGGATGAGGAACAAGAGAAGTCATCCTGCAATTCTCTTGCTTACTTGGCCTACTTGGCCAGGCCATCCCATCTTGGCTTTCTGTCCTGAAGATCAGTACCCATGGCTGTATCCTTTGCTAAAGACCACTGGAAACCTGGGCTTTGAGCATGGAGGAGAAGATGGAGGTAGGTGTAGTCATTGTCTGCAGCCAGTTAGTCTGAGAGAGACTCAGACAGAATTTAGCTCCCTAGAGAGGACTAACACACTTTCTAGTCCTTAGAGGTTACCAATCATAAATGGACACTCCAGGATCCTTACAAAACTTATTGCTCCTGGTTCAAATCCACCAGATGCTCTGCCGGGAAAGGAGGGACAATCTCCTCCTGTACCAGTCAGATCTGATCTGACGGTACACAGACACACATACACAAAATAAAAAAAAAACAACAACAAAAAAAACAAAACAAACAAACAAAAAACCTTATTGCTCCAAAGAAAAGAATAACTAATTCAACACACTTGTTGGAAGGGCAATACTGGACCCAGATTTACTGGGTGTGGACATATCTGATGCTGGAGATTATGTAGGGTAGGGGTATATCATCTCTTTCTTTCTAATTTAGATGTGTAAAGGGCAAAATTCTGACCTGATGAGCAGAGAATAAAACCTTAGTTCTGGAGCTTTCTGAGTAGCCTGGAAATATGGCTGCTGTTCTCCTAAAGGGAAAAACTGAAACTTTTGTGCACCCAACCTCCAACTAGATCAGAATCCAAAACCCTCCAAGTGTTAGGAAGTTAGCATTTATCCCAGGTCTCTTAAATTGTAAATCTATTAGTTTAGATCACCTAGAGTCTGAGTTTATGAGGTTAATTTTTATGGCGAAAGACAAGGTTCACACTAACCCAGTTGCCTCCAACCCATGACAACACTGTGTGTGTCAAAGTAGAGCAAATTAGTTTTGTGGGATTTTCAGGGACTGATTTTTCTTTTTCAGGAATAGATCATAGGCTTTATTTCTCAGGTGTCTCTGGGTGAACTCGAACCCCCAACCTTCTAGGTCACAGCTTAATATGTTAACTGTACTAACTAGGGAATTCATTCTCACACTGGGATTTAAAAAAAGAGAAGGAAACAAAAAAGAAGGAGGAGAAGGAGGAGGAGGAGGAGGAGAAGATTCCACAATGCATGATCTCTACATGATGATGAATGAGGGGCCACCTCTTCCTGCTGCCCTTTCAGGCTATTGTTACTGGTGGCACTTGATGATCTTCCTGAGCCACATCTGGTTTCCAAAGATTAAGGCAAGGATTTAAATCTTTTTATATTACTTACACTATCCATTTACTGTCAAAGAGATCTTTAAAATGGATCAATGGTGATGAATTTTATAAAACACAATGTATGGGAATGATACTATAAAACACAATGTAAACAGAGGAATGCCTGAAGCACAATATATAAAACAAAATACAATATATACAAATTCTGTATGCAAAATAAAAATAACTTTTAAAATTGCTAAAGAGCAACAGTGTCAGGTCAAAGACTAAGGTGTCCCTAGTCCTTATCAATTCCTTCACATGGGTGTGAAAATTGGACAATGAATAAGGAAAATTAAGAATTGATTTTGATTTTGAAGAATGATGCCTTCGAATTGAGGTATTTTAAGAGTACAGAATGGACTGCCAAAAATCCAAACAAATATATGTAATCAGAGCGCTCCTTGTAGGCAAGGATGGTGAAACTTTGTCTCACATACTTTCGCCGTGTTGTCAGGAGAAACCAGTCTTTGGAAAATGGCATCATATTGAGAAAGATAGTGTCAACAAAAAAGAGAAAGACTCTTAACAAGATGGATTGACACAGTAACTGCAAGAATAGGCTTGAGCGCGATGGAGATCTTGAGCATGAAGCTGGATAGGGCAAGGTTCATAGGCTTTCTATGTGTTGTAGTCAATTCAAAGGCATCTAACTAACAACAACAACATCCATTTGTATTGGTCATCAGAGTCATACACACTGCCCAATCAACCATGTTCACTTAGATGTTGTTGTTATTGTGTACTGTCGAGTCAGAACTAAAGGGTTTTTGGAGGTAGTTAATTGCATGGGAGGAGATAGCCCATCCTTTTCCACAGAGCAGCTGGTGGCCTTGAACTGTGTGCCTTTGGGAATGCAGCACAGCTTCTTGACACTAGGCCACCAGAGCTCCCTACATTTAGATGTATAATGAGCGTATTTACCTTAGTACGTGCCAATCTCCACCTTTCTGCTTAGACTACTCTTTCCCTTCCTTTTCATGTCAGCCAATGGAAACTCTGTGCTGCCATATTATTTTAAAAATGCTTTGATTCTTGCAGCTTTTCTTGATTCCTCTTTTTCTCTCATGACCTTTGTCCAGTATGTCAATAGGGCTACTGGAACTAATTCAATATATTTCTATTCTCTCCACTTCTCATCAATTCCATAACTACTACAAGGGCCTTTGATAGTGTATATGGTATTACTTTAGTGAAGCTTAGAAAAATACCACCGCCATGATTTACTCTATGGGATACTCAGTACTCTGCTCCAATACCAGAGCTCAAAGGCATCTTCTGTCATCCTTATTCTTTGTCCAGCTGTCAGAGCATAGCAAATGCTTGAAAAACAAGTGATTGAATATCCCTTGGACTGCCAAAAGAACAAAGAAGTGTTATCTTGGTTAAAGGTGTTTCATCCAGAGTGCTCATTGGAGGCAAAGTGATCAAGCTTTATCTCACATACTCTGGGCCTGTTGCTAACAGAGGCTATTCCTTGGAGTAGGACATGATATTTGGCAAGGTGGAGGATTGATGAAAGAGAGGAAGATTGACACAGTGACTACAGCAATGGGCTCAAGTACGTCAGAGATTTGGGAGGATGGCATGGGATGGGACCTGTTGTTCATAGGGCTCCTATAATTCATGCTCACCTTGATGGCACTTAAAAGCAACAAAAATTTAGTTAGTGGACAAAACATTTGTACTGAGCATGGTGCTTCATTCAATGGATGGATGTGACTCTAGTCAGACAGTAGACTGTCTAGCCTGGGTGATTTTCAGCTCCAATCATCACTAGGCTATTGTCTTGTGTAGTACATTAACTGCATAGTAGTGTGAAGTTCGCTGGCTGCTTAACCAATTGACATTCACCATCCTTTTATACTTAGGCTGTTGATGTCAGTCTCCAACATTTCACTATTTCTGCTCTTGTCTTCCTTCCCCCTTCAGACTATTCTCAATCTTGTTTCAGTTGCTTCTGACTCATAGTGTTTCTAGGTTATAAAATTTTATGGACGCTGACTCCTTCATCTTTGCTCAAGGATTTCTAGTGGTTTGAAGCTACTGACCTTTCAACTGATGATTAAGCCTTAACCATTACGCCACGATGGCTCCTTTATGGCAAACACAGTGTTATTCTAAAATAATAATCAAAACAAATTACTCTTCTTCACTTTAAAAAAGAAACAAAACAGCTACCAAAGCCCTTACCAGGTCTACAAGACCCTACATAATCTGATCCCTGTTAACTCTCTAATAATCTTTTCCTTCCCTCTGCTCCACACTCTTGGATGCACTTGGCTTGCTCCTCCTGCACTTAACTTTCTTTCTGTTGTGAAGTTCTTCCCCTGATAAATACCTGGCTCACTACCCACCTTCCTCAGGTCTTTATTCTAATGCTATCGACTGAATAGAACCTTTCTGGTTCAACTATTTAAAACTGCAACTTGGCCACCATGTTCCAACCCCACACTTCCTCTCTCCCTTCTCTCTTCTCTTTTTTCTTTCCTTTTCCCATGGCCCTGAGTACTCTCTAATATTGTATTTATTTCAATGATTTATTATTGTCAGTCTCTTCTCACTGAGATAAGTTTCATCAGAGGAGGAACAGAATATGTAATTCAATATTTGCCAAATGAATAACAGAACGTTAAGAGGATCTGTTACATTGAACCTAAAACCCACCACTACTGTTGAGTTGATTCCAATTCAGTGGCACTCTGTTGGTTTCTGAGGGAGGAGACTATTCATCTTTCTCCTAAGAATCACTTGGTGCATTTCAACCACTTACCTTTCAGTTAGTAGTACAACACACATCACATTATGTCACTAGAAATTCTTATTACATTGCACTATATGGAGTTGTTTTGAGGTCAAAAGCAATCATACTGTTGAATGTATTTTGATGTACGTTAACTTTGTGTTTCAGAGTAGAATTATACTCCTTAAGTATAAGATCAATGGCTGTGATCTTATGAAAGCAAATCACAGAATCTTTTGCCCATAAAATCAATAGGTGGATCAAAGACACCAGTTTCCCAGTACCATTATGGCCAATATCAGATGAATCTTAGTTGAAAGCAAAGAGTACCATAGAAAGGTCCATCTGTGTTTCAACAACTATGTGAAGGGATTTGACTGTGTGGATCACAATAAATTATTGTTAACCTTGAGAAGAATGGAAATCCCAGAACACTTGATTGTGCTCATGCAAAACCTGTACTTGGACCAGGAAGCAGCCCTCAGAACAGAGTAAGGAAACACTGCATGAACCAAGATCAAGAAAGGAGTGCATCAAGGATGCATCCTGTCTCCATACCTTTTCAATCTACATGCAGAACACATCATTCAGGAGGCTGGACTTTATGAGGAGGAATGTGGCTTCAAGACTGGAGGAAGGGGGAGCTCTGGTGGCCTAGTGGTAAGGAGCTGCAACTACAATCCCAGAGGCACAAGGTTTGAATCCACCAGGCCCTCTGCCGAGGAAGGGAAGGAGGGACAATCTCCTCCTGTACCAGTCAGATCTGATTTGACGGCACACTCACACAAAAAAACAATAAATTTTTTTTTTAAAAAAAGACTGGAGGAAGACTCATCAACAACCTATGTTATGTAGATGACACAACCTTGGCTGCAGAAACTGAGGAAGACCTGAAGTTTTTGCTGCAGAAGATCAAGGATTGCAGTCTTCAGTATGGATTGAATATTCAGCTCAACATCAAGAAGACAAAGATTCTCTTCACTGGGCCAATTGGCTGTGCCAGGATAAATGAAGAAGAGATTGAGGTTGTTAACAAGTTCAGCTTGCTTGAATCCACAATCAATATTCTTGGCACCAGCAGTCAAGAAATCAAGTCAAATTGCTCTAGGGAAAGCTGCTGTCAGAGACCTCTCCAAAGTGCTAAAGAGCAACAATGTTTTTCTGGAGACTAAGGTGTGCCTGATTTAGGCAATTGTCTTTGCAATTGCTTGCTATGTGGCTGGACAGTGACCGAAGATGACAGAAGAAGAATTGATGCATTTTAGTTGTGGTGCTGGAGAAAATGATAGAATATACTATGGACTGTCAAGAGAACAAACAGGTTTATCCTGAAGAGGGTAAAACCAGTCTGGTCCTTGGAGCCAAGGATTTTGAAGCTCTGTTCTATATACTTTGGGCTTATGGCCAGGAGGTGCCCATTGCTGAAGAAGGTCACCATACTTGGGAGGGTGCAGGAATAGTGCTGAAAAGGAAGACTCCAGATGAGCTGGATTGATACAGGAACTGGAATAATAGGGGTAGGTGTGTTGGAGACAGTGAGACTGGCTCAGGATAAGGCAGAGTTCAGAGCTGTTGTACAGGGGTTCACTATGAGTCACTGGCAACTTGATGGTACATAACAACAGCAACAAGTGTAAACTCTTCCACGGATCTAACTGAACAAAAACAAAATAGTAAATGTGACTTGGTTCCTTCAGGTTTGTACTGTGCTTCCATTAATAAACAGAAGATTTTGGTTTTAATCCTATAGTAACACACATTTCCCATTTAGATGGATATTTTCCTCCTAAACCTTTCCTAGTTCCACAGAGCCATGGGTAAAACTTTGACCTGCCAGTCTTGGTCTTCAGGTCTCTCTCTAGATATTTATAGGTTTTTCTTCTGATAGATATAAAAAACACATATAAAAAGACGTTTTAGAGAGTTTGTGTATTTATATACAAAAAGAAATAGAATATATTAAATACAAAAACTCTCTAAAATATAGAATGTATATATGTAAAGTAGATATAATTTTCTTTTTTCCCTATAGGATAGTTAAAAGTAGTAAAAGTTAATATACCAAACTGCCTGGTGAACAGAAGGGAACCGAGGTGGGGTCTATCCAATTCGCTGCTTGGGGCTGAAAGAAACAAGGCTTTTGTGGTCTGAGTCAAGGAGCCTATGTCCCTGTTCAGAGTTCATAAGTCTATTCCTTTGTCAGACTTTTCTTCTTCTGGTTTCCTCATTTCACCATGGAAAAGAGGGAAAAAACTTTGAACTCGAGGATATGTGATTTTTACATCCAAGCTTTATGAAAATATAACTCACTGTCCCTGAGTTGCAACAGCTTTATAGCTGACCCTCCTTTGGGTTCAAGGCTATAAATCACACAGGGGCGGGAGAGAGATTATTCATCCTTCTACTGAGGAGTCACTGGTGGATGTGCCAAAGGTGCCATCTTTGGATTAGCTGTGCAGCTCCCTATGGGCTATACCACCAGAGCTTCCTGTGAAACTACAGACAATCTATGTGCAAAAGTTGTTTACTTTGGTGATTCCAAGTCACTAACCCTAATAGTGCAGTTCTTAGTCCTGTGCATTTTAGCATGAAGTGTATCTCTTAAACAGAGAAGTCACTCATACTCACTGGTTAGTGTGTGGGTCAATATTTTTTCTCCCATCTTTTCAAAGTATATGGTCTCCTGAGAACACATTTTCTTCTTAATTCTTGAACAAAACTAGAAAAAAAAAATCACAGTTTTCTTCTTAAGGTTATTAAAACAGCAGTGTATGTGCAAGAAGGAACATCAGCCACCACTGCCTCCTGGGAGCACGAAGACCTGTTTAAGGAGAGCAGTCTCTGATGAGTAGCTCTGGTCTGTGGACATGCAGGTTCAGTGTGGCTGCATCAAGACAGCTGTGAGAAGTGTCTGAACTAACCACACCGTCAGGAGAAGCTTGTTAGACATAGCCTTTCAAAACATTTATTTTTAGAATTGCATCCTGAAGATTTTCTGACCCAGGCCACTTGATTAAAATTTAAGGATAACTGGAGAGTTAACAAGATGAAAGAGATTCTCAGCAGACCACTCATTTGCAATAAAGAATTCTACTTGCCTTTATCAATAGTTTTGGAGAGGAATCCTCCAAACCCATGGACTTTTTCAAGTGTTTGCAGGTGGTCAGGTAGAGGGTGGAGGGAGGGAATGTAATCAGACAAAATTCATGATTCCATGATGTCAGTTTCATTTTACAACAGTGGCTCTATGCAATATTTGTCCTTTTGCAACTGAGATATTTCACTCAGCATAATGTCCTCCAAGGTCATCCATTTTGCATAACATTTCATGAGTTCCTTGTTTTTCAATGCTGCATAGTATTCCACTGTGTGAACATACCACAGCTTCTCTATTTGTTCGTTTGTTCATGGGCACTTGGGTTGTTTCCAGCTCTTTGCTATTGCCGCAATAAACATGGTTGAGGGAAGACAGAAAAGGAGGGGAGGAATGATGTATATTGAATTGAAACAGAAGAGGGAGAGATCTGTTTAAAAGGGATATATGAACGGGTATTCTTGTCATTACAGAAGTCCAGAGTGAAGGATGCATAGTGGAGTGGACTTGGGGGGAGGGATTGCATAACAATGAAAGAGTTTTTCTTTTTGTTTTCAAGGAGAAGAGTGAATTGGGGGGCATGGATAGGGAGAAAAGTGCAACTATGAATGACTGGAAACCCCAAGTCTCTGTAAACTTTCATTAAAATTAATAAAATTTTAAAAAAATACAAAATACCAGTCTAGTCTCCAAAGTCAGGTGGCTGGGCTTTATGGCTATAAATAGCTAGTGTGTGGGAATCCATAAAGGTAGAAACAGAAGATATGCACATGGACATTGTTTGGAATTACCCTACACATCATCATCAAAATAATAATGTTTTTGCTTTTACTTTTAATTTTTTTTTCTTCTCTGAATTCAATGTGCTCTCTTGCTAGTATAGGATAGGGGCACCATTGCCCCCCTTCCTTTTCACATACAACACTGAGAAAAAACCTTGAGATTCAAGGACCCATAACTATGGTGAGCATCCTGATTTTACCAAGCCAATTCTCAAGGAATAAAAAAGACTAACGAAACAGAGTTCAATCTCCAGACATCTCATCTGGAATCTAAAATCCAAACCAAATTAAACTCACTGCTGTTGAGTTCATTCTGACTCACAGACATTCTATAGGATAGAGAACTGCTCACAGAACTTTCAAAACTGTGGTCTTTATGGAGCAGACTATCTCATCTTTCTCCCACAGAGCAACAGGTCCTTCCAGTTAGCAGCCTTATACTTAATCTACGGTGTCACCAGGGCTTCTATACGTATTAAGGCAATTTTGGTTAAGTGATAAAAATATAAGCTCACCCTTTTAAAAATTACAACGCTCGGATATACAAGATTTATTTTTGTTATCTTTCAACAATGTTTATCTGACTATTTTTATGAAAAATTACAATGTACAGTGTGGTTTTCCCTCATAATGCTTTTTCCTCATAATGAAACATAGATTAGTATAAAAACAATTGTCCCACTGTAGAATTTAAAGAAACTAATGCAGTTTTCTGTTGTACATTTGTACATATCAGATCGATTACATATGTGGAAAGAACCACTGGAGAAGCTCAATATCAGCTGTGAAAACTAGGCCAGGAGCTGATTGTGGAACAGACCACCAACTACTCATATGCAAATTCAAGCTAAAG
>NW_006399761.1:32240388-32242808 GCF_000299155.1 Elephantulus edwardii
AAAAAAAAAAGAAAATAAGAAAAAAAACCCTCGTGAGTTGATTCCTTGCAAAATAACTCAGACACATGGCTTCATTTGACTACAAATGACACAAAGGCCATTAAAAGTCAATTGCATACCACTTTTCAGTATAGATATATTTACTTAATTTAGTTTGTAATGATTAATAATAATAATAACAATAAGAATACCAACGATTTGTGAAGTTGAAAAACATTTAGGGTCCTCATGTGAGGATATGTAAAACAATATTGCTATACAATCATAAACACTGTGTGTGTGTGTGTTGGTTGCCATTGAGTAGAGCACAACTCATAGTGACCCTATGAACAAAAGGCCTTTTTATAACTATGTCATTTATCAAAGTTCATAGAGTTTCCAGAGACATTTTCTTTAGGAAGTAGATGCCACTCCTGCTTCCAAACCTGTTTAAAACAGGGAGCTCCACCAAACACTGTCCTTCATGGGTAACCATTACGGCATTTGACACCCAAATGGCACAAGGTTCAGCATCACAACAACCCCAGGTTATCTCAGTACAGCATATTGACAGAAGAGTGCTGTACCACTTAGAAGAATATTACTCCAAAATATAATGCCAACAAACTTTTTTCTTTTTTTAAAAATTAATTTTAATGAAAATTTACAGAGACATAGGGTTTCCAGTCATTCATTGTTGCACTTTTCTCCTTACCCATCCCCCCCAATTCACTCTTCTCCTCTTTCATTGCTATGCAATAATAATAACCAACTTTTAAATAGAAAGTCTTGTTGACTCTAAACAAGAGGCTTAAATAAAACAACCAATATAGAATGTTTTTGTTGTTATATGCCATTGTGACACATAGTGACCCTATGTACAGCAGCTCTGAACCCTTCCCAGTCCTGAGCCATTCTTACTAATTCCGACACATCAACTCTCATTGCCACAGATACTGTATCAATCTATCTCATCTGGGGTCTTCCTCTCCTGCTCTGTCCTTTCACCCTTCCAAGCCATATGTCCTTCTCTAAGGATCAGTCCCTCCTGGCCATGTTCCCAAAGTATATGAGGCAGAGCCTCAAGATCCTAGCCTCCATGGAGAGACTTGGTTTCACCCTCTCCAAGGAAGACCTATTTGTTTTTCTTGGTGGCCCATAGTATGTTCAAGAAGTAACTACATCCTCTATCTAAGACTATTCACTTCTGAAAGTGGTGTTTCCATCTGTCTAGTCTGTATCTGAAGATTTCTGTGCTTTTCCATTCATGTTTGTTATTGTTAGATGTCATCAAGTCCTCAGAATCTTGGCCTATTCTGTGCCATTCTTAAGATCTCCCACATACTCCAGCTCATTGTTAAAATCACTGTGTCAATTCATCTTCTCTGCTAATCCACTACATTTCCCAGTGTAATATCTTCTTCTAAGGACTGGTTCATCCTGATAACACTGCCAAAGTATATGAGATGAAGTTTCTCCACTCTTCTCTTACGGAGCATCCTGGTTGCACTTCCTCCGAGACAGATTTGTTCATGGTGTAGTTAACATTCATTTTCAACACCACAATTAAAAATACTGATTTTTCTTCAGTACCTTTCTTCACTGTCCAATTTCAGATGCACAGGAAGAAATTGAAAATACCATGGCTCGGTCACACCTAATTCTTTTAACTGACATCTGTGCTCTTTAGCACAGTATGTAGTATGGGGCTGGAATCCAGTTTGAAGTCATTTGCAGAAGCCGGATTCTACAGAGGTTTATTTGCTGGTTCTGCTGAGGATTAGGGTGGAATGTTGACTTGCTGGTTTTAATTGCTTTTGATAAAACATTTTTCTACGTGGTATAGCACTGCTCTGTTCATTTGCTGTACAGAGGTAACTCAGGGTTACTGTGACGCTAAACAATGTGACAATGATGTGTCAAATGTGATAATGGTTACCCATGGTGGACAGTGTTTGGTGGAGCTTCCCAATTAAAACAAGCTTGGAAGCAGGAGTGGCATCTACTTCCAAAATAGCTTGCCTCTGGAAACTCTATGAACGTGGAGAAATGATGAAAGTTATACAAGTGTTCAGGTCTTTTGTTCATAGGGTCGCTATGAGTTGTCTATGGCTCAATGGCACTTAACAACAAGAATGTCATGATGTCTATAGGTTCAGTGGTGAGGATTTTTGCTCTCATTTTTTAGAAGAGAATAATTTGTTTCTGTAATCAAACCCATGTAGATAAACCTTACATATTTGTACAGTGTGTTATCCCTGTTGCTTCTTGATGTTAATATGTAACTCATATTTAAGGCTGTTATAGTCCTTGATCATCTGTGGTGGTTGAAATTTTCTTCACTTTTGGCATACAAGATTGTGTCACATGCAAAACACAGGTTGTTGATGAGTATTTCTCTTAATTCTCATGCCATACTCCGTCAGATGGTCCAGATTCTC
>NW_006399761.1:32243803-32244447 GCF_000299155.1 Elephantulus edwardii
CCCCTTTGGCTTTCTAACTGCAGGTCTTTGCACATGTGTGACTTAGTCTTCTTGAACTATTCTGGAAATCCTCTGTTCATCTCTCTTACTTCAGTACTTCTTCCTTGTGATTTGGCTACTTTTTGATCTGTTGCAAATTTCAGAGACTCTTTTGACATTCATTTTAATATTTTTGTTTATCTATTTTGTAATGACAGGTTTCAATGGAGCTTCCAAACAAAGACAGACTAAGAACCAGGACTGGTTCACTTCTGAGTTCACAGGCTTCTGAAAATTCTCTGTACAACAGAGGGACATGGTTGGTTGGACAGAGTGCTGGAGGATGAGTCCCTCAGGTTGGAAGGTACCTAGAAAATGAGGACAAACAGCAGCAAACATCCATAAATAATTGCAACATGGAATGGACAAAGTGTGAATCTAAGAAAATCGAAAGTTATAAAAATGTAAATGGAATGCATAAAGATGGAAATCCTAGATATTAGTAAACTGGTATGGAATGATATTGGCCATTTTGAATCAGATATGCAAGAAGTGACAAATTGAAGAGGAATGATGTCACATTCATAGTTAGAAGATTTCAAGATCCTGAAGTAAAATGCTGTTAGTATATTATTCATATGAATACAAGAAAGACCTATTTTTTA
>NW_006399761.1:32244677-32249674 GCF_000299155.1 Elephantulus edwardii
CCTCTGGGATTGCAGTGCAGTTTCCTGCCACTAGGCCACCAGAGCTCGCAAGAAAGACCTATTAATACACTGTATTCAACTCTTCAATTTGCATCACACTAAAATGCAAGTTTGGCATCCTTGAAGGATTTGAACCATGTTTATTTATGTTAAGTGTTCTTTGAGACTGGGGAAAAATTCAGCAGGAGTAGATCAAGAGCGTAGGATGGTGGAAGACAAATGGATCTTCTTATGTTTTTATCTCCTTTATCAATATTTCTACCTTTTGCCAGAATCATTTCTTAAAAAGCTATTATTTCCCCATTTGATAAATTTTGTTTCCTTATCAAGTATCAATTGGCTTCAGGTAGACGGGTTGATTTCTGGGGTCTCCAATCTATTCCATTGGTCTATGTGCCTATCATTTTACAAATAACTATGATTACTATGTCTCTGTAGTATATCTTTTAGACAATGGCCTCATAAAGTGTACAGAATACTACAGGGCCTCTACTAGCTAAAGACCAACAACTCAACTAGAAAATGGGTAACAAACCTGAAAAGACTCTTCACAAAGGAGGACCTTTGGATGGCCAACAAACACATGAGAAAATGTTCAAAGTCATTGGTAATCAGAGAGATGCAAATAAAAATGACAATGAGATACAATTTCACTCCAGCAGCAGTTGCAAAGTTCAACAGGATATCAAACAATAAATGTTGGTGAGGATGCTAAGAGATTGGAACTCCCATTCACTGCTGGTGGGATTGTAAAATAGTACAACCACTATGGAAGGAAATTTGACAGTTTCTCAAAAAACTGAATGTAGAAATCTCTTATGACCAAGTATTCCATTGCTAGGAATATAAACTGAGGAAATGAGTGTTGAGACATAAATGGAAATGTGTGCACCTATATTTGGAAGCAAGACTGGAATCCACTTCCTAAATAACATGCCTCCGGAAACTCTATGAACTTTGACGACTGTCAATAGTTGTAAAGTGGCTTCAGGCCTTTTGTTTATAGGGTGGCTATGAGTCATGCTTGACTTGAAAGCAGTCAATAACAACA
Source organism: Elephantulus edwardii (assembly GCF_000299155.1). Taxonomy (NCBI): domain Eukaryota; kingdom Metazoa; phylum Chordata; class Mammalia; order Macroscelidea; family Macroscelididae; genus Elephantulus; species Elephantulus edwardii. The sequence continues at coordinate 32,245,729 of NW_006399761.1, forward strand.
ACAACAATGTTCATAGTAGGGAGCTTTGGTGGACTAGTGGTAAGAAGTAGTACTACAATTCCAAAGGCACATGGTTTGAATCCATCAGCTGCTCTGCAAGAGGAGGATGGGCAATTTCCTCCCATGTAATGAAACTGCCTCTGAGCACCCACTGGAGGGTGCCAACATGTTCATAGCAGTGTTATTAACAAAAGTGAGACTATAGAAATGGTCCAAATGTCCATCAGCAAATGAATGGATTTAGAAACTGTGGCATAGGCACACAATAGAATACTATGCAGCACTAAAAGACAACAAAGTATTCAATGTGACAGAAAGTAAAGGAGAGTAAAGTGATGTAAAGTATAGCAAAACATGGGAGAATCTAGAGAACATTATTATGTTGAGTAAAATAACTCAGTCACAAAAGGGCAAAGACCACTAATGTAGAAACAGGAGGATAACTGAGCAAGATATGCATAAAAGTTCAAAAGGGGAATGAGTAGGGGAGAAGGAGGGATGAAAAAGGGAGGGGGGAAAATTCACCATGATGGCAGGGATTAGTGGGCAGATAAGGGGGTCAAGGACTAGGAAAGATGCAATGGATGGTTGAAGAGACAGGCTTATAAATACTAACTAACATGCCTCTGGAGACTCTATGAACTCTGATAGATGACAATAGTTATAGAAAGGCTTCAGGCCTTTTGTTCCTAGAGCTTCTCTGAGTCGTGCTTGATTGGACATCAATCAACAACAACAACAACAACAACAACAACAACAACAACAACAAAACTCAATGTATATTACGTGCAAACCAATTAAAAATCAGAAAACAAAAATACCCACTATGGAGTAATTCTATTCTGTTAAATCAGTTTTCTGTGTGTTGGTATGTCCTGGAAGGCACACAATAACAATAACAAAACCTCCGTCAAAGGTTTATTGATGAGCTGAAATGAAATAATGCCTTAATTGAGATCAAAGATTGGACCTCTCCTTGACATTGTGACTCATGCTATTAAACATTTCAAAAAGTAAAAACAAAACAAAACATAAATTTATATACATTTCAATTGCTCAATAACACAGAGATTTGTTGGATAACTTTTGCTCTGGATTTATAATTAAAATCTACCAGGCTACTAAAGGTAATGCTTTGAAAAATGCTAAATGACAGATACTTATTCATTCTTTATTGTCTTCTTGATAACTGTTTATGTTTTTAATTGAAAGGTACATGTATGCATACAAATGAATACTTATATAGAAAGGGAGAAAGAATAAGAGTGAAAAATTCTCATCACTCATTGAATTGTGTATTTAAAAATTCTATCAATATTCTGAGTTCTCTGGGTGGTGCAAACAATTTGTGCTGATAGTTTGACTAGGTCCCCCTCTCCCAGAACGATCATGAAAGAAAGTTAGAAAGATTATATTATAAGATTCTCTTAGAAGATTACAAAGCACTGCTGTTGAATTGATTATGATTGATTGTGACTGATAGCATAAGGAAACATTTCCCTTTGTGATGTCCAAGGCTGTAAATCTTGCTAGAAGCAGCCTTCCTTATCTTTCTCTAGTCGATTCAAACAACGGCCATGTTTTGATTAGCAACCCAATGCTTAGTCCACTGTGCCACCAGTGCTGCTAAGCAACCCCCTGGAGCAGTTCCACTGTATAACACATGTTGTTGTTGTGTGCTATCGAGTTGTCTGTGACACATAGTGACCCTATGCACAATGTCTCTGAATTCTCCTCTATCTTGAGCCAGTCTCACTATCTCCCATTGCCCTAGTTAACTGTGTCAATCCCTGTCATCCAGGGTCATCCAACCTTTAAACATGATGTCCTTTTCCAAGGACTGGTCCCTTATGGAACATCATAAATCAGAAATGACAACATGACAATAGACTTGGGTTAATTTTTGGTGCCAAGATAATGAATTAACTTTAGTAAATGATAAAATACTAATAAAATGTTAAGAAGTGACCTAGTGGGTAAGTAGCTGTGCTGCCAACCCAAAGGCAAGCAGCTTGAATCCCCCAGTGACTTCACAAGACAAACATGGGCAATTGTCTCCTTGAGATTTACAACCAGGAGGGTCACCTAAGGGGCAGCTCCAATTTAATTATAATCAGTTTCAGTTGCTTTCTCCTCATTATTGATTATTACCTCAAGGTAGAGATAACGCCTCAGTAAATGCTCACAACTGATGATTTCCGTAGTTTCTGAAACCGTGGTCCTACCCATCTCTTATCACCACCCCCACTGTCAGGCTTATTCTCCAGCCATTAGAAAGTGGAATAAATATTGAGCTACTAATAAAAACATGGGCAGTTTGAAGGCAGTTGCTTCTACAGAGATTTACAGCCTTTGACATCATTACTGGTAGTGTTTCTCTAGGTTACCAGTCATAATTCCTGTGACTTCTAGAAATGACTTAAAATTTTAACAACTGTTATCTGCTTTCTTTGTCTGCAAGGTGCTCCTCCCCCATTCCTAGCCTAACAGTTTTCTCTTTAGTTTGTTCCTGGCCACCCAGATTAAACATAACATTTCCAACTCTGTTTTGTCCTGTGGACTGTTGTGCACAGTTCTGTCAATATGTTTATAATTCTCTCTCATGAGTCACTTGAGGCTTAGTCAAGGTCCTTAATTGCCCTTTTTGATTCAGCATTCAGCATAGTTTTGGGAGAGGTTTATGGAGTGAAGCAATAAATACATGTGTCTTCTGAGCTTCAGGCGTAGTACTTGTGAAGGATGACTCACTCAGATACCCTCCCAGTCTCTAAGTACAACACCCGACCTACCTTTGTCTGTTCACTTGTGATACCTTGATTCTCACTCCTCATTATCAACCTTCAAATCTGCTCAGTGACTGGAACCAAATCCATCAAGTCTCTTTTCTCTCTAGGGGGTCATCACGAATATCCAATTATTTCCCAGGAGCTAACATGATTCCTGTTTGTTTTCCCTTCTTCCCATGCTGCTGATCTCTCTTCTGTTTCACAATCAGCTTCTCTCTCCTCCACTTCACACTCAATCTACCTTGCTCAAAACACTCAGTGAGCAGTATTTCCTCCAGCCTTGAATTTCAATCTCTAGTCCTATCTTCCTCCAGATTCTTCCCTTTATATTCTTTTCAACTTTGAGCTGATGTTTTTTTTTCTTGTGCCACTCTCTCTCTCACACACATATGTTGTTCCCTTTGTTTGGAATCTCAGCCCCAGTCCTCTTGTCTTTCTTAAACTCTCTAAATTAACTTAAAAGTTACTTCCTCCAAGAAGTGCTCACTGATTCTCCGAGTTCTCTGTGAGCATGCCAACTGTCATAGATCCCTGCAACCAACAACCAAGCAGCCCACCGTGGCTTGAGACGACCTCATGTGTGACATAGAACTGTGTTAAATGGAGTTTTAAATGACTATTTTTTTAATTTTATTAATTAATTCATTTATTTTTTTCATTTCAATGAACATCTACAGAGATTTTGGAATTCCATTCATTCATTGTTGCACCCTTTTCCCCTCCCACCCTTCCTCCACCCCCCCAACCCATTTGCTCCTCTCCTTAAAAAGCAAAAGAAAAACTCCCTCATTGGCACACAATCCCCCCTGCACATCCCCCAACCCCACCCCCAACCCCAAATATAATACACTCTGCAACTCTCATTCTGTACTCTTGTGATAAACATAATGCCCTAAAATATAATACTTTTAAACTATTCTCTCCCCCACAGACTTCAATGCAGTAAACATGATTCATCCAGTTTTTCTCAGCCTTACCCCCACCCCGATGTCAGCCTCATTCTACAACAGTGGCACCATATAGCTTTTGTCTTTTTTTGACTGAGATACCTCACTCAGCATCATGTCCTCCAGGGTCACCCATTTTGAATAATATTGCATGAGTTCCTTGTTTTTTAATGCAGCATAATATTCCCCTCTGAATATACCACAGCTTCTCTA
>NW_006399761.1:32252289-32252908 GCF_000299155.1 Elephantulus edwardii
TATCAGGACCTGTTGGCCCACTGGTGTATTTTTGCTTTCTTGACATTGAGATGCATTCCATGTGTAAGTTTGCATTTTTTACCTTCTTCAATAAGTACTTCACGTCTTTCTCATTTTTAGCAAAGAGGGTTGTGTCGTCTGCATAACACATGTTATTGATGAGTCTCCCTTCAATTTTTTAAATATTTGCTACACTTTAATCTCATTCCATATATCTTGATGCCACATTCTTCTTCATAGGGTCCAGCTTCTTGAATAATTTTCTCAGAATACAGATTGAATAGGTAGGGAGAGTATACAACACTGACACACTCCTTTCTTAATTTTAAACTATTATTTAGTATTCCCTTGCACAATTAAGTGCTCTGGGATTCCCATTCTTCTCAGTGTCAGCCACAACTTGTTATGATTCACACAGTCAACGGTCTTTGCATAGTCAATAAGGCACAAGTACAGCGACAAAGAGAATACAGAGCTGGAACTAAGAGAAACAATACCTTTCACAATAGCTAATCACAAGATTAAATCCTTGGGAATAAATTTAACCAGAAGCACAAAGGACCTTTTCAAAGAAAATTACAAAACATTACTACAAGAAACAAAAAGAGATCTTGAAAAG
>NW_006399762.1:0-1665 GCF_000299155.1 Elephantulus edwardii
AAACTGGAACCCTGATTCACTGTTGGTGGGAGTGTAAAATGGTGCAACCCCTGTGGAAAGCAGTATGGCGCTTTCTCAAAAAGTTGCAAACGTGAGCAGTTTTTGGAGACTATGAATCACATGCGAGGGGATTACTCAACTTTCTCTCATGCAGACACTAGTAGACTTGAACCGTGTGAGACACACAGCCAACTTTCTACAGACTATGTCACCAGAACTCTATTTATTATTAAACAAATAAATTCTCCAACCTGTGAAAGAAATAACACAAATAATTTTCAGGAGCATAATTTTTTATTTAATAATTTTGAATTGCTTTTTATATAATACCTTGACAGTATGTTTCATTCATATACATTTTGTTTTATACACTCTTTCATTTACATAGTATTTCATACAATCATTCGTATACATGCAATTTTACATTATTTATTTATGCTAGTTTACTTACAAAATTCGAATATGTTGTTTTTCACACCAGATCCTTCCCGTTTCCCTCAGCCCCCCGCCCCCGGACAAATTATGAGACCTCATGATTAATCCTCCCCCGTCGCACATCCTCACCCCTCTGCTTCCTCCTCCACCGGACCCCATTCCACCCCCCACCTTGGATCCTCATACTCATTCTAAAATATTGGTTTTATACAGCATTTGTCCTTATGGGACTGAATGAATTCACTCAGCATAATACTCTCTAGTCGCTCCCAAGGTAGGCAATAATTTACAAAACCATTTCTCCTATGTGCTGCATAGTATTCCTTTGTGTGAATATACTATAATTTCTCAATCTATTAGATTGTAGTTGGATATCTAGGCTGTTTCTCTGTTCTTATGATGTTGAATAATGCTGCTGTGAACATTGGTGTACAAGTCTCTACTTGTGCTTCAGCTCCAAAGTTTAACAGGACAGCAAGTAATAAATGTTGGAGAGATAGTGGTGAGATAGGAATTCTTTCTCATACATTGTTGGTGAGATTATAAAATGATACAACCGCTTAGTGAGGCGGTTTGGCGTTGCCTTAAAAAGCTGATCATACAAAAAAAAAAAAGAGATAATAAAAGAAAAAAAGCTGATCATACATATTCCATATAGACCAGCTGTTCCATTGCTTGGAATATACCTCAATATACTACAAGAAAAGCAGCATCATTTTTGGCCTTTTATTCTGAAAAAAAAGAGTAATATCCTCAATGCTTTAGAAGTTTATATTAGCATGTGTAATTTATATCAACTTTTTAAGCAATGATATGAAACTACTAGGTCATTCACTATAATTTAGATGTTTGTATAAAATATTATGTCAGACAAATCAATGACTTGATTAAGTAGAGAGAAATAACAAAGATTGCAATATAAAAATTGACAGGAAAAATATTGTCAAATATATTGGAGCTCTGGTTTTAAAGAGTGGTGCTGCCAACCCAAGGGCATGTGGTTCGAATCATCAGCTGCTCCACTAGAAAGATGGGCAGTCTCCTCACATGCAATTTATAGACTCTGAAAAAACTTTGGAAGGTAAACTTCTAGTTCACACTCGATGACAATAAGTTGTTTGTTATTTTATTGCTAAATATATCCTGTGGGATGGTGAAGCAGGAAATAAATGCATAAAGGTGCATGTGAGAAAGGCAGGGACAACACTGACACTAAAGTTAACTCCGCAA
>NW_006399762.1:4278-9356 GCF_000299155.1 Elephantulus edwardii
TTACATATGTGAATATGTTGTTATATGTGGATATGTTGTTATATATGAGGGTTTGTTGTTGTATATGTGAGTATGTTGTTATATATTGCAATTGGCACAGGACAGAATGGAGTTTAGGGCTGTTGTACATAGGGTCGCCATGAGTCGTAGGTGACTCGACGGCACATAACAACAACAACAACAACAACAACAAATATATGCAAGTAAAAAACTTATAAAATATCTCGGTAACACGGTTTGCATCCAGCTATTAATCTAAAAGCTGATATTTGAAACCTACTCAGTAGTTTTGCCAAAGCAAAACAGTCTGGTACTTTGCTTCTGCAGAGATTATAACCAAGAAGTCCCATTGGAGCAGTTCTCCTTCATAACACATGATGTTGCTGTGATTATGATTCAGCTTGGCAGTGGTGGGATTGCTTCCCCTGTTTCCAGAAGATCTTCTAAATTCTTAAGAGTTAAAACTTCTTTCAATTATCACAAGATGTATAATATTCCATTAATTGGTTTCTGTGTTTTGGTTTTGCTTTTTTCTAAACATGTGAGCAGATGTCTATTAAAGTTGCAATCTATTTCATCTTGAAATATGCCGTTTAGATTTGCTATGGATTTAAAAGCTCAAAAATTCCCCAGGCTCGCTCTTTCAGGCATTGAAGAACTAGGGGGGATAAAAAGTAATTGATAATAGAATTTAACATTTAGGTATTTTTTTACCCAGCTTTACTGAAAACACTAAGGGGAAAAATGACTTTGGGCTAAGAAACCCTAGAGGATGAGTGTCACATTGTTTATGTGGGGAATGGGATGGTTTCATGTATTTTTTTTTTCATTTCTTCATTTAGTTTGATGTCTGACATGAATAGTAAGGAAGCATTTGGCTGTGTAATTTTTTTCTTGATAACAAATGACACATAGATTTTATTATTAAATCACCAATGCATATATTTACTTTTCTAATCCATTTGCTCAATCAAATTGAGACCCTAAAATATGCCAAGCACAAAGCAAAGGACTGAAAGAACCAGAATGACTAACACTTGTTTCCACTCTCAAAAAGAGAAGTTGACAAATGTGGAAAATAGAATATATCAGGTTAAATGTCAAAGTTGTTTTCAGTGGTGGAATGAGGCAGAAGGCCATTCAAGAAGGCTTTCCAAAAACAAAATATGCTTAACTATATAATTGATTCCCATTATCTGTATATCTCATATTGCCATTACCTCACTAATAATTATTTGTAGATTGGAAATCATGCCTCCCAGTGTTTTTGTGGTCAGTCACTGACATGTGTAGAAGAGTAGCATATTTGAGTGGCTTTATGTATGTTTTCTTAGCTGAGGCTGAACAAGGCTGAACTCTGCCTTTTTGTTTCAGTTCTCGTACTGTAAACAAGTATCCTTTCTGCAACCTACTTAGTGTAATTTTCTCATTTTTGTGATTTTTGCTAGTAATTTCTTTGTTTGAAACTGTTGATATGCTGTCTAGTGGCCCTAAATGCAAGCAAGATGTGCTTTACAGAGAAAACATGTGTATTAGATAAGCTTCATTGAGACCTGAGTTACCGAGCTGCTGCTTGGCACTTCAATGTAAGTATATCAACAGTGTGGTTCAGCAAGAAAAACAAGATGAAATACGGTGTGTATATGTGGTCACCCCAGAAAGTGCTAAAGTGCCTTCTAGAGTGATGAGGCTATAAAAAGGAGTAGAAAAACAGCTAAATGTCTGAAATTATGAGATGATGACCAGTTAAAATGTAAGTGATGTTATGAGTCAAAAGTATTCATGGGCATTTTACTCAGGGCCAAGCAGAGTGTGAGCCTGCTCACATAGAGATGAAAAGCTTATACAGTATAAAGGGAGTTCTTTTGGCTTTGTGGTAAGGAGCTGTGCTGCAAAGCATAAGGCACGTGGTTTGAATCCACCAGCTGCTCCACAGGAGAAAAATGGACAATCTCCTGTACAATTTACTGCTTTTGAAAACCTTCTGAAGGGTCAGCTATGAGTTGGTTCCAATTTGATGGGACATAGCAACAACAACTTTATATGGTATAAAAGGGAGTTCTAGTGAATTAGTCAATTGGGAGTTGCTCTGATAATTCAAATGCTGATGATTGAAATCTGCCAGCAGGTCTGTAAGGGAAAAGAATTGCAATCACTTCATGTGCAATTTGCAGGCTCTGAAAATATACTGCGGCATCAGCAATGAGTTGACTAAGACTCAAGGACAAAGGATTTTGAGTTTAATGCATAAATTACCCTAAAGGTGCAGGGGAGGCAGGTCCTGCAGATCAAAAGATTATGGAAGAATATTAAAACACTGCTAAGTGTTACAGTGACATTCTTTGGTGGTGCAAGCTGTTACTTTACTGACAAATGAAACATGGGAGGTTTGAGTCCTTTCCACCCAGAGGCACCAGAGAAGAAAGGCCTGGTAATCTATTTCCCACAGAGCAGTCACTAAGAAAAACCAATGAAACACAGCTCTGATCTGAAACACATGGGTTCACCTAGTATGAATGAGAATCCACCTAACATGAACTGTGCTTATTTATTATCCTTAAAGTCATGATGGTAAAGTTTTGGCTTTCCACACAGAACCTGGGTTTAGATCCTGACCAACGCACATCAGTGTAGATAACTTACCTGTTAGTGGAGGCCCCTGTACAGCTGTGATGCTGAACAAGCTTTCAGTTGCATTTTCAGGCTGTGCTGGTTCAGGTTCTGTGTCAGCCTGACTCACTGATGATTCTCAGGTTTGTCAGCTATGATAAATTTACTCCTTTGGAATGATCTGACATAATATATTCATTTCCTTGATGAAATTCCATGCAATATAACAATTTTCTTAATGATATTCTATACGATGTAATCATTTCTACAATGAAACAAGCTATAAAAGTAAATTTATGAAAGTCATTGTCATTCAGTGTGTGACTTATTTTAGAGTTGTATTTATTGATGTCTAGCAAAGCTTTCTTCCTTTTGCTTGATCAGGATCCTTCATCGGATTGGTACCTTTGGTTCTTTGAACTTGAATCTTACCTACTATCTTTGGGTTTGCCAATTTCAGTAGTCATGTGAGTGAGGAGAAGCCTCTTTCTTGAGGTTTGACTTGCAGTCATCAACACTATGTGAGCCATTTCTTTGATATATGTATATATATATATATATATATATATTTCGTTGCCTCCCTTCTCTAGTGAACACAGAGGGATATTGAGTAGGAAGAAAGTCCTGGCAGTCCAGAATATCAGTCAAAGAAACCAAATAACTGTTTCTGAGACTTTTTTTTTATTCTGAATTATAGCCTGTTACTTCTCTAATAAACCACATAATCATAAGTGTTGTCATTGAGTTCTCTGTGATCTATGCATGGAAATCGAACAGAGATGTTGAGAGTACCTGAGAGGGACTATTGAAGTCAGAACTGGTAAAAAATTTTGGAGAAATGAAGTATGTCTGACTTCTACCTCATCCACAGACTATTAATCTTTACTCTCTTTAAAGGTCAGACACCACCTCCACACCATTTTTACAAATCCCAGTACTCAAGATTCTAACCAATCATGGATATGCAATAGGATGGGCAGTTTCATTCCATTATGCATGAGGTAATCTTGAATCAAGGTACAAATGAAAATTCATTAATAATAAGTGTCATACAGGAAAAAAACCATAATGCAGATAAAGCTTTCAACATCTCCTCAAATTATCTCCATGTTTTCATGTGGCAAGCCAAGGTCAAGTGTTTTAATCATCCAGAGCACTGCTCCATCATACAACCTCTACCTTTACCAAGGTTTTAGTTAAATATGATTACGTATGTGTGTATACAAGATTTTTGTTACTATTTCAAAGATATTTAAAAACTGAATATTTTAAAAATTTTTATAGGACTTTATTTGCATTGCCCTACAGAAAATGTTCAGACCAAAGGCTAGTCATCCTGTATTTACTCAAGACCAAGGTTCAATATTATCAGTCACACTTATCCCAAAAGCACACATATGCAATGGTGTCTCTTGGGAGACTAGGGTGTATCTGATACTGGCCATGGCCTTTGCAATCACTTGTTATGCATCAGAGAGTTGGACAATGACTAAGGAGGATAGAAGGAGAATTGATGCCTTTGAGCTGTGCTGCTGGAGAAGAGTATTGAGGTACCATGGACTGCTAGGAAAACAAACAGATTCATCCTAGAGAGGGTTAAACGGTGTTGCTCTTTGGAGGCAAGGAATCTGAGGCTTCATCTAACATACTTTGGACATTTTGTAAGGAGGGAACGGTCCATGGAGAGGGACATCATACTTGGGAGGATGGAGATACAGTGCAAGAGGGGAATGCCCTCTATGAGATGGATTGATTCAGTGACTGGGGTAATGGGGATGGGTGTGTCAGAGGCAGTGAGATTGGCACAGGACAGAGCAGAGTTTAGGGTTGTTGTACATAGGGTTTCTGTGAGTCACAGGCGACTCGACGGCACATAACTACAACAGTGATAATATGGGCAAGTAATAATAATAAGGGAAACAAGCTTCAAAGTTGGAAAGTATTTAGAAATAAAATAGGCAGCATTATAATGGGATGGCTGGATATACCGGGAGAGGGTAAGAAAAAGGAAATAACAAAGACAGTGTCTGATCCTTGGTATTGAAGAGACTTCAAGGAGAACAAAGCTCATTCAGCAACTTGAACTCTCAATTTCCTCACAATTTATCAGAATTGATGAAATTCACTCTAGAGAAATACATCCTCCAGAGGTAAAGATCTGTACATACATTTTACCACTCAACATTAAAAAGTTGTCTGTCTTTACTGAAATGAATATGCAGCTTCAAGGGTAAAAAGAGAAATCTAGACCAGCAACAAAGACTAACACAGACATGTTGTTGTTGTTGTTATGTGCCATCGAGTCGTTTCCGACTTATAGCGACCTTATGCACAACAGCTCTAAACCCTGCTCTATCCTGCGCCAACCGCACCGCCTCTGACACACCTATCCCGATTACCCCAGTCACCGAATCAATCCATCTCATAGAGGGTCTTCCCCTCCTGCGCTGTCCCTCCACCCTCCCAAG
>NW_006399762.1:10203-33661 GCF_000299155.1 Elephantulus edwardii
CAAATGCCTTTGCATAATCAATGAAACACAGATAGACATTCTTCTGGTATTCCCTGCTTTCAGCCAAGATCCATCTAACATCAGCAACGATATCCCTTGTACCACGACCCCTTCTAATAGGATATTTATAACTGAATATGAAAAAGGCCAAAAAAGTTTTACAAGTTATAATAACTTTCCTTAAAGCTTACCCTGTTCAGATACTTCATGTATACAGGCCATATGAGCGATAATGACAATCTTTCCATAGTTTGATTTCTAAAATTTTACTGTCTAATTATTCTCAAACCATTTTGTACCTAAAATGAGGTCCATACCACATTTTAGAAGTGATAGGGCTGGGATTCAATCCACAACAATAAACTGCCTCTATGTGGTCTAGTGGTCTATATGGTAAGAAATTGCACTGCGATACAAAAGGCACACAGTTCAAATTCACCAGTAGTTTTGTAGGACAAGGATGAACAATCCTCTTCCATGTGACATGTGAAGCCTGGAGTCTCAGCTCTGAGTCAGTTCTAACTCAACAGCACACAACAAAACATGGGCTGTGCTTTTCATCACTGTTCTAGTTGGCCTGTCTCACAATAGTCTGGTTTTATAAAAATTGAGATGTTCACCTCCGTTTGCTCCAACATAATCTTAAAATAGAATTTGACTAGAGTTGCAAAAATGAGGTAGCAACAGTTGGTTATTTTAAATCTGAAGAATAGGACCTGAAATACTGGTGGCCAGGAACTTGCAACGATATGCTACTTCCCAGTCAGGTGAGATATGTGCCCACCTGTAATTCATTTAAAGACTAAAGCCTTCACTTCCCCATCCATCACCCCTCGCATCCAGAATATCTTTTGGTGACCACTGACACTGAGTTCTACCGTAGGCTGGTTATCTGTTCCTAGGGAACAAAGACTTTCCTTTGTTTGAGAATTGTTATGTGAGTTTTTAAATACTAAAAGGAGCTCTGGTGGCACTGTGACTAAGGCATTTGTTAACTAACCAGAAGATTGGTGTTTCAAATCCATCTGCCTCTTATGGAGAGGAGATCTATAACATGGTCTGTTTTCTGTAAGGTTTTACAACCTTGGAAACCATGTGGGGCATTTGTATGTTGACATTATGAATTGGAATCATCTTGAAGAGAGTGATTGGTGGTTTGTGTTTTCGGGTTTTTTTGTCTGTTTTTTTTTTTTTTTTGAGAGTTTGTGGGGTTTTTTGTGAATTTGTGTTTTTTGGGGTTTTTTTAGTTTGTTTTTTTGATGAATTTCGTGTTTTGGGGTTTTTTTAGAGTTTGTTTTTTTTTCTTCAAATGAATTAATTATTTTAGTCAAATTTAAACTAAATGGGATGGGTTTGCATGGGTTCAACTCTTTAGGCAGAAGTTTCTAACATCTTTGCAAACAAAGTAACACATAAAAAGTCAAAGTCATGTTAATAATTTACAAAATCATTGCTCCTGCATACTACATAGTATTCCATTGTGTGAATGTACCATAATTTCTCAATCCATTTGTTTGTGGTTGGACATTTGGGCTGTTTCCACGTTCTTACGATGGTGAATAAATCTGCTATGAACATTGGTGTACAAATCTCAGTTTGTGCCTCAGTTCTCATATTCTCAGGGTATATTCCAAGTAGTGGAGTAGCTGGGTCATAAGAAATTTCTATGTTCAGCTTTTTGAGGAAACACCAAACTGCCTTTCACAATGGTTGCACAATTTTACAATTCCACCAACAATGTATGAGTTCTTTTCTCATCACATCTTTTCCAACATTAATTACTTGCTACCCTGTTAAACTATTGCCACTGTTGCTGGAGTGAGATGGTACCTCATTGTGGTTTTGATTTGCATCTCTCTTATTGCCAGTGATTTGGAGCATTTCTTCTTGTGCCTGTTTGCAATTCAAATATTATCCTCTGGGAGAGATTGAAGAGCATTATGCTGAGTGAACTAACTCAGTTCCACAAGGATAAATATTGTATAAAATTTATACAATAAACTTTATTTAATAGTGGGAGAGGTTGGAAGCAGAGGGATGAGGATGTGCAGGGGGGTGGGAGTGATTAATCGTGAGGTTGTACAATTTGATAGGTGGAGGGGTGAAGGAAATTGAAAGAATTTGTTCTTGAAAGCAATGTATTATAATTTTGTAAATAAACTAGTTGTTGTTGTTGTTATTTATGTTATGCACCATTGAGTCACCTGTGACTTATAGCGACCCTATGTACAACAGCCCTAAACCCTGCTCTCTCCCTTGCCAATCTTAATGGCTTTGACACGCCTATTCCTGTTACCCCAGTGACAGAATCAATTCATCTCATTGAGGGTCTTTCTCTCCTGCACCCTCCCAAGCATGATGTCCCTCTCCAAGGACTGATCTCACCTTGCAACATGTCCAAAGTATGTCAGAAAAAGCTTCAGAATCCTTGCATCCAAGGAGCAGCCTGGCTTCCCCCTCTCCAGGACAAACTTGTTTGTAGTCCTAGAAGTCCATGGTATATTCAATACTCTTCTCCAGAGCCAAAGCTCAAAGGCATCCACTCTCCTTCTATCATCCCTAGTCATTGTCCAGGTCTCTGATGCATAACAAGTATCAGGTGCACCTTAGTCTCCAGACTGACACCATTGCTCCTCAGTAACTTGGAGAGGTCTCTGACAGCAGACTTTCCCAATGCAGTTCATCTTTTAATTTCCTGGCTGCTGAGTTGATTCTTCAGCAGGTTTTCAAAGGCTATAAATCACACTGAAGAAGACAGTGTGTCTTTCTGTAGACCATTGGTGAATTCAAACCTCTGAAGAGGTAATACCTTTGAATTTGCAGTACAATTCTCTACAGACTATGCCACACCACCTCCCTAAGTAACGCACACAAATAAATCTTTAATGAAGCGGATTTAAGGGTGGTTCAATCTAACATAGAGAATCTTCAAATTTTAGAGGATTAATAAATCTATTTGAATTGAATCTATTTTGAATACTATTTGCTATTTGAAACACAAGCAAGTACATTTGGACTTGAGAGACCATCAGAGAAATCACAAAAGCTCTTGGAAAACCCAAAAATTGTGGCAGGCATTCATATCTAGAAACATTTAAGGGATCTAATTATTTTTTGGAGTGTAGACAGATGTTTTTGTTTGTTTTTCTTTAAAGACATGTATAGATATAAAGCAAAGAAAGCTTAATGAACATATTTCTGTGTGCATTTAATTTTTTCCCCTTCCCAGTACAAACTTATATACTATCTTAGATATGAAATTTTTGCTGTAAAAGAAATGGCACCAGTGGATGACTTTAACAAATGTATTTAGTTTCTCTTAATGGTTTTAGAGGACAGTTTTCTTTTTCTGCCAGGTCTAAGTGAAGGCATTTTTCTCATCAGCTTCTTATTTACTGCTTCCTTGAAGTTCTCCATGTGACTTGGTATCAATTTTCCTTTACTTCTGTTTCTATCACTTATTTGCTTAATCTGACATCGCAAAAGAGATTGATGTAAAACACACTTTACACTAACCCTGTCTTATTGCAGTATTGCTGTTCTGTGCCATTAAGTAGTCCCTGACTCATAGCGACCCTATGTGTACAATAGGTCTGATGACCAATTCTGAGCCAGTCTTACTGACTCCAACACAGCTAATCCCATTGCCCCAGTCACCGTGTCAATCCATCTCATCCAGGATCTTCCTCTCCCATTTGTCCTTCAACCTTTCTTTGCATTGTGTCCTTCTCCATGGATTGGTCTTTCCTGGCCATGAGCCCAAAACATGAAACATGGAGCTTGGTTTCACCCTCTCCAAGACAGACCTATTTACTCTCTTACCAGTCCATGGTATGTTAAGTGCTCTACTCCAGCACCACAACTCAAAGACTTATTTTCAACCTTTCTAAGACAGACCTATTCACTCTCCTACCAGTCCATGGTATGTTCAGTGCTCTTCTCCAGCACCACAACTCAAAGGCATCAATTTTTCTTCTGTAATTCTAAATCATTGGCCAGCTCTCTGATGTCTAGCAAGTAATTGGGAAGACCATGGCCTGGATCAGGTTCACCTTAGTCTCTAGACTGACAGCATTGCTCCTCAGCATCCTGAAGAGGTCCCAGACAGCAGATTTCCCCAACACAATTGATTACTGAACTGAGCAAGCTAAAATTGTTGACAATCTCAATCTTTTCTCCATTCATCATGGTGTTGCCAATTGGCCTAGTGGTGAGAATATTTGTCGTCTTAATGTTAAGCTTCAATTTATATTAAAGACTACAGACCTTGACTTTAGGCACCAAAATCTTCAGGTCTTTCTCAGTAGTAAAGACAATTTATTCTCTAGCAAGATTATAACTAGAGTGGTCAGGACTTACAACATTTATTTTAAGAATGCTGAATCCTAATTGTTAAAACACCGGGATACAGCATATATTTTGGAGACACAAGTCAAGCTAGAAAGCATAACAATAGCTTGTATGTATTTAAGACTTTTAAAAGAATGAAATGATTTTTTGGCATAGGATATAACATATTGTATTGTTAATAAAAAAATTGATAATTCTAATGCACCATCTATTCCATTAGAGAAAAATGGGCAGTGTCTTCCCTAAAAAAATTACAGCCTTGGAAACGTGATAGAATCTCCCCAGGAGGCAGAATTTACTTATGCTTTTTTTTTTCATGAGAATTGGCTGTACTTTAAAAAGTATTTATTGAGCATTTATACTAAGACAAGCATTTTCTTTTTTTCCAAATTACATCTGACTGGTACAGGAGGAGATTGCCCCTCCTCCAGCAGAGTATCTGGTGGATTTGAACCACGTACCTCTGCGATGGCAGTGAAGCTTCTTGCCACTAGGCCACGAGAGCTCCCTAAGGCAAGCATTTTCATACACACTTTATTTTAAAAGAAAACTATTAGAGATGTGCAAAAGTATCATTCCCATTTCACAGATGAAGATACCGACAATAAATATTCTATGAGATCATGTAAGTGATTAGTAAGATAATATTTTAAACATTTAATCAACACCTTCTTTTATGCTAAACTCATTATTTAGGAACTTTATTCCCCCACAAAGCAAAATGCTATATAAACTATGACTGGGTACCTTTTTTGAATTTGGTCTATGGCATGCTAAAATTTGTCTCTTACTACTTACTGGAGATAATTTACAAAAATTTTGTTTACTGAAAATATAAGAATCACTTTTTTTTGTCTCAGTAAAACATAAGCACACATGGTTTGCATTTGGATTGAACATTGAAACAGAAACTACACTAATTGTTTTGAGATGTGTATTCACCATAACCTAAAGTGACAAAGTTATGAGACTACATAAACTGCTTATATTTCCAGGGTGTCTCACCAGGTTTTTATTATAGTGGAATAAAAATCATATTTCTCTCTTTTTCTTATAAACAATCCCATGATGTTTAGGTTCTTTAATTTACCCAACTAGTCTGAAGTAGTGATGATAGATTTAGTTCTCTTTCTTTATAACATTCAGTTGAAAACTTTAACAATGGGGTCAGAAAAGTATTGTTAAGCAGGAAGAAAGGCAAGAATTCTTCTTCTTACTTTAATAAATTATATTTCTGACTATCTAAAATATTAACACTTCAATAAGTTAATGAATGATTTTTACTCTTTTGATTAACATCTGTAAAGCAGAACTACTGGATAATCATATCATTCAACTGGCCATTCTGCTTAGATATTTACCTAAAGACCTATACACAATGTTCCTAGATATTTTATTTATAATATGTCCAAACTGGTGAGAGGTGATGTTAAGTAAAACAAACAAACAAACAAACAAAACAACAAAAAAACTCACAAAAAAACCCAAAATAAGCAACAAAAAAATCCCTGTATAAATGAATAATGATCCAAATCTTTGAATACTACTCAGCAAACTAAAGTATAAACTGTTGATACATACAACAATATCGGTGAGTCAGAATAATTATTCTCAGTGGAAAAAACCCCAGGACTTCATCGCAAAATGTATAAAAAAACAAGCATGGGGGGAGGGGGGAGGGGTTTGTGCGGGGAGAAGGGTGCAACAATGAATGAATGGAATCCCAAAATCTCTGTAGATGTTCATTGAAATGAAAAATAAACAACCTAAATTTAAAAAAACAAGCAAAGGAAAACAAATAGGCATAGGGAAGTTACTATAACTTGGGGGAATAGGGATATTAAGTAAAGATGGGGGAAAATAAAGATGGGAAAGAGGAATCATTGGCTAATTTTTGAGGGAGATGAAAATATTTAGTCTTAGTTGCTTGTGTGTGTGTGTTTACATGGAAACACACAAAGACATGCACATACATGTGTAAAAACATATCCTGTTACATACTTTAAAAGGTTTAAATTATTGTATGTCAAGTGTATCTCAATAAACTTATTAGAATATCTTAACATTAGGTTCAGAAGTCAGTAATTAAATATTTATATAATATGCTTAACTGTGTATCAGTAGAGAAAGCTACATTTCTCTTCTCATAATAGCTATTCAAACTCTCTCTCACTGTACTCAAGTCAGTTTCAAGTGGTATCTGACCTCTCCTTAAGTTTCTGAGACTGAACATTGTAATGGAAGGAGTCTGTTCATCTTTCCTCCTCAGAGTTGCTGGTGGATTTGAACCACTAGAGGCATGTGGCCTTTAGCAGTGCAATAAACTACCAACTCTGCTACCAGATCTCTCTGTACAGCTACCAGGATATAACTTGATGTATTTCATTTTCTTATAAAATTTAACTAGCAGATTTTGAATGTTGCAAGAGACTAATCTGAGTAAATTTTTAAAATGAGTGTCATTTATTAAATTGTATCCTCAAAATGTATGTGCTTCTGGTCTATGTTTCTATTGATGCAATGTGGCAGTTATGTAACAAAATAAATATTCTTCATGGTATAATCTGGTGTGATCAACTCTAATGTAGTGTGAGGGGAGTTTCCTCAAAGCATGGTCTGTTTAACCTTTTATTCTACTAAATACAAAAAGAAAGAGAACTGAAGAAAGGCAGAGGAACCTCTCTGTACCATGAAGAAAGCAGAGCGAGGAGTGGAACTCATCCTTTAAATCCAAGTCCCTGCATGGTGGACTTCCTAAATCCAGGAAAATACTGATGCCAAGACATCTGGAGACTTCCAAGCAATGCCAGATGTTGAGAGGAAATAAAAACTTCTCTCTAGAACCCACAGGGAGAAAGCATTCTTCTAGAACCAGAACCTTGAATTCAGGCTTCTAACCTCTTAAATTATGTAAGTAAATTTGTGTCTGTATTAATGACATTCATTTGTAGTATATTTGTTACCTCTTGATACCTAAGAAATTAGATATCTTTTAAATGGTATATAGTCTGATAAATACATTTATGAAGAATGTATTAATTATCCTACAAACTATCATTAAAGTAGATATTTAATACCTATTAAAAAAAAAAGCAAACCACATTTCAATAAGTATGCCACACAGCTACCTTTTTCTTGCTGTAAAGCATAAAACCCACTCCTTCAAAATGTGTTTGAGTCTCGGGATCCTCTATCCCTTTTCCAACCTGGTGCCTAGTGGGTCTGAGCAGCTGACCTGGTTATGAGCTGCTATCTTTCCAGTTACTAGCCCTGAACTTAACCCACTGTCATCAGGGATCCTTCTTTGCTGTAAGAGAATTAAATTATCGATTGTTCTTTTCCAGTGTATCGGCTTAAATTACTACTAGCTTCCAGAAATAGACTGATGGTACTCATATTCTTTTATCTACATGTACAGGAAGAAAAATAGATTACCCTTTCCCAAATTCCCCATTCCCCAAAGGATCCTCCTAATCACTAGTATGGCAGAGAAGATGAGAATGACACAGGATAGGGCAGGGTTCAACTCTGTTGTCCATAGGGTCTCTATGAGTTCTACTTGGTTCAATGGCAGAATATTAACAACAACAAAATTCACTGGCTAAAGGAAGACGGTACCTAACAGTTAAAGTGTCAGCAGCAATAGGAGCCTCCTGCTAAGAATCATGGGCTCCATCTAGTGGCACTGTCCCACTTGCTATTACGGTTTTACGCCTAGAATTTACCTTTCTCTTCAAAGGTTTGGTTTTTATATAAGGTTTTTAAAAAATTAAATTATAACATAACGACTATTAGTGCTTAATGCCATGCTTTCCTTCGATTTACACAAACTGAAAATAAAATTCTTTCTTTGATGTGAAAGAATTAGAAAGATACATATGATAGTATTTTTTAAAATAGAACACTCATTAGAAAAGAAATAAAACTAATAATCTTTTAACACAAACTATACAAAGCAGTGGTATCATTCCTGTGGCTTTCAGTTCCCTTTATTTTGATTGGTTGTTTGCTGTTGGTTTGTTTTGTTATTTCTTTTCCCCCCAAAGGGGGCTCTGAAGAGGAGATCTAGGTGGTCTAGTGAGTTGTGCTGCCAAACCAAAGGCATACAGTTAGAATACACTAGTTGCTGCTCTGTGGGAGAAATATAGATAATCTCCTTCCATGAGATTTACAGTCTCTGAAAAACACTTTGGAACATCAGCTGTGAGTCAGTCTGATTCAACAGTACAGAACAGTAACCAGTAGGGTGGTTGTTGTTATTATTATTAGGTGCCTTCAAGTTAAATTTGACTCATAGTGATCCATGAACAATAGATTTGAGCCCTACCTTATCTTGTGCCATCCTCATCATCTCTGACACACTTGAGCCCATTGCTTCAGTCATTGTGTCAATCCACCTCACTGAAGGTCTGCCTCTTGTTTCACCATTCCTCCACATTTCCAGGCACGACACCCCTTTCCAAAGAATAGTCTCTCCTAGCAACATGCCTTAAGTATATGAGACAAATTGCCATCCTTACTTCTAATTGCCATACTTACTTACACTTCGGCTGCACTTTTTTTTCAAGATGTATCTGATTGTTTTCCTGACAGTCCATGGTATACTCAGAATGTATGAAAACTGACGTTCTAGAAATTGGTGAACAGAGATGAACTGGCATGGACCACTTTGAATCAGACAATCATATAATCCAATGAAAAACTGAGGAAAAAAATAGCCTTTCATGCACAGTGAAAAGATCATTTCAAAACCTATTGTGTAGTACAATGGGGTGAGTGATAAGATACTATCTGTATATATACAAGGAAGTTCAAATATGTGCACTAACAACTGAAGCCAAAGCAGAAGAAATTGAAGATTTCTATTAACTTTGGTAGCAGTCAGATGTTGATCGAGCATGCAATCAGTCAGAAATTGACCAAACATGCAATCAATATGCATTAAAAATTATTTAGAACTAGAATGCAAAAGCTGGAAACAATGAAGAAGGAATGGTAGTTGGAAAGAATGATTTTGGTGACAAAATGAGACAGCACACTGAATGATTGAATTCTACATGTGCGTTGATTTATTCATCGTTAATATCTATGGTGTGTGTGTATGGGGGCAAACTCTGGTAGCTTACTGGTAAGAAGCTTGCTACAATCCTGAAGGCACATGGTTGGAATCCACCAGCTGTTGGGTAAAGAGAAGGATGAACAAGCTCTTTTAGAGATATTAACTGCCTCTGAAAACCTGCTGGAGGGTCAGCTATGGGTCAGTTCTGACTGTTGTACACAACAGCAACAATACCCTTTATAAAAAGTGCAAAAGGTGACTTGACACATTGACCTCATTAGGTCAATCACTCATGAATTGATTGACTGTATATGTGGAAAGAATTATTGGAAAAGCTCTATACCAGCAGTTAAAACAAACCAGTTGCTCACTGTGGAACAGGCCTTTGTATTTTGAGTCTTGTAATTAAAAGTTCATTTTATAAGACTCAAAATACAACTTGGTGTCTATCCTGCTCATAGTGTCGTTTTGTTTTCTTATTTTTAAAGGAATCTTCAAACTCTTGTTCTTTGAAACACTTAACCTGTTCACCAGAATATTATTTTATTGTCATATTTAAGATTTCTAATTATGGGGAGATAGTGGTGGAGTCTGTAGTGAGTTGTGCTGAGTGCCAAAAGGCCATGAGTCTTCAGTGGTTCAGATACACCAGTAGAGAAAGATGGAAAGTGCCCTCCAGATTTTGTTTACAATCTCAGAAACTCATTGGAGGTTCATTATGAGTTGGAAAAACTCAGCAGCTTTGAGAATTCAGTTTTGAAGTTTAGACTAAGTAGAAGCTAGCTACATACCAATTAAAATTTCTGAAATAGTTACATGGTTTTTTTACAAATAAGACAAATTTTAGACAAATAAGATACTTGGGAATTTAGGGTGAGCAATTGATTGAAAAAGAACACATTCCAGTTCATTTTTAAAAGATCTGTAATCAGATCAATAGAAATAAGTCAGTTACCAAATATATCAGGGATGACTTTTAGATAGATAATTACAAAATTTCAGGAAACAAAAACTGAAGCATGAGCTCAAACTCATACTCAACCTACATCGTCCCTGCTTTTTAGAAGGCTTCATCTTCTATCAACCTCTACTCACTAACAAATTTCTGAGCATATGTGTTTTGCAGTCATTAACTTTGATAAAGAACTTCTTTATAAAATAAATATGGTAAAAGGCAAATAAATATAAGATATTTCATTCCATTTTAATTGCATTATTTTAGAACATAATTTTGAGCAATAACCTTGCATACTAACTCTTGCTGTTTTGACAAACCATCAGGGTAGTTATTTGAGAACTTTGAAACAAATTGAGTAATAGCTTACGGATCTTCTGTTCATTATTAGTGTAGAACAAACACACAAGGACATACACATTGTTTTCCTTGTTTTGTGATTATCTTAGGACACCCTCTGAGGGAAGAAATAAGTTTTCCTTTTGACCCAAAACTTTGGGTGTTTTACTGCTAAATAAAAGTTATAGGTGTGTGAATCCATCCAAACAAAATTCAATTGATCTGCTTCGATTGTATCAGGTACTGAATGTGGAGCCCAGTTCTAGTCAGGCACATGCGAAGTTACCATTAGTAAGGTTTGACTTAGTGACAAATCATTTTCAAGGAAAAGATTAATGGCAATGACTTTTCTGGGCATGGATGACAGATAGGATAGGCATTGGAAGAGGAAGTACCCACTCTGGGAACATTCTTTCTCTCTTTTCAGAGTCAGTTTAAAAAGTTTACAGTCTATTGGTGCTACTAAATTACTAAAGTCATCATGCTTTTGCCAACTGACTTTAAGCAAATTCTAATATGAATGTGGGGGGTTTATTTTCCCAGAGCTCTGGTGATGCTGCTGTGGTATGATTCACACAGCTCCACACAGAGAATTGATGCTACAACTATATCATAGAGACCTCAACTAGTAGCAATTGATGATGATAAGGAGAGTGAAAACTTATTCCTGCATTCCCTAATACTAGACATGCCACCGGTGGCTAATAACGAGTACAAATAAAGGAATTAAATGCTCAGGCCTTGCTCTACCTTTAAATTGTTAAGTAACATATTTCTTTAACTTAGAATTACTTTAGGATTGAAATGGTCTCTGTATGTAAAAAGAAAAATTACTTTGAATAGTTGATTATCAATAGCTTAGGAGGCACATGTCCTGAAAGACCATACCTTTCTCAGAATTAATTCAGGTGCACGCAGACTATGCTTATAGAAGTGGATCTCCCCAGATTTTTAAAGAAATCTAAGATTTCATCTTGCTCCACCATAAAACTTTTGAACCTATCTGTGATCTCAGCAGAGAATAACAGTGCCTGATTTCTTTCCTTCCTCTTTCTTTACATCAGGATTGCAACTAGAATATAAAATATCAACAATAAGCATATGAACTCAAACCGGCATTCATGATATTGAACACTTATTGGATGAAGATGTTAGGACTCGTATGTAAAATGTAATCATGTGCATATGTTTTGTGGAACACACAGGAGCCATGCGGTTCCTCTGGTTAGTGGTATTCCAAATGAGTATCTAGAACACATGGTTTTGAATATGGTTACCATAGAGACAAACAGGCAATTTATAGAATCCCACACATATAAGATTAATTTTAATCACTTCCATCAAGAAACAATGTAGCATTGCAGTTGATAGCCTAGACTTTGGAGTCAGGGTTCAAATCTTCTTTCTGTATTAGATTACAAGTGTGTCATTGGATAACTTAATTAATTTTCCCCTGCCTTAAAGTTCTTATCTATAAAATAAAAATAGTAATACACACACACACACAGAGTTGAGTCACTGTGACTGAAATACCTTGAGATTCTTTTAAGATACAGTATAAATTAAGGGTTTGATGAGACATTGTAATAAATGAGTTACATTAATCAATTATAATTGTTATAAAACAAAATATCTATGAATGAATATAATTTATAAACTTTCATTCAAAAAAGTGTAAATTAAAAATTTAAAAATAAGGAAAATATAACAGGCCCACACATATATAATGCCATGATGACTCTTTTTACTTCACCTCGTTATTATTATTTGTAAATTTTAGTGAATTAGTTTGTAGAAGACATGTTTTTTTTTATATTTTTAAAAATTTTCTACTGTTCCGTTTACAAAATTAGAATACATTGTTTTCAAGAACAGATTTTTTTAAAATCTGATATCTCTCTTGTTCATCAGACAGCGTAGACTTTTGTTTTCTCAGTATAGAATTGTGTTACTAACAGTGCTGTTATTGATATTTCGAAAACACACAAATGAATTTTTTTAAAAAATAGAAATATATTTGTTCATAGTTTAGAAGGCTAGGAATCTGATTTAAGAACACTGGAATTAGATGAACATTCCCTATGTTATCCAGCTCTGTGGGGAAATCTTGGAATTACAGTATGTAGCATTTCTTTGTTCCTCTTTCATCTCCATTTGATATATTTCTCTCTTCATTTATGCTTGTTTCTAAGTGCCTGATTTGTTATTTTTTTTTAATAGTCTAGGAGAGTAGATGTAAGACATTCCTTACAATGATATGTTGTTGTTGTTGTTGTTATGTGCCGTCGAGTTGCTTGCGACTCATAGCGACCCCATGCACAACAGCCCTAAACTCAGCTCTGTCCTGTGCCAATCGCACTGTCTCAGACACTCTCATCCCAGTTATCCCAGTCACTGAATCAATCCACCTCATAGAGGGTCTTCCCCTCCTGCGCTGTCCCTCCACCCAATGATATAGCCTCATCAAATAATAAAGAACAAGCTATTCTCAAATAGGATTATATCCAAAGGTATAGGAATTATAATTCCAATATATAATTTGGGGTAGATAGATTTCAATCTGTAATATACATATGCTAGGGTCTAATGATTATTGATATGAACTCTAGTATCTCTTCTATGTAGATTCAGAAATATAGATGTGTAAAAACACTATTAAGATGTTTTGATTATGAACTACTCACATAATGGATGTAAGAATATGTGTGGAAAATAAGAGAAACAGAAAACCTTACCCTTAAGCCACACAAAGAGTATCCTTGCTATGACTCTTGTTTTTTGCTTTTGCATAATTTTTTTCCCATTTTTCTGCTAGCAGCTAATTAATCTATTTCGATTTTCTCTTTTAAATCCAGGATCCTGAGAATACCTTTGCTAATTACTATTGTCTGTAAATTTGTCCAACATCTGTCTATCAGCTTACTATTACTAGAAAACTATTATTCTGTTGCATACTTCCAGAAATAAAATTTTGGAGAAAGGGGTTGAAAAATAAAGGGTAATAGACATTATATATAGGATCATACCATGCTAAACCCTAGCCTGAACATTCTAGGCGTAGTAAGCAATCAGAGACTAATATACTGGTACTTGATAACAACAAAGATCCATGGTGAACAGTTTCACGTATGATTCCCAAGGAAGTCCATGCTTTTCTTCCAAAATTTACCTCAAGTATTGGCAACTCCTGGGGAGTGCTTGGACTACTTCCTCCTTCTGACCACCACATGCACACACACACACACACACACACACACGGTCATATTGCTCAAGATTTTTGCTCACTTACTAGTTCACATTTCCCCCCCACTACCTTAAAAGATTTTACTCCCTGGTTGGACTAGCAAGTGTCTTTTTCCCAACCTCACAGGACCTTCCTACAAAATGAAGGCCTTTTGTCCAGTTTCTAGTCTTTGACACTAACAAAGAATCCAATTATCGATCACATCACCAGCTCTTTGGGAGTTGTTAAAAAATGCAGCAGATTGTGTCTTTCTCCTCAGTTTTCTACTTCATGTATTTAGTGTTGGTTTGCATTATTTTTGAACATGCACAGTTCATCGTGCTCACTACAAATACTAGTTTTTCAAGACAATAATATAGTTTCTGTGCTTCCTTGCTGAAACATACACATGTAGGGGAAAGGAGGAATGCTAATTGATATTCTCATCACATAAACTTTACATTCTACATTTTATAACACAAATAAAGAACAATACATCTTTCTGCCACATTTTCTCTTGAACTCCGTAGGTCATATATTCATCAAATTCTTAGAATATTGTCTCTTTGAATGTTGACTACATTTTTTATTTCTCACAAATTATTTCTAACTGGTAGTTTAGACAAAGTCAAGGCAAGAGCCATTCCATTTGCAGAAAGAATTCTAGTCCCTCACCCGGCACAGTGAACTACTGACCTGGCAGAGCACAATATATTAGAAATAGAAGGAGATAGAGCACTGTGAAGCAGAGATGACAAAAGCCTGTAGATTAAGGAAGCACAGCATCTTCCTAAGGACTGCTAGACATATGTCCGAATGCAGAAGAAGAGGGGCGCCAGTTATGTGGGTCACACAAGGTGAAATATGGCTGCCACCAATCTTTCACCATTGAGTGTTGCAGATCACAACATCACCATGGTTAGAACCTGTTAAGCCAGAGCTTATGCAAGTAACTATATATGAGCTTGAATCTAAGGGTCATGCGTGGACCACAGAACACACTGACTAATGAAAGTCATATGTTTGCTAAGTATGAGGATCCCGTTGTGCATGGGCTCCGTAGAGGACCTCATAAGTGTTAGAAATTCTTTATGAATCTGAAGGGGTGTGTGTGTGTGTGTGTGTGTGTATGTTGAAAGAGAAAGAGAGAATGAATGAATCTGTTGGAGGGCTGTCTAAGTGTGATAAAACAGGACATAGGGGCATGAGGCCATGAGCATCTTTTTGAAAGGGGTAGAGGAAGTAAGAACACAGCCTCACACTGCACTAGAGCAGAAAGTAAATAAAGAGCCTGTAGCTCAGCCCCATGTTGCCTCTAGTGCCACACCAATAGCAAAAGGCGTATTTATTCATTGTTGACTCCCAGACTCCCAGTTGTGGTACTAAGAATGGAGTTTGTTAGGGAAATAAGTTGAAGAGTTGGGGAGGCAGACTGTCACTCAAAACAAGTCCAAGTTTTGGGCCAAGTTCCAAGGCACAATTCCATCCAGGATTTGTTTCAGTTCAGCAGTCAAGTCCAAATCATCCAGCAAGGTTTGACCCAGCATAGTTCTAAGTCAGCTCTCCTTGAATATATCCAGAAGGAACAGCAAAAGTGTTAACTGTGATCTATTCTCAGGACTCCTCTGCTTACACTTTGCCACAGTTTTTCCAAAGCAGTGTCACAGTATCTTCGCCACCATCAACAGGGTCTTGCCATCAGGGTCTCACTTTTATCAGATACTTGCTCCAGGCTCCCTCAAGTCTTACCACCACACATCTTACACACCTCAAGACTTGCTAGCCAGTAGGGGAAGGACTCTTTCTCTTATCCTAGTCCCACAGCTATTGATGACTTGCAAGATCATGTGTCTGCAATTAAGGTAGCTGGATACCAGTGGAGGCTAACTGTAATGACTAAGAAAAGCTAACTTTTAAGTTAACATCACATAGAAAATCAGAGAATAACTCAAAGTGGAGAAACAGACACTAGAACTAGGACTTCTTAATTGCATTAAAATTTTCTGTTGTTGCTTTTATGTGCCATTGAATTGGCTGCGACTCATAGAGATTCTATATACAGCAGCTTTGAAGCCTGCCTTGCCCTAATCCACTCTCACTGACTCTGACACACCTAATCCAATTGCTCCACTTACTGTATCAATTCATCTTATCTAAGATCTTCCTTTCCTACGCTATCCCTTCACCCTTCCAAGTATGATGTCCTTCTGCAAGGACTTGTCTCTACTTGCCACCTTCCCTAAATATGTGAAAAGGAGCTTCAAAATCCTTGCCTTCAAGGACAAACTGGGTTTCACCCTATCCAAGACAGTTCTATTTGTTTTCTTGGTGGACCATAGTATGTTCAATACCCTCCTCCAGCATTACAACTCAAAGGCATCAATTCTTTTTCTGTCAAACTTAGTCATACCAGCTCTCCAATGCATAGCAAGTATTGTAAAGACTGTGGCCTCGATCAGGCTCACTTTAGTCTCTAGACTTACATCATTGCTTCTCAGTACTTTGGAGAGATCCCTGACAGCAGATTTTCACAGTGAAATTCAACTTTTGATTTCCTGATTTCTGGTACCAAGAGTGTTGATTGTGGAGCCGAACAAGCTGTAATTGCTAACAAACTCAATCTCTTCTCTGTCTACCGGAGTGCTGCCAATTGACCCAGTGGTGAGACTCTTTCTTTTCTTGATGTTGTGCTTCAGTCCATATTGAAGACTATGGTCCTTGACCTTCTGCAGGAAGCACTTCATGTCCTCTTCAGTTGCAGCAAACAGGATTGTGTCATCTGCATAACATAGGTTGTTGATAAGTCTTCTTCCAATCCTAATGTCACATTCCTCCTCATACAGTTTAGCCTCCCAAATTCTCTGTTCTGCATACCGATCCCAAACCTTTAAGGAGGATGCAAAGACTATTTGTAGAAGTATAAGAATAATTGGCATCTTAAGGTCACGTTCCAGTTAAGATTCTTGTTTAATAGTTGTCTAAAGCGTAGACGGAAGCCTAGCTTTTCCTTTATTCTACCTCTAGTTCAGATGGCTACAATTGAGAAGAGGATGGAACAAATTTATTCCATGAGTTAAGAATCTATGTAAGTAATAAACATTTATTTGTTTGTTTTTATTTTTGTCAGATGTCACCCAATCAGTTATAATGTCTTAGTAAAGAA
This sequence comes from Elephantulus edwardii, assembly GCF_000299155.1. NCBI lineage: Eukaryota > Metazoa > Chordata > Mammalia > Macroscelidea > Macroscelididae > Elephantulus > Elephantulus edwardii. Next base: position 27,293 of record NW_006399762.1, read on the forward strand.
ATATACAGCTTATGCAACGGTTTTGAACCCACCAGCTATTTCACAGGAAAAAATCTGGAAAATCGTCTCCTCTCCAATTTATTGCCTCTGTCAGCATATGAGACACTTCCAAGTCAATGGTAAACAATAACAGTAATATGTATGCTGCCTGATGCAGAGCCATCCTCACAATCACTGCTTTGATTACTGTTGCCAGTATGCCAATCAATCTTCTGAGGTCTTTTTCACTGATTCTCTACCAAGTGTAATGTCTTTTCTAGAGACTAGCATCTCCTGGTAAAGAAATACAAATATATTATATCCTTTATATGATGATATGATATAATAATACATCTTCTCCATCCTCACTTCCAAGAAGTATTCAGGAAGCACTATTTCCAGATGGATTTATTTGTTCCTTTCGTAGCTCATGGCATATGGCTCATGCAGTGAAGAACACTACAGTTCAAGGGCATCAATTTAGCTTCCTTGTCCTTCCTTGTAGTCTTCCTTGTTCATTATAAGACTTTCCTATGCATGTGAGATGATTGAAAATACCATGATTTGGATGAGGTGGAACTGACTCTTCAAAGCAGCATAATCTTTAGTACCTCAGTGAGGTTCTTAGCATCAGATTTGACCATTACAATATGTTATACGATTTCTTGTCTATTGCTTCCATGGGCATTGGTGGTGAATCCAAACAAAATTAAATCCTTGACAACTTGAATCTTTACTCCACTTACCATGATACATTTTGATTGACTAGGTAACTTTGTTTTAAATTGACTGATTTGGTTGTTGAAATAACACATGTAGTAATGTGACAATTCTTGCATTTATTTTTGGGTTTTATTCTCCAATTCCTTCACTTTAGTGTAGACTCATTCCATAAGTATCATTGATTATTGATCATATACTGCTTCCTGAAGTGGTTCAGTATTGACCAATTTTTTCTTGTATATTGGCCACATATATTCCTTCCATCTTCTTTTGATGCTTTCTGCATCATTCAAGATTTTGTGTATAAAATTCAATAATATTGCAACTCAAGGTTTGAACTTTTTCTTCAGTTCTTTAGCTTAAGAAATGCTGACTCTTCTATGCATTTTATTTTTGCTTTTAAAACTCTAGATCTCTACACAATTTGTTAAAATACTTTGCTTTATCTTCTGTAAGCATCCTTGACATTTTCAATTCAGGTCTCTTACTTAATCATTTATTTTTTAGCTTAGGACTTTTAATGTGTAGAACAAATTTCAGGTTTTTTTCTACAGTCATTTGTCTTTCTTTTCTAAAATTTTATTTTATTAATTTTAACGAACATTTACAGAGATTTTGGATTTTCATTCATTCATTGTTTCACTTTTTTGTCCTCTTTTTTGCAACCTTTGAAATACCATTTTTCTCTCCTTATGATCATCCCACAATTTACCTTGTCAATAACGTTCCATGCATCAAATTTATTCTTATAATAGTTTCTACATTCAGGTTCATATTTGCTCTTGTGGATTTCTTTTTATTTTCTTCAGCTTCAACTTGAACTGTATATGAGAAATTAACCTATTTTATTTTTTATTTTTGCCATTTTTCTAATTGATGACAGTGAGCTGCTTTGTCATCTCTTACCACAAATGTGGTAAGTTTGATTCTTCTGTATGCCATCTTGTGAGGTGTATATGTATAGTTGTCATTTGTGTTTTCAAAAAAGTAATTAGATGCACATAATTTTATCATGCCATCTCTCATCTCATTTCTATCACCAAGATCATATTTTCAAATCACCAATTCTTCTTTGCTTTCAACTTTTGCATTTTAATCATCAGTAGTATTACTGCATCTTGATTGTATATTTGATTAATTTCCGATTGCAGGGTTGGCAAAACTCTCTCATTCTTTTTTCTCTGGCTTTCATTAATATATAAATTTGAATGATAGTCTTATTAAATTTCTTCCTTACATTTGTATGAATAGTATCACATCATTGACAGCAACATATTTCAAAATAGTTGCCTACGTCTTCTTTTGGATGATGAATGTGTAGCCCTTGATTAATCATAGTCTGTCTTAGATTGAATTGTGTTTGTCTGAAATATATATCTTGGCTGAGTTCTGTTTCTCAGTAGTTTGGCTGATATTGTGCTAGTTATGTAATGGCTCCATAATCCGATGTATCAACCAGTGTTAAGAGTATATAGTATGGGAGAAAATATCCTAATCTATTATAAAATTTGTCAACAGATTCATCCTAGAGAGGGTTACACTAGGCTGCTGCTTGGAGGCAAGGATTCTGAAACTTCATCTAAAATACTTTGTGGACATGTTGCAAGAAAGGACAGTCCTTGGAGAGGGATGTCGTGCTTGGGAGGGTGGAGGAACAGCGCAGGAGAAGAAGACCCTCTGTGAAGTGGAATGATTAAGTGACTCGGGTGATTGGGGTAGGTGTGTCAGAGACAGTGAGGTTGGCACAGGATAGATCAATGTTTAGGGCTGTTGTATAGGATCACTATGAGTTTCAGGTGACTCGATGGCACATAACTACAACAACAACAACAATATAAAATAGTATTCTTCGTGCCTTGCATCATCTTTAATCTCATAAAAGACGAAAGGAGAGAAAAGGAAGGAGGTGGTGTTTACCAACAAAGAGAAACCAGGAACCAATTACATTCTTTACACCATTTTCCTGCACTAGAGACCTCATAGACCCATAGACCCATGAGAAGATTGATTCCAAGATACATATTGTTGTTGTTTGGTTATATCAAGTTGAGTATGACCTAGAGTGATCCTATGAACAGCAGATCTGAACTCTCTCCTATCCTGCATCAACCTCACAACCTCTGACATACTCAAGCCCATTACTGCAGTCACTGTGTCAATCCACCTGATTGAAGGTCTTCCTATTCTTTGCTGTAACTCTATCTTTCCAAGCATGATACCCTTCTACAAGGAATAGCTCTCCTAACAGAGTATGTGAGATCTAACTTCTCCATCCTTGCCTCTAGTCACTCTGGCTGCACCTTCTTCAATATACATCTGTTTGTTATTTTGACAGTCCATGGGATATTCAGTACTCTTTTCCAACACTGCATCTGTAAGGCATCAATTCCTCTTCTATCATCCTTATTCATTTTCCAGCTCACAGATGCATAGCAAGTTATTGAAAGGACCATGGTCTGAATTAGATGCACCTTAGTCCTCAAACTAACATCATTGCTCCTCAGTAATTTGCAGAAGTCCCTGTTTCAGACTTTCTCAATGAGATATGTCTCCTGATAGCTTGCCTGCTGGTACCAATGTATTGATGGTGGATCCAAGTAAGTTGAAGTGATTGATAATCAGTTACAAATTTTTCTTCCTCTGTCTGGACGTCAGAATCAGTGGTGAGAAGTTTTGTTTTATTGATGTTGATATGAAGTTCGTATTGGAGGCTGAAGCAAGTGCTGTGTCCTCTGCCAAGGAAGGTTATTGATGAGTCTTCCTCCAAGCCTGATACCCCATTCTTCTTCACCTAGTCCAACTTCTTGTTGTATCACACCCTTTCTCCTAATACACTGACACTAATCCTAAATCATTTCAATCTTCTTTCTTGATTGTTATTCAATTTACTAATTTTTCACTTGTTACAGAAAGACATAGATTCTTTTCCTACCTAAATTTTCTGCACATTGTAAAGAAAGTGAAGAAATGAAACTTTTTCTGGCATGCTGAGAATTATCAGTGCAATGGATGCAGGGGTCCAAGATTTTTACAATGTTACCTATTCTCTCTTTTTCTCTCTCCTCTACAGCACCTTTTCATACTGTCATCATAGCTCATAATAGATCTAAAGATAATGGATTACAATCGTGACCTATCTTGCCCATCAAGATCTCCACTGTGGTGAAGCCTATTGCTGTAATCACTGTGCCAATCCTTTGTCCCAAGGATATTCCTCTCTTGCTGATGATTGTCTATTCCTGGCATTATGTCTTTTACCAAGGATTGGCCCTCCTAACAATATGCCCAAAGTATGTGAAATAAAGCAGGCCCTCTAAAATCGGTCTGTGACAGTTTTTACACTCTGCGTAATCCCACTACTCAGAGGACAACTTTCTGGATTTCAGCAACATGCTCTTTGAGTCTTTTTTCCCCCCATGTGTCTATGTACTATTTCATTTTAACATTAAAGTGTAAATTTTGTAATGCTGAACACGTTTACGGAAAGCTTTCCTCGTTTAATTATGCTTTTTGCTCCTGATTTTCTGCTTTCATCACAGTCAGTAAGTAACTTTCAGCAGAAGAAGAGGAAACAGTGGGGAGCGAGCAGGGTTCCTCCAGCAGCAAGAGCTGCAAAATTCTTCGTGTTCGCAGTACTTCCTTTCCAAAGCAGCTGTTCCTCATCTTCGCTTTGCTCCCTTTTCCCAGACATGGAAACTTCTTCCAAAAGACATTTTTCTCCCTTTGCCAAACTCTCCATATGTTGGACTGAAAAAGCATTTCTGGAGCCTAGGGAACTTCTGGTTTTATTATAATTTTGCTCAACAATGCTTTTCTTTTTCACTTGTTCTCCCCCCTTTAAAACAATTTAATAAAGCAATCAATGCATTCTTTTTCACTCTTTCTATTATCACTTTGACATATTATGCATCAAAACATTCTTTAACCCCCCCCAAAGCATTCCTTTGGTAACGTATTATTGAATCAAGCAGAGAATAAATCTGTTACTCAATTACACAATTTCTTTCACCATATCAACTGCGCAAATTTTAGTCTCCATTTTTTTTTCACCAAATCCCTTCTGAAAATGCTATATATTACTTGTGCCTCTTTAGAAGCAATAAAAGGAAAAAGTGATTTTTATTGAAAAAAATGTAACATTTTGGTGAAATTTAACAAAATAGTTGAAGAAAACATTCATCATTTCTAAAAGTGTCCACTAGATGGCAGAGTAGCTCTCCATCAGCTTCCATCAATTGACTGTCTCCTAGCTAAGGATCTGTGTAGAGCACATGTGTTATTCTATTTACTTGCAAATGCTCTGTAAAGTTATGAAGAGGAATGATAGCAAGAGCGAACCATACTAAGATTTACTCTATAATCACTGATACATAAACATTATGTAAAACGTTGATAAATTCCGGAAATATTAACCAAGATGTTTAAATTCAAATATATTTCTATGTTATACATTAAAACATGAGTAGAACTACTATGTCAAAACGTGGGTATGTTGTTGTTGTTAGACATTGTCGAGTAGCACTCATAGCAGCCTTATGAACAACACTTCTGAATCCTGTCATATCCTGTGCCATCCTTATGACACATTTAAGCTTGTTGCTGCTGCCATTGTATCAATTCATTTAGTTGAAGGTCTTCCTCTATTTCACTGACCCTCCAACTTGCCAAGTATGACATCACTTTCCAAGGGATAGACTGTCCTACCAACATACCCAAATTATGTGAGATGAAATTTCACCCATCTTGCTTCAAGGAGCATTCTGGCTGCATCCTCCCCAAGAAATATCTGTTCATTCTTCAATTCTTCTTCTATCATACCTATTTATTATTAAGCTCTCAGATGCTTGACAAGTGATTGAATATACCATAGCCTGAATTGGGCACACTTTAGTTTTCAAACTAACATCATTGCTTCTCAGTAATTTGGAGAGGTCCCTGACAGCAGACTTGTCCAATGAAATGTTGTTTCCTGACCCCCTGACTGCTAGTACCAACGATGTTGACTGTGGATACAAGGAAGATGAAATGGTGACCATTGTTGGGATGTAGACATATTAAAGGCTTCAATTATTGATTATCTGCAATGTTTCATGGTCTCTGCAGGAAGTCACTTTTAGCAAACAAGGGTGTTTCATCTTCCTAGTGTAGGTTGTTTTAAGTCTTCCTCCAACCCAGATGCCACACTCTTCTAGAATGATTTGTTCAGCATACAAAATGAATAAGTACGGAGAAATTAGTTTAATGTATAGACTGAAAAGGTGTGTACAACCCTGACATACAGCTTACCTGTTTTTAAAACATGCAGTGTTCCCTTTTGCAATTTGAATCACAGTTTCTTATATTATTTCAATGTGTTATTTTGTTTTGTTTTGGTTTTTAATTTGTTGAGGCTTGCTTTGTGTCCTAATATATGATCAACTCTGGAGAATATACCATGTGCCCTCAAGAAAAAAAAGTAAATTGAGATATATTTCAGTGAAGTACCCCAAATATATCTATAAGGTAGTGTTGGCTAATTGCAGTTCAGTTCTTCTGCATCACTGTCGAATATCTTTCGAATTTACCTTACCTTTTGTGAGAGTGAAGTCCTGTACCACTATTGCAGTGCTTTTTCTTTCTTCAGCTCTGTTAACCCTCGTTTTATGTATTTTTCAGGTCTATCTTTTG
>NW_006399762.1:34683-36875 GCF_000299155.1 Elephantulus edwardii
AATGTCATTTATTTGACATATTTATTTTCCAGCCTTTGATTTTCAGTCTAAATTTTTCCTGTTTCTTAAGTAAGTCTCTTGTGGGTTGCATACTGATGAAATTTGTTTGTTTTTTTTAATCCATTCTACTATTCTTTTTCTCTTAATCGGTATGTTTAAGCCATTCAAATTAAGTGTGGTTATTGACAAGTCTGATTTATCCCTCTGGTAACTTGTCTGACCCCTTGTGCTTAAAACCCCAAGGTCAGAAGGACCTTGAGGTCCTGCTTTCACTGTCTGTATTACTATTGATTTGAATTGAAAATCCAGATCAAGGGATCTTTTGCCCTTCTACTCCACGGGAGCTTTCTGTCCTCCCTGAACTCACCTTAGGACATCAGTTTTATCATTCGACAGGGGCAGAGTCCCAGTCAAACTCCACACCTAGTACTATCCCCTGAGCAAGTCTTGTTCACCTGGCATGTGGCCATAGTGCCCCTGGCACCAGTAGCAAAAGTTCCTTGGGGGTTGCCGTCTCCATACTGCACTGGGTCAGTGAAGAAACTATCAGAGTGTATGCCACTGGAGTCTTGCAAGGCCAGTGGACCGTATTTAGCACCCCTCATGTGGAAAACAAGGGATGCTGGGGTCTATTCACTTAAAGTCCATTGGCTTGCATGTTTCTTCACCACGCCAGATTAGAGTCAAGATCAACTGGGTTTTCTTTTTGTACTGATCCCACCAAACCTGTTCCCTGGGCTGTGGTTGCACTGAATAGTTGATAGAGAAAATAGGAATCTTGTTCTATGTAAGCATGTCACTAATTAAATGATGAGCTATATGGCTATGTTAAAAGAAACATAGTTACATCTAACATTTACTTGTACTTTATTAAATTTCTTCACTTTGGCATTCAGAGAACTGGGAGGAAATCACATTGCATCAACATTCACAGTGGACCTTCATGATTCAATTGCTCTTTTTGCATCTAAAAGTTAAATAACATATAAGGAAGCCCAAAGAAGAGCTGATGCCCTTGAATTGTAGCACTGGTGAGGAATATGGAACATACCACAGCCTGCTGGAAGAATGAACAAATCTTTCTTGGACAAAGTGCAGTCATAGCTCTTGGTATAGCCAAGGGTGATGAAATTTTGTCTCACTTATTCTGGACATGTTGTCAGAAGAAAACAATCTCTGGAAGAATACATTGTCTGGAAAAGGCAGAAGGCCAGCAAAATAGAGAACGACCCTCAATGAGATGAACTGACACAATGATTACCATAATGAATTTGAGCATGACTGAGATCATGGGGATGGCCCAGCATAGGCAAAGTTCAGATCTGTTTTCATGAGATCACTATGAGTTGTAGTTGACACAATGGCACCTAACAACAACAATAGTAATGCCTAAAAGTGGAAATAATTGTATGTATAAAAGAGCATATAATTTTCAAGGACTCTTAACTGTCAAGTCAAATTTTACCTTTTACCTAAACACCTCAGAGAAGTAATATAATAGCTACACAGCATTTCCAAAGCTATTATCTTTATGGAAGTAGACTGAGTATCTTTCTTTCACAGTTGATTGGTAGAGTTGAAATAACTTTTATTTTTAATTTCTGAACCAAAAAGGCTCCCAGTGTTCGTGGAACAAGTACAATATAAAGCATTATCACCATCAAGAGTTGGAATACACATTAAGATTTTTAAACTTTGTTTGTTAATTTTTGTTGTTGTGCATCATAGAGTCAGAAACAAGTCATAGCTGACCCTCCAGAGGATTATCAGAGGCAGTTAATCTCTCAGGAGGAGATTGCCCATCCTTGTCCCATGGAAAACTGGTGACCTCAAACCGTATGATTTTGAGATTGCAACGTAGCTTCTTACCACTAAGCCACCAAAGGGAAAAAAAGAGAAATTAATAATATAATAATTTATAGTGTATTAACAGGGATGACTGCAGACTTTCCCAGTGCAATATGTCTTCTGATTTTCTGAGTGATGTTATGAAGGGTATCAATTTTTAAATCATTGATCAATTCATTCTTTCTTTCATCTATCATCTATGTATCTATATCTATCTATCTATCTATCTATCTATCTATCTATCTATCTATCTATCTATCATGATGTTGCCTATGGTCCAGTGGTAAGAATGTTTATTTTCTTGGTGTTGAGATGCTTAAAGTTGTATTCTTTGATCTTCTGCA
>NW_006399762.1:37360-40250 GCF_000299155.1 Elephantulus edwardii
GGGAGCGAGGCAAGCTAGGCTTGGCCTAGGGTTTGAGCCAGGAGGAGGCCTTAAGCCCAAAGGCAGTTGGTCACAAATTAGGAGACATACTGAGAAATTTGCAGTCAAGGACTTTTCCAAATTATTATGGAAAAATGACGCCAGGTTGAGGCCTAAAGAGCATCTGTTTCAAACAATGATCTTTCTGATAGATTACTATGTATTTGAAAGCTGAACAATGTATAAGGATGGCAGAACAAGAATGTATACCTCTGAGCTGTGATGCTGGAGATGAGTACTGAATATGGACTGTCAAAAGAACAAACAATATGTCTTGGAGAAAATGCAGCCAGAGTGCTCCTTGGAAGCAAAAATAATACAACTTTGTGTCACACAATCCAGGCATGTTGCTAAGAGAGTTTCTTCCTCGGAGAGGGGCATCATGCTCAGAAGGGTGGAGGGTTGTAAAATAAAGAAGACTCTCGACCAGATGGATTGACATAATAACTGCTGTGATGGGCTCCAGTGTGTCAGGAAATATGAAGATGTCACAGAATAGTCCAGGGCTCACATCTGTTGTTCATAGGGTTGCAATGGGTCATAATTCCATTAGACCATTCTCATTTGTAAAATTGACAAAGAAACTTTTTTAAACTTAATTTTTCTTTCTTTTCATTTTATTTTGAAGATTCAGAAATGACCATGGGTCTCTTTCATTTCTGTTTTTACTCAAAAGTAAAATAAGTGTCATGATTATAAGTATTACATGGATACCCTCTATTTTGTAATCTGATACAATTTATGCTGTAAATCTTAACTTCTATGTTATTATTGATGAAGGATATGTGGTGGTGAAGTTAAGGAGATAGAACACAATGCACAGAATTAGGCTATCTATTGAGTTGGTTTTGGTTGTTTTGTGGTTTGTTTTTTTTTAAGATACAGAAGAGATTAAACAAGCAGGCAAAGATCAAAGTAATCTCAGCACCACCAAAGAGACAAGTCAAAGTGGAGCACAGTCTATGGACACAGATTCTGAACGAAGAAATTCCTAAACTCAGGGAAATGTGTTTGATGCCAAAACACATTGCAGTCTTTAAGATATACCCAGAAACCCAAGATGCTCAACCACAAATGAATGGACTGAGAAAGTATGGTACATTCACACAATGGAATACTACGCAGCACGCAGGAACAATGACTTTGCAAAGTATTTCCTACCTTGGGATGGACTGCATAGTGTTATATTGAGTGAACTAACTCAGTACCACAAGGATAATTATTGTCTAAAACCATCATTGTAGGATGAGTAAAAGGATCAAAGAGGGGTGGGTGGAAGAGGGTGGAAGCAAAGGGATGTGGATGTGCAGGGGGAAGGGAGGATTCATCATGGGGTTGTACAATTTGATGGGGGGGGGTGAGGGAAATTGAAAGAATCTGTTTTCAAAAACAATGTATTAGAATTTTGTAAATAAACTAGTGTAAAATTTTTAAAAAATATAACACTCAACTTTTAAAAAAAAAGATATACCAGCCAATTCTGTAGATACTTAAAGACATTGAGGACTTCAGAGACAGCAGAAAGACATCTCCATGTATATGTCATCAAACTTTCCCTGCCAATCATTCAGTCTTGTTCTGGAGTTGATGTCCTCAATTTGAATTTCTTGAATCCTATATTATAGATAATAATTTCCAGGTTTTTTTTAAAACTATAATAATGTGCCAAACCAATATTTGAAGAACCTAATGCTATTTAAAGGTCAAATTTCCACTCAGTAGAATTTTCTGTCTTCCTTATTGGGCAGAGGAATTATTTATCTTCTTAAACCTATGGTTTTTAAAAGATTGAATGGTACAATATAAAATGTCTTGACTAACCATAAGCAACTGTAAAATGAGTAATAGTTCGGATTTTCTGATGAATGGTAGTTATTTTTTTTAGGTTTCCAAATGTAAAAACAAGAAAAAGAAAAAAGAACCATGGTTCCATTGGATAAAGGTCTGCCAAGATTTTTTCATTTAAAACTTTAGATATAGAAGTTTATAAACATAATCCTATTCCAAAGGAAATGTTATTAATTTATTCTAGTTCTCTACTCCAGTGGGTTGAAACTTGGTTGTTTCAAAGTTCTTGGGGTTTTTAGAAGTATCTGAACAACGTTTACCAGGGCAGTGGAAAGAAGAATCTATATTATGCTCTTTCTCCTGATGTTGCTGGAGTATGTATGTACTCTTCCCTCTGCAGTGGTTTGACACAAGCAGTTACTCCTTGGGATAAAGATGTGACATCTGCTCCTGTGCAATTTTTAGCCTTGGAAAATCAATGGTACGGTCAGCTATCAATTGGTTCTGACCTGATGGTAATGAGTGAATGAGTGATAGAGGCATTTGTCTTGTCTTTTATACTGAGAATTGTCTTTCATTTAAACAGAATGGTCTCTAACTAAAAAGATGCTTGCATCTTTTGCTGAGATTAGGCAAAATAAAAATTCAGTCAAATGAAAGTTATTTACTGTCTTCCAAAAGTTTTTTTTTTTTTTATTTTGGACAAAGGAAATCAATAATTTAATGGGATTGATACAGCAAGATTAAAATTAGTAATTTTACACCCCTTCCCCCAAACTAAATTGTTGTTGTCTGGACCATTGAGTCAGCTATGACTCATAGTGACCCTATGGGCAATATCTCTGAATGAACCCTGCCCCGTGCTGAGCCAATCTCTCTGCCTCCAGCAAGTCTACCTCATTACTCCAGTTATTGTGCCAATCCATCTTATCCATGGTCTTCCTCTCCTGTACTGCCCCTCCATCCTTCCAAACATAATGTCCTTTTCCAAGGATTGGTCTCTCTTGGTAACATGCCCAAAGTATGTGAGATGGAGTTGGAAATCCTTGCCTCCAAGGAGTAA